>NC_135787.1:152915833-153230000 GCF_051106095.1 Pogona vitticeps | reverse complement strand
CTTTCCCCAAGCAATGCTGTCCCCCATTAGTAAGAAGTCTCTTAGTCTTGTCTTCAAAATTCATGTTTTGTACTTTCCCATTTGGATTTCAAGAAAGACAGGAAATAATTGTATGGAAAGTATTCATAGCTTATTGGCATATATTTTCTGCTTTGGGTGGTATTTCAGCATATGAAAAGGAATGAGTGAATAAAAATAGTCTGATGAAATGTTGTATTTGAGTCTAATATTGTAATTTCAAGTCATGTATTATTTCTCACCAGTCAGACTTTTAGTCATTAGATTCTCCCTTCCACTTCTTGCTTCAGCCTTTGTTATGATAATTTATTATGTTGTATTATCTGCTTCTCTCCATCCTTCATGCATAAGGAAGTGAATATCAATACTCCATTTATTAGAATAGAGCATACTTTCTTGCATGACTGAGATTTCTTATTGCAAATGTAAGTCTGCTGAAGCAAATATGACTCTGTCTGGAATTCTAACCCAGGAAGGACTTTTGGAGAACAGAGAAAGCAAGCACAAATTTATTTATTATATATTTGATATAATTCTGTCTTAGTTGTCCAAGGTTTTGTTTGATGTAAACCTGCCTCTTTGATGTCAAACAGCTATTATTATTGTACTGAACACAATTTTAGCCGCCTAGAGTGGTCCTGAGTTGGCTAGATAGGCGGGATATAAATAAATAAATAAATAAATAAATAAATAAATAAATAAATAAATAAATAAATAAATTTAAAGCAATAAAATCATTAAAAATTCTAAAAGACCAAGCCAAAGGGATGGCTATTGTCCCTTTCTCAAAAGCAGCAAAAGTAAGGAGTGTTCGCATTTCCAAAGGGAGGAATTACATTCCACAGCCAGAAAGGGATACCGAAGGAAATCCTCATGCACCACCAAACTGGCCTCTGCAAGCAAAGTCATTCTCAAGAGGACCTCTCCTATACGTCACAACAGCTGTACAGGCAGGTAGGCAGTCAACACTTCAACTTGAGCCAGGAAAACAACTGGCAATCAATGTAGCAGTTTTAAATATTAGAATAATACTGAGTATTGTGTGCAGGTTGTCAGGACTAAAATTTATATTTTGCAAAATATTTTTTATAAAAATGTGAAACTTCAAGTTGCTTTTCAAAAGTTCATATGACCATGCTGACTTAGAAATCTCCGAGAGCTGTATGTCCTAAAGTACTTTTCTCATGTTCCCAGAAGGGTGACAGGAATTGTTTTCCTGCTGCCAAGCTACACACATTCAACTTGACATTGACCAAAATCCTGTTACTTAGCATAATAAATTGCAGTAGAGCAAGTCCATTGAATTGATGTAAATTTAGGGAGTCCACTCTTAAGCTCCGTTGATTCAAGGGAACTACTCTAGTGCAATTTAGTGACCTAAGCAACTGTGGTCACTAAACTGCACACTGTGTATATAGTCTCTACATGATATTTGGCCCTTACATTTTTTAAATAGAATTTGTAATCATATAAACCAGCAATGGGGAAAGTGGGGGCCAATAAGCAGCATATGAACCTAAAGACTCACAATTTAGTCTTGCAGTGCAGTCCCAACTGCTGAATTGTCCCCGTTTTGACATTCCTTCCTCCTCTTCCCTCAAAACAGGAGTAGCTTTGGAAAAAAGCTTTTTCTGGACTAAGAGAGTTTCAGGGAAAGGGTTTCATAAAACGACAACTCATGCCCTAAAGGCTTCCGCAAGGATGATTTTCTAATTAGGGAGCAACATTGGAGTGTATCAGAGAAAGAGGTGCTGCTGTCCAAGATCTGAAGAAAGGCAAAAATGAGCATCAAATTTTGCCCATCCCTATGGAGGGAGAGTCTTGTGTGTATAGATTTGAATCAGATGTCTGGCTAGCTATATGAAAAACTAGAATGAGAACAATAGGCGTGATTCCTCCGCCATGCATTTGGTGAACATCTTAGGTTCTGCCTCTTGCTCTATGTACATTAAAATAAATGAATGAACTATATTTCATACATTCACATTAGTACCTTGACCTTCTTCTGAAGCACCATCACCCTGCATTTCTCACTCCACGGCTTTCTCCTTATGTTTCCCTAAGAACGATTGGTTCGCAAAGTAAATTCCTCTGTTCTCCCAGTTATAGTTAAGAGTGAAATTGGTGCTACTAATTGTTCCTTTTTTTCAATCTGTGCTGTTGTGCAAAGAATTAATCTCATTTGAAATCTGAACAGTAAACGAGTCCCTCATCTTGTTAAGTCACTGCACCAGTAAATAAGTATTTTGTTTTACACTGGATGCTTGAATAACTTCATTTTGCTCTTTGCTTTAGGAAGAATCTGGAGTTGTACTAACCTTTTAGAATGAAAAATCAATGGTGTGTTGCCATTTTTCTGTTAGTGCTACCAACCTGAAATGTGTTTATGTGTCACAGCTTTTCTGTAATTCAAGCAAAACACAATATAGGCTGGGGTATTTCCCCCCCCCCCGAAAGGTGAGAAATTGCTAGTCAACTTGTACATATTTCACAATTATGTTTATAGGTTCAAACAAACACAGGTGTTTCTACTGTTCTCTGTACAGTATGTATTATCTCTTGATTGTTTAGAAATATCATAACAAAAATAAGCAACACATATTTCAGTGATTCTGGCTGATTCAGTTCAGAGCTGAGGTCCCAGATCTGTCACAGCTGTTGGGAATTGGACTGGCTCAAAATTTAATCTTTCTACAGCATTCAACAATATTCCAGAATTATAGCTTTTGAAACTGTGAAGAAATGCCATGGGTAGAATGCCCTGTGTTGTGTATTATTATGTTGCATATACATGTGGTGATAGTTGCTTGGTGACAAGTTATGAAAGCGATGAAGCAGGAAAGGGAGAAGGAAATAATTATTTTAGTATTTATATACAGGGCCTGGGATGGCTAAATTTATTCTGGCTGGCTGAAAAATTAATGTTTAATGCTTTCATGAGAAAACCCTGACTGACTAATTTTCCACCCATAACTAATGTTACACTTTGAAAATCTAGCTGAGATGCTAGAATGGTGGTAGGTATGTTACAGGTGTGTGAGGTAAAGAGAGGTGAAAAAGGAAGAGAAAAATGGGATTTAGCTCAAAGTTTTCCCTGCCAAGGAGATGCTATAAGAATATATTAGATTATAACTCATTTAACCGCTTATACGTATTAGAAATGCTGGGTGAGGCTGATGAAAGTTGTATGGCAATACAACTGAAATGTCAAAAGCTCTACACTCCTTCTGTTGTGTTGTTATCAAATTGCTTCCTACATATGGTGACCCTAAACATGAATAGCTCCAAGGGTTGCTATCATTGGAAACCCTGAGCAATATTGTTAATGACAGGATGTCTTGGAGTCATTCATTTTAGAATCACTTAAATGCCACCTTCCTCTACTGAGTCAATCCATTTCATATGAAGCCCTCTTTTCCTCCTGCATCCAATTTTTCCTTTCACTACTGTCTTTCCCAGAAAGTCTTGCAATCTTATCAAAATCCCAAAGTTGTAAAGTCTCAGTTTAGTCTTTAGAAGGATTGAGGCTTGATTTCATCTACCACCAACATGCCCTCTAATTTTCAGCCCTGTTGGGCGGGGCTCCACCTTTCTCACTCGCAACTTCACCCCTGCATGCGTACACGACTCTGCCCCCCCCGCAAGGGTTCTCTTGCAACTGAACCATACTGTAAGTGGTTGAACATGATCGCTGTGCAGAGGAGAAAGAAAGCTGTGTGAAGGGAGGCAGAAACGCATACACTTGTGCACCTGGCTTAGAGGGAACCTTGTCTAGCACCCATCACCTATTTGCCTTTCTGGTACTCTGTGGTGTCTTCAACCCCTGTTTTAGCACCACGTCTCAGATGAATTGATTTTATTCCTGTCAAGTTTCTTTAATGTTCAGATTTCACATCCATTCCCAGTAATTGTGAATAACATAATATGGATAATTTTGGTCTTTTCACATCAGTTCCTAGTGGAGATGGATATGAACTGCACATGTGCCCACAAGACAGAATCCCTGAACTGAGCCGTGAATCGGACCACAAACCAGCCCTGTTTGTCAGTTTTTCTGGTTTGTGCTCATCTCTAATTCTTAGTAACAGGAAATACCATAATATAGGTAATATTAGCCTCACCCCCTTCTGAATATCCTTATTTTACTGTGATGGCCTTGTTCTATGATATTAGTTTAGATTTGGCAACTGTTTTAGAAGAGATGTTTATGTACATATGTTGGTACTTAGAAGTAAAATTGAATATTTGATATGAGACTTTATAAAAGAGTGTACTGTACATACTTCCTGTACCCCTTTATAATATACTCCCACCTTCTGCTAATAATTAGATTAGCATTTCCATTCAGATCGCTGATTAAATTCTTCATGGGGGATTGCTGGTATGATGTACTCAGAAATCTTGAGGTAAATGGTGCTAGTATTGTATTTTGTGAATATTTCACAATTCTTTAGCAATGTGAGAACACATTTTAACTTTATGGCAGTTACGGTATATAACATATACCCATTCTGAGGCCAAGCTATGTAACAAAGCTTAAATTTTAATAAAAAAAACTTGGGTCTCAAGACAGCTAGAAAGCTGACCTTACATTTATAATGCAGTGACCCCAGATTTCCCATATAACTTTGTATGCAGTTGAATGTCATAAAAAGCAGTCCTAGGAAAATCTACTTAAAAATTAATCACCCAGCGTTACCTTTTCAGTAGCAGATATATTTGGTAGTCCTAAATTGTTTAAACTCTCTTCTGCTGAGTAATGGCTATGCTTCCTTACTCCCCAAAATTTACTTTCTTAATGTTCACATCGATCATTGTAAATTGCAGCTGACATACATACTTGGCAAAGACTTTCCTTTTGTTTCCTTGTAAAGTTCGTTCCAACACTGCAGTGATTCTCAGCACAGGAATTGACCCAAAGAATACTGCCATTTTCATTAAGTTAGGTAATTAATGCTGTTCACCCAAGGAGAGCTCACACGCCATGAATCACTTGAATGTCATTCTGCATTTGCAAATGCATATCAAAGTCCTGTAATCTACTTTACAGTAATCTTATCACGGAGAATGATGGAAGAAATGATATCTAAATTACACTTGGACTACCTAGCATTGATCCTACAGAGCAGTCACATTTATTCCAATGATTCAAGATTGCTATATATTTTTATCTTAATCCTTGTGCAGCGAAAAGAGCACCATCCACACATGAGAGTCGAGGTATTATTATGACTTATAGGAGCCCTAAGGTTTGTAGAAGTCATGAATGCAAATGCAGTCGTGGTTTTGCTGAGAAAAAGGGCTGCGGGACCACACACAAAAAAGGCAGCAGTTTCTGGGGAAAAAAATAGTTTTTCAGTATTTAAGAATTTTTGCACATTTTCATGATTGCTTTTTGTGCATTACATTGTCCAGTAAAATAGTGTTGGATGGGTTGTACATGGTCTTAAAAGCAATAAACCTTTCCTTCTAGCCCTATTCAAATGTTATGGGGTTGTGTGGAGCCCTTACATTTTGAGAAGAATATGCTGGCCCACTGTGGGATAGTGGATAGAGTTGGACTAGGACACAAGCGATCTAGGTTTTAATCCCTGTATTCTTAATAGTGAACTGAGATTTGCTTTATGTAATCTTACAAATTTCCCAGTACTCAGCTTAGGATTTGTTCATACCAGCTTCCTTGCCTGAACAATCAGTATATTCATACCAAGTGTCTTCTAGAAAACTCCTTTGGTGTCCACGGTAGAGATGGGGACAACTCACCATTTTGGCAAGTCGTCCCACGTAGTGAGTCATCAACTTTTGACAACTCACGAAGCACGTAGTTGCCACCATGAAGAGATGAATAACAAAGTTGTCATTTTTTGGGGTTTTATTTAAAAAAATACCCCTGCCCCTGCCCCCGCTACCAACCCCCACCACTGCAGTGCCACCGGCACCCCCTCCACTCCCACCCTTGAAGACACCTCCTTCCTATTAAAAAACAGTAGTAGTAGTGTAGTATAACTTATGCCAGCAGGATTCCATCCATTATTAGGAGTTCATGAAAGAAAGCAGGAGTCAGTTTGTTACCTCTGCTTTCTGAGTCACCATTAGAGATTGGGTGCACAGCTAGACTTAATGAGGGTCCAGAACATCCACTCACATGTCCCGCTGTGGTGGTGGCCCTGCTCATCCTTCCAATCATGCCCGGAGTGCCACTGTCTTCCTGCTCAGTTGGCTACTCAGCAGCTGTACTGGGAGACTCATCCTTCCTCCCCCTGCTTGGAGTGGCCAGCCAAGCAGGAAGAAAGTGGTGCTTGGGGCATGATTGGAAGGATGAGCAGGACCAGCATTATGGCAGGATGCATGAGTGGATGGTCCGGCCCCAGGGGCCCTCATTAAGTCCAGGTGCGTGGGGATATTCATATTCGTATACAAATATGAATGCCCCCATTTCTAGTCACCATCCATGACCTGGACTGTCTAGAATGGGGAATCTGGTCTACTCAGAAAGGATTTCTGTTTGACTTTGAATTCTGGACAATACTTAAATGAATGTACATGAACAGAAATTGCCTCCTGTAGCAGATTAGTGCCATACGTAGTTATCAGGCTTGCATTCATGGACATCCTTCCCCCTCCCTTCATGTCTAATTCTTGTATGCTTCCAACTTAGACTTTTTCTAACTGTGGTTTTTCTGTATATTTTTCAGTTTTTTTAAAATATTATTCTCATGGACAAAGGTAGAGATGTTCTGTGCTTCTGCACACATTTTACTTGCACAGTTACTGCAAATGGCCAGCTTCCAACTTCTGAACAGAGCTAGCAACAGCAGCCGTACTAGGAAACCCACTAGAATGCTTTTCCTTTCCAGAGCCTGAATCAGTTCCTTGTTGGAACAACTCTCAAAATCCCCCGGTCCAAGGGGTCATGCTTACTAGGTCGTGGTTTTGGCAGTCGTGGTTCCCAAAAGGAACTTTTCCAGACTCTGGTTCCTATTTTGACTCATGTGAATTCCAAGGTGTAAGATTAGAACAACAGAGGTGGCAGAGGTAATACACTTGTTCCCAGTCTCTGTCAAATAGTTCTAAAGGTAAGAGAGACTGGGATGCCCAAACCTCTGACCCACTTCAAACTCAGGGTTGTGACTAGCATTTTCGAGCTGATGTCACTGCTACCTCCTGCTCCAATACTTCCCTTTCAGAGCAGCAGTGCTCAAAGAGTAATACCAATAAATCCCTCAGGAAAGTTAAGTGCCTCTCTCAGAAATTCTTGGTATAAAATTGTCATTCAGGGGGAGGTGCTTGGAAGAGTGTGGGGTGTAAATTCTTAAAGGCTTCTCTATGCTAATGAATTTGGCTGAGCTCTTTTAAGTTGAAATGTCAGACAGCTGGTGGAACATATTGCCAGGTGAAAAACAAAAATTAGGAAGGCAGTTGATCAAAGGCCTTTCATTTAATACAGGGACTTCAATATATTCTACTCATGTTCTGTTCCATGTAAAAGGTAGTCTGGTGAAAGACCTGGTGTTTAACAACTCCCTGCAAAGAAAATGAAACTAGATATATCAAAGTTCTTTCCCAGATAATTTTTAAAAATCAAGAACTGTGCTGTCAAATAAAAATAAACAAATACTGTTATTTTATATGTTTTTTTAAAACTACATCTAGGCACGGTTACTCCGACTTCATGAGGAAATTTGGTGTGTATCCATCTGTGTGAATTTTGCTCTGTCAAATTTTGCTTCATTTTGGTTTCACTTCTTAATTACCATCCAGCATTCTGTGGTTCAGAACGTTAAGACCCAAGGAAAGGAGCACATATAAATCAAGATTTTCTGTTTGGTGCCCTTCGTGTTTAGACTGAATAATGTGTTAGGCAGATGCAATTTCTTGCCCTTACAGTATTTCCCATCTAGGCATGCAAATCCTTTAAAGTGCTGTGACTGAGAAACTGGATAGGTAAATGAAACCTGTGCTCTTTCCTGATGACTCCTTATAAACCAAAAGGTTGTATCCAAATAAAGAGACAATAGTTTATCTTTTGAGGAAGTTCTGCTTCTAGCTGGTCCCCTTCTGTGTCTTTATTCTTTCACTGCCATCTGTCCTGCTTTTACTTGTTGGGACTTCCAAGTCCTTGTGACCTATCTTCCTCCCTTGGAAAGGGCAGGCAACTGGGTATTTTAAGACTATGGCTTCTAGAACTTTACCTCAGTGAAACATTCAGGAAGCAACTTGAAGCGAGGCAAGATACAATTCCTAGAGGATGAGAGATTGGGTAGGCCAGTAGCTGCAAAAGTTCAAACCTATCACAATTCTTGACATCCCTCACTGCCCTTTCTCACTTGCTTCTGTCTACCCTTACCTGATTTATCCCGAAGCATTGCATGTCATGCGCTTGCCTTTTAGAAAGAGGGAGAGGGTGCATTGTAATAAATAGGCACACACACACTCATCTTTCTGTCATGGAAGAGCAGGCTGGGAGACAGCTCTGTGTTATTAAGGGTTTTTTTCTTCTTCTAGTCTTGGACATTAATGTGTGTGGTGAGGTTATGGGAAAATCTGTCATTGCTATTTCACTGTATTTTAAAGCTATCATATATATACAATACACACTATTGTATATTAATTGTTCTATATATAATGTATGCATGTATTTGAGTTCTTCCACTCCAAGTGGCTTATAATTAAGCAGGGGAAAGATGTAAAATGTTTGATGAATAAAGGTAGAGGTGTGTGGAAACCCCTGACCCACTTTCCACCTAAATTAATGTCATAAAGGGGCCTACTATTGGGGATAGTGTGACCATTCTGTGATATTATCTCTGCGTCTGAGGGGAGATATGATAGTACTTTTCAGTTAAAAGGTAGTCACACAGAGGAGGGGCAGAATCTTTTCTTGGTCATTCCAGACTGCAGGACATGTTAATAATGACCTCATGCTACAGGAAGCCAGATTTAGGCTGAATATCAGGAAAAAATGTCTTGACTGTTAGAGCAGTGTGACAATGGAAGCAGGGAAGATGCTGGACTTTGTTTAGAGGTTCATCAGTCCATTACTTACCTTCTCCTTCTGGCACTAGCAATTCAGCCTTTTGCATTGGGAGTGATACTTGGGCATTTGTCCCATTGTTTGGTCTGCTATGGGGACAGGCTGGTTTGCTCCTTTTGCTAGTGGCCAGATGATGTTAAGTGCCAGTGGGAACCAGCCCATTCCCAGAGTTCATATAAGCATCTTTTTTAGATCCCTGCCAGGGGCTACTGTTTTTTAGGTGTGGCATTTTTAAAGCTTTTTGGTTCATTTCCAGCATGTGCAATTTTCAAGCTCAAACCAAAGTGGAACTTGCTGGTTCAAATTTCCCTTCTCCTCCTTCCAATTTCCTGATATTGTTAAGTGGCTTAAGAAGACAGCTTAGCCACTTCATGATACTAGAAAGTTAGAAGCATTTTTTTTAAAAAAAGTGTATTAGAACAGCATAGATGTACTATATCTTTCAGGGGGAAAGACCTGCAGACTTGCAGAAGGAGAAGGAGACAGGAGAGAGAAAGGAGGGTGATTTTCTTCTTTTGTTTTCTTAAGGGAGGTGGCCAAACAGGATCACCTCAGGGGCATATGCTGTGTGGATGCAAGGATTGCTGTGACCTTAATCAATCCTATCTAGCCCACTCCAACTGAGCCATATAATGCTTGCTTTCAATTTTCCTTTTCCTTTTCCTTGATTCAAATTGCTGACCATCTTTTTAATCCTATGAATGTTAAAGAGGATCCATAGGATCCATTCTGGTGTTGCTGTATCGCAAAGGGGAATTACACTCTAGCATTACACCAGTACCCCTGATGTGGTCCATTTTTGCACATTTATCCAAATACAGTGCACATGCCTAATAAAATAAATTTAAAGCATTTAAATATTGCTCGAAAGTACTCCTCCCACAATGTCAAAAGCCACTTCTACAGCAGGTGAGGTATTAATAAAGGCCTACCTGAATAAAGAGGAAAATACATCTCCCAGTCAACATTCCTTTACCCTCCATGTCAGGCAAGTTAGCCAAAGCCAAACTTGGAATCATTCCTTGCTGGAGGAAAGACAACAGAGATGAATTGACCTAACTTTCCTGAGCAGGGAGTTCTCGATTTCTCAGTGAAGCCTAATTTTTAGGGATTGGGGAGGAGGGAAGAGGGAGAGCACCATGTACACTAGCCTGAACTGTGACATATACTTCGTTACCATTAATATGCATACCTGAATGTGCAAAATCACAGTTGAATTCCACGAATATCAAAACATTGAGATAGAGGAGATGAGATGATGCTTAACATCAGCCTAACTGTGATCACCAACTTTCATATACGTACATCCAAAACATGTGAATTATGTGTATTCTGTCAGAAGCTACAATACTCTTTGAAAGTGTTCACTCTATACGAAAGTTCGGTTTATAGGCACATTAAAAAGGGCCTTTTCTGTGAAAGTACCTCAATTCTGGGATTTTCTAAAGGGTTTTCTTTGGGTCCCTTCCTGGTGGCTTTTATACAGGCAGTGAAAATGTTTGTATTCCAGAGATGGGCATGAACTGCCAGTTTAATGTTTCAGGCTGGTTCGTTCTTCTGATTAACAGATGTTCAGAGCTTCTCAGCTTTGCCTCTTCCAATGGTTGCCCACTCAGAAACACCACCTGGAGAAGGTGTGATGGGGAAGTTGGGGCACTACCTCTGAGTGGGCAACCCTCAGAGGAGGTGGGGCTGGGAACTGTTGAATACCTGAACAGGCATGAACCGCTGAACCAACGATTTGTTCCCATCTCTATATTTTACCTCAAATGCTCTGCTTATAAAAATGAAGTTTTAATTCTCAAACTTCACTGGTTCCTCAATCTGTGTGTTTCATTCTGCTAAATAGCATTTTAGTATTTTTATCAGTTACGGTAGTTTACTATAAACAGCTTTGAGAGTAATCCTAAAAGATTTTTGTAAATAAGTACAAACTATAGCTATTACCTCATGAGCACACCCAATGAGACTTACTTCTGAATAGACATGAGAAGGCTTCTTATATATTTAGACGTAGCAGCTTTTGGTGGCCCATCATCCCCACTCCTGAGTAGGCATACACAGACCAATGTCATGACTTTGCATAGCTCTAAATCTGTAGACACGAATATTTGCATTACCAATCATTTCTGATTTAAATTTATTACCCATCCTGCTCATTTGTAATTCCTTGTGCAAGCAGCAACAGCTGGGCTAATAAATTTTGTGTGGTATCTTGTGAATAACTAATCGGCTTTTTTGGTTCAAGTACAAAGAATAAATTAGGCGTAAATTGTTGTTGTCTGTTTAGAAGGAAAAAAGCTTACATCATTTGAATGGCTTCTCCTCCGGACAAAATGGTTCACTTGCACAGTGACTAGGAGGCAAACATTTGAGTGTGTATCTGCAATTGTGGAAAGCTTTATATAAAAAATGGCAGTAGGTAACACATGTTAAAGGGAATCATTCAATGTACAGTCTGTATACAAAATATAGAGTGCAAGATGGCACTGTGCCACATGGGAAGCGTCCATTGCCATGTGATCTGTAAATTCTTAGGTATGCTATGACAGCACTTGTAGATGGAAACAAAGAAGGTTTAATGCTCCCCCTTTGTTTGTGTCTTACTGTAGAAAGTCCATTTTTATTTGTATCAGGCTACTTGACTCATTGATCATTGACAGATATGGTGTAAACTATACATATTTATTTTGAAGTTATAGAATCTGTTGGAGTGTGGCTTTCATTCTGATGTCATAAAATGTTAGCCATGTTTAAATGGAAGTAACAGAACAGTTTCTGTTAGTGTAGCAAAATGTCATCGCAGATGCATGAGAGGGTGCTAACTAGAAGTCTCAAAGAATTACAGTTATTGGAAAATGAACAAAAATCCTTTTTTAAGAAAAAAATAATGGGGGAGAGACAGCATACTGGGACTGCGTAAACTTAGTGGCAGTGGAGTGCTGACTGTCTGAGAGAGGAAAACAATACACAACTAAGAGAGGAGATGGGATTGACTCTTCTGGAAAATAGCATGTCTCATAGATAGCTGGAATCTTTAACAGGAGCATTGGATATAGCAACATTTTTTGCAGCTTCCATCTGTATCTCTGCTATTACAGTTGTGTAATTCTGTGCTAGTATATTTTGATGCAAAGGAGGGGTCACCAATGGCATCAGGGATTATTTTCTGCATATTTGGACACAGGTACACAGAGGTCTGCTCTGAAAGGTGGGCACAGAGGCACATTGCTCCAGATGGCCAGAATGATGAGACAGATATATATCTCATTCTTTTATTGATGAAAAATAGGGGACACATTCCAAAAAGCTCACTTGCATCCTCCAGTGGACAAACAATTTTCAAACAATGAACAATTTGGGGCAGTGTGTATTTGTACTCCTAAAACATGTCCCCCACTATCTAGAAGACACAATGAGAGTTTTTGAACCGTTTCCTCCCAAACAATATTCATGAATCGGGTGGGAATTAAGGGGTGCAGGTGGGATGGTGTGCTAGATGCATGTTCAAGTATCTGTAGCTACATGTTGTCCAGCCTGCTCTGGACACTACATTCTGGAGTGAGAGACAGCACAAAGTTATAGGCTAAACTTTCCATACAAAATTTTCTAAACTGGAGGAGGAGCTTCGTCTTGGTGAAGCTAGCAGCTCTCGGGAATAGCTTCCGGGGAAAGCTAGAACCACTTCAGTCTGGGACCCTTCCAGAAATGGGGGGGGCAAGGAAGAGTCAGGAGAGACCCTTCTGCAGCAGCTGGTGAGCCACAGAAGTTAGAAGATTGGGCAGCAACTCGATTTGTCTTTCTTCTGGAAATTCACATCAGCACAGACGAAGATGGGCGCCATTTTTGGCAACTAGCCAAAGACAGCTCCGTTCGCCGAGAATAAGAAAACAGAAGCACGGCGAAAGTATACATCAAAGTAAGTGGAAGCCCTTGTTCTATGAAAAACCTCATTAAATGAAGAACAAGTGATTGTGTGCAAATTTATGACCAAATGAGATAAGGAGCGGCATTCCTAGCATTCCAGCTTTACCCAAGCTGAAGGTCGAGTTATTTCTAAAGGAACAGCCAGGCAGAAATAGCTCGTGTCTCCATTAAAGGAGGAAAAATAACTCTTGAAGAATCAACTGACGGGCCTTGAAAAAATAAATTCTGTTGCAAGCTGTTCACTTTGGACCCCTTTTCCTCTGTGGTTATATATTTTTAGACTGTGTGGGACTCTGCTTTCCGTGGATAATATATTGCCGGGACTCTGATTGCTGGATCTCCCTGTTCGGGGGAGGAGAAGGAAGTCTTTGGAAGTAAAAGGAAGAAACGGATTGTGAGCTGTGAACTGGGGGCTATGTGGTTTGAACTGAATTGGGATCTTGACAAATGACATTCTAATAATAGAGTCTTGCCGGGTGAAGGTTAAAACAAACTTGGAGAAGAGGAAAAGAAGAAGCAACCGGTCTGAAGATATTAGCGACGTGTAAAAGGACTAGACTACAAAGACACTTGAGAGATTTATGTTTTAGATTTCATCTCTTACTTGAATGTACCTGCTATCTTATTGCTAATATGGTATAGTTGCAAGGTGAAATATTAGAAATATTGGATGTGTACTGGGGTAAAGGGGAGAGGGAATTTTATGTGAAAATAGTGGAAACAGAAAATGGAACCTTCCCCTGAGAAAATTACAGATCGGTGGCTAGACTGGAAAACCTCTTTTCAGATGTCACTGTTGCAAAAATTCATGCAGGTAAATTATTATATTGACCAGATGGAAGACGTGATTGGAGGCTCTAGGGGAAGGAAGGTAGCAGAGGTTAAATTACACCAAAAAGAGATCTCAGAACCGGTTGTATTGATGAAGATATCAGATAATATACAAGGGATGGAGGATCACCCAGTAAGAGATGTAGCGATAGCAGATAAGGAAATTGAGGTTGAAAAGCAAACTTTGAATGATATTGTTTCCCCTTTTAAAATATGGAAGAAAAAAGAGTCGCAGAAACAAAACAAGCACAGGGAGGAAAGGGGAGGGGAGAGCAGGATTTATATTATTTTGGGTCTGCTGAGTGTATTCTCAAGAAAAAAGGAGGGTGAAAGAGGGGATATATTTCACAATTGGCCTTGGTGTTCTGATGCTGTGGGAATAACATAGATTTAAGCTGTATTACACGTATAAGTTGAAAGCTAAAGAGGTTAATACATAGACAAAATAGTCAAAAGAAGAAGAAGAAAAAGAAGAAGAAAGATGAACCTTTATTGGAACATGAATAGATTAGATGTTTATATACTTGATATGTAAGATTGAATGATTATGCATTTGATGTTTTCTTATTCTCAAAACCCTTTTTCCATTCCCCCCCACTGCCCTTTGCCTTTTGTATTCCTTCCCCATTACCCAATAGTTTTGAAAATAAAATTAAAAAATTATTAAAAAAAAAACCACAAAATTTTCTAAACTGTTTGGAAAAGATAGCAGAAACCAAAGGTATTACAGTGTGTATGTTGTGGGGATATATTTGTTGTTGTTTAGTTGTCAAGTTGGGTCCAGCTCTTCATGACCCCATGGACCAAAGCACACCAGGGCCTCCTGTCTTCCACTGCCTCCCAGAGTTGGGTCAAATTAATGTTGGTTGCTCCGATGACACTGTCCAACCACCTCGTCCTCTGTCTAACCTGTGCTAAAAGGAACAATATACATAACCCTGTTCTGGTCCATGGCAGACTGTATTACGGCATACATGATCCATCTTTATACTTGTTTTCCTTCATGCCAATTTCCTGCTGCCCTTGTGAGCATCACAGACTTCCCCATCAAACTGGGAACAAAAGCAGATCCCCCATCTATTGTTCATAGTAGCAGAAGACGGAACCGCGTGACACAGCAACCTGTCACAGCTCTTCTCGATATGATAAATGATGCCCTTTGCTTAGCAAAAGACAGGCAGAGAGAAACAGAAACTATGTTCACTAATAATGCTATACCAGTTGAAGTCGCAACAGATAAAGAAATCCTCCCTGCTCCCGCCCCCCATGGCATAAACAAAACTTGTTAGGTTCAAAGAAATTCCCATTTTTGTTTTGGTGCCAAAAGAAGGTAAGCACAAGCCTTCAAGTGCCCAGCATTCGTGTGTTTGATTTGTAGAATTAGCATATAAAACCCCCACAGTACACCATAGGGCTTGTTCTTATTCCTAGCAGGTTTATTTAGGATAGAAGCTTTTGTTTGGGAAACCTATTTGAACTGACTACATACCAGCTGTGGCATTTGTAATGTTAACATTCAACCATTTTTGGCATTTCTATTGTAAAGAGAAAGGTTTGATGATGATTATCTTCAGAATGAGTTTTATACTTTCCCTAGAGATTACAACTATCAATATGCCCTATCAGTTTAAATAACTTCCCTCGCTCCCGAATGCTAGTTAAATATAACACCCAAGATCAAAAGTACCAGAAGTGGAATATCAAAATACTATAAGGCTATTTTAATTGAAGTCTCTAAAGATGCTGAAGCCAATATACTTGTAACTGCTTAAATGGCAGCAAGCAAGTTTCAAGATCATAACCTTTCAAGTGCAGATCTATGATTGTGTATGAGAAGAATGACAGATGAGTCTAAAAGGCATTTCTTATTGTTAATAGTCCTCTGTTGAGATGTTTTGTTGAGATTACAATGGAAGTATTACTGGAACTTTAGAAAGCAAAGGTTAAACAGTGAATAAATAAATTCTTGGTTAGCTTTCTAAAGCTGATTTATACTTCATCTTTGAAACTCTGTACGGTTCTTTTGAAATGAGTTCAATTATATTCAATAGAGCTTATTCCTTATGATTGTGTTGATTCAACAGCCTAAATTGTTACAAGAAAAACAAAGATTCATTTTAATAATTTGTTTGTGGTGCAGAAAACAATACAGTATTTTGTTTTTTATTTATTAAATGTGTATTGTGCCTTTCTGCTAAAAGAGGTGCTTAAGGCAGCTAACAGTAATATAATTAAAACGCAATTTAAAGTACTCAGAATAAAAAGAAAGGAGGATGCAGCAAAAAATTAATAATAACAATGACAATCTACCAGCGATATATCAGGATCACAAAGCTGGACAGTTAAGATAGCTGACAACAAGAAGAAAAAACTGATTTATTTGAAATATGATGTTGGAGGAGAGTGTTGTGGATACCCTGGACTGCCAGAAAGGCAAACAAATGAGTCCTAGATCAAATCAAGCTTGAACTATTGCTGTGGACAAAAATGTGGAAACTGAGGCTGTCCTACTTTGGACACATCATGAGAAGGCAGGATTCTCTGGAAAAGGCAATAATGTCAGCTGAAATGTCCAAAAACTGTTCAAAGGCACTGCAATATACAGTGGATTATAATAGTCCAAACAGGAGGCAAGAATATTTGTATTCGTCTCTGTGGTGCTGATATTCGTATTCATAGATTAATATGAATATCGGGACCACAGGTGCCTGGGCCATTTGGACAACCCCCCCCCGAATTAGCTGGTCCTCTTACTACTTGCCATGTGGTGCACATAGCCATTGTGATTCACATTCAATGAATTATCCCAGCTGGTGCTTCCCTACCTCCTTGCACTGTTGACCATTTCAGTGAGAAGGCAGAATGATGAGTCTCCCCACTCGGCTGCTGAGTAGTCAGCAGCGTAGGGAGTTGTGGAAGTGCTGGGCAGGCTACTTCTGTGATCAGCACAATACAAACAACGATGGCTGCAGGTGCTGCACAGCAAGCGGCGAGCAGTAAGTGGACCGGCCAGTTCTGGGGGTAAGAGTACAAATGGCACAGACACCTGTGGTGCCAATATTCTTATTCGTTTTCCCTGGGAGATGAATATAAATATCCCATGTTTAATTATGAGTGAACTGGAATAGGTTTCCCAGCCATTCACTAATAGGGCCCTCATAGAGTTCAACTTTACCGGAATTGATGAGAGCCTATACTGTTACAAGAGCAGTTCTGAGGTCTGTAAATTGCACCTGCAGATGTCCAAGGATAATTACAAGTGGGATCAATATTGATTAATACACTAGGTTATTCATAATGGACACGTCTTATTTGGTCAGTATATTCAACACTGGGATGGCATCTCCGCCCTTAACTACAAGTCTGCTGCTGACTTTTTCCAGCTTGCTTTTCTAATCAGGGACATGCATTCTCCCTTGAGGTGTGTGGGAGTTTAACAATTACTTGAAACTCTTTAAGGCCAATCAATTTCTTCTGGGACTGCAATCTGTTAGAGTTCAATTTTCTCAGCCACAGACGGAATGATCAGAATGAATTCATTCCTTCAGAATGGAATGGAGTGAATAAACTAAATCTGATTGAAATGAACTTATGTGCAACTCATAAATAAATCAGCAGACATCTTTTTCCTCCATGTACACTGGCATGTGCAATGAACATCCCATTTACAAGGAGCTGGAGTTCTTCTAACCAAGTAGGGACAAGATTTTTCCTCCTCCAAGATGTGTTCAGCATTAAGCTGAACATATGGCTTGCTTATCAGTAATCAGAGATAACATTAGGAAGTGCTAAAGTTTGAAGGTGCTAAAGACTAAAGTTTTCAGAAACAGCTAGGCTACACAACTTCATAAATGAGTTTGTGCAGGATGTACTGATTGATTAGGCATCCTTCAGTCTCGAGAGACTGCAGTAACATGCTCTGAATGGAGAACTTGGAACAGCATCTAGTGTGGCTGAGAAGGCCAATTCGAGAGTGACAATCCCTTCCACACTGAAGACAAATACAGTCTGTCCCCTGTCCAGCTCCCTGATTTTGCTGCTTTTGGGACTGCCTCTTTGCCTCGGCCTGCTGGACAAGTGTCTCTTCAAAATGCGAGAGGCCATGATGCACTGCCTGCCTCCAGGCTGAACGCTCAGATGTCAGGGTTTCCCATCTGTTGAGGTCCATTCCTAAAGTCTTCAGATCCCACTTGCAGATATCCTTGTATTGCAGCTGTGGTTTCCCTCTGGGGCGATTTCCCTGCACTAATTCTCCATACAGGAGATCTTTTGGAATCTGACCGTCAGCCATTCTCATGACATGCCCAAGCCAATGTAGATGTCACTGTTTCAGTAATGTATACATGCTATATTGACCTGAAATGTTCCTTTTTATTTCTACCTATTCTCATCCGGTATGAACTAAAAGAAATTGATAATTTGGGTTCAAATTATTTGGGAAGGGAAATAATGTTTTCATCCAATTCTTTTAAACAGGGTGTGAAGTTATTTCATTCATCTTAGTTATGAGATATGTTTGTGTTTGTCTTTTACTAGGCACACCTCTCTTTGATGATCCACACCTTTCTCAGCTTCCCATCATAAAATTAAAGCCCAGAGGAAGAGGTTGTGCAATAGCACATCCCACTGAGCATTTTCGAATTAAAGATTTGAATTAAAAAAGCTCAAGAAACTAGAAAGGTTGATGCAGAACAATATAAAGACATGAAATGAGGCACAGTTCTGGAACAAGCTCTAAAACATGACCAAAATATATTCTAAACAAATTATAAAGCATCCTGATGAGGAGGAAAACTGTTCCCCCTCCCCTGCCCAGCTTTTTTTTTTTAAGAGAAAGGAAAAAAAGTCAGGAAACTGGAAGACCTCAATGTATGTGCACAAGGCAGCTTCCTTATGCAGTGCAAAAGTTGTGGTATTGTAGGCAATGTGGATTGAGGTATCACAACCAATAGCCACAATAGGAAATCTTCACTGAACTTGAGTTTATGTCTCTAACACCCAGTGTAACATAGAGAAAACATTTTCTGAAAGGGCCAATCCTCTAGAAGTTCCTGTAGAATTGTAATATATCTAGGGTTAGTAGAAAATGAATTCTCTCCTGAGTATATAAAACTAACAGTTCTGTCTTGGCAAAACATTCTGTGGATTAGATCTTCAATATCCTAGTAAAGCACATGCTTAATTTCTAAATGCCCATAAATGTCAGAAATTTCTACATCGGCTTATTTATAAAATATAGAGGCAAAGCTTACGTGGTGATTTAATAGCTCAGTTTTTCTTTTTTAAACTAGTGATATGCTCCTGTAGTCAGTAGTCTGATATGAACTTGATGCTTTTAAAATGTCATGAAACATTACCTGTTTTTGCTGAGTTGGATACTGCTGGGGATTGCTCTGGTTTACAGCCATGCCAGATGTAACTGACAATCTTTTAACCATGTACTTCCATATCTTCAGCTGCTGTGCTTTGGCAAGCCCCATTTAATTCAGCAGTAGACACAACAGTACGACGCTTCAAAATTAGGGAAGGACATATCTAAATAATATAAAGAATGCTGCTGTCAGTCTCAAGGTGCAGACGAGGCATGGTTTGGATGGCATGCAGTGAATTGTAACCAACCAGATATTCTAGATTGCTGAACTCGTAAGGAGACATGAAATAATTGTAGAGATGAGATGCTGAGACAGAAGAGCCGGGGAAGATATTGGGGAAACTGAGAATATATAGACTGACCTCTATTTGCCATTAGTCTTCCCTTCTGTCAGATTCCTGTGCATCTCAGCAAGCTACAGTACTTGCTTTTAACCAGTTCTGTCAAGCACACTTGGGAGTCCCACTTTACAGAGGTTTCTGACCAGCAGCTCAATCTTCTGGCAAAAAAAATCTCTTCTATGGACATAGGATGCCAAAAGTAGAATCCCTGGGCTAAAATCCTCCAGATGATTGTTGTGGGTTTTCCGGGTTGTTTAGCCGTGTTCTGAAGGTTGTTCTTCCTAACATTTCACCAGTCTCTGTGGCCAGCATCTTCAGAGGAGTCAGAATCTGTCTGTGCTCTGGTGCATTTTGTTAGATAGTTGAGTATTTATAGCTGTGGGATCAGATTTTGTCCTTTTCAGGAGATTAGGTGATTATGATGATCTCTCTCTCTCTCTCTCTCTCTCTCTCTCTCTCTCTCTCTCTCTGTGTGTGTGTGTGTGTGTGTGTGTGTGTGTGTGTGTGTGTGTGTGCGCGCGCGCGCACGCTGTGTGTTAGACTGCACAGGAAAGCCATTGAAATCCACAAACACCAGCAGAACTTCAACAAAAAAGAAGAAAGTTTAAAACTCAACAAAGCCTGGCTCCCAGCACTGAAAAATACAGCCTGCAAAAGGTCAACAAACTCTACCCAGTCACAAAGACCAGTGATCATTGCACACAAAAGACCAGCTAATGACACCCATCAATCGCAGTGACAGATCATCTCTCCTTCTTATCACAACAATACACCCACAAGAAAAAACACACTGATCACCATAATCACCCAATCTCCTGAAAATGACAAAAGCTGATACCACAGCTATAAATACTCAGCTATCCAACAAACTGTACCAAAATACAGAGTTCTGACTCCTATCCTCTGAAGATGCTGGTCACAGAGATTGGTGAAATGTTAGGAAGAAAAACCTTAAGAACACAGTGAAACAGCCTGTAAAAACCACAACAACCATCTGATCCTGGCTGTGAAAGACTTCGAGAATACACTCCCTCCAGATCTTTCTGTAAAGATGGACGAAACTCTGATATGTTCCTGCTGCAATTCTGGAAGCTCTAGTGTAAAAAAAAAGAGTAACATTTCTAAATTCTGAAAATTGAAAGCTATTCACTAGGGAAGGAGAAGCCATGAATAATTCTTGACAAATGTTTGCAAAAATATGGTTGTTGTGGGTTTTTCAGGCTGTTTGTCCATGTACTGGAGATTTTTCTTCCTAGTCTTACACTCCCCTTGAAAACCCGGGTCTGCAGCTTGAGTGTGTTCTTCGATTCAACCCCAAGCCTGGGTGGCCAGTTTTTGGTAGGGAGCAGCAGTGAATTTACACAGTGACAACTACTGTGCCAACTGCTCTCTTTCCTTGAAATGTCTGATTTGGCTACGGCAATACATACCTTAGTTATATTCAGTTTCTATTGTCATAACACTCATTACATGGGGCTCCCTTTGAAGAGGGTTTGGAAAATTCAACTGGTTCAAAATGAAGTTATCAGAGTTAAAAATGGGGCCAGTTATATGCTCCCTATAACTCCCCTGCTACAACAACAGGCTTTCGGGCCCTATTCAAAGTGCTGGTTATGACATATAAAGCCCTATACAGTTTGGGTAGGACTGTATATCCCACGTAAGCCTTCCTGGCCCTTAAAATCAGATGAGGCCCTTCTCTCAGTCCCATTGCTATCAATCGCACATTTGTCAGGGACATGAGAGAAGACCTTATCGTGGCTGCTTCCAGATTGTGGAATGCTCTCCCTTATGAGGTTAGATTAGCTTTCTCTCTTTCATCCTTCTGCCAAAAGTCAGACTTACCTCTTCAGGCAAGGTTTTAAGAATTTATAGTTAAGTCCTTGGATTCTGGGTTTTCTTGTGTTTTGAAGAGTATTTTTACTGTTTTTTTAAATGCTTTTTAATTATTAATTAATGGATTTTAATTGTTATTGTATCTTTCATTGTTTTACCTTATAATTTATTGTGTTTTAGTGTGATTTGTTTTAACATTGTGAGCTGCTTTCAATCCCATCACCGAGAGGGGGGCGGGACCAAACAGGTCTTGAAGTTCAGCAAGTGGCTGATCCTCATAACATTTTTCATAACATGGTCATAGTATTTCTATTTTCTCGTACAAGTACCAGAATGTCTGCTTACCAACCTTCTCAGTTCATGATTTCTGAGAAATTTCACAAAGATAGGTCCAGCTTTTTTCATAATACCTACTTCTAAATTTTATTGGAATGTGCTGTATTTTGCTAATATATGTGCTGCTTTTCTGTACTACAATAGTGTCCGCAATTCATGATGTATACATGGTATAGAGTTTGGGCGTTATGGCTTATTTGGTAAAACAGTTAAATATACTAAATAACATAGATTAAGATTAAAATCAAACATAACCTTAAAACATAGGGCTTTGATAAGGACAAGGATGTGTGTGGGTGTGGATGTGGACATGAGTGTGGGTTAAGAATATAAGTGGAGTGTCCTTTAATATCTACCTAATAAAAGTTCTATTAAAGTTAACACAGGGACCAATATAGAGACTCACTCACATAAGCACAAACAGAAAGAATAAGGACGGATGGGACTGGACACAGAAAGATTTAGGAGAGGACAGTTGAGGGTTGGCTACTGAAAGAATGAAAAAAAGAGACACCCAAACTACAAAATGATTACCAGATCCCAACATTTTTTTTAACAAAAACTGTGATCAGACACTCTTGGTGACATTCTAACCTGGGCCTTACATTGGAAGCTAGAGAGGTAGTGGGGAAAATGGCAGCTCATCCCTACTTAAAATATTAAGAGTCATAGATCATTAAAAGATTGCCACTCAAGTACGTGAATTCAAAGAAAGAAAGATTAGACTAGGCTACTCAGATTGAAAAGACAAAAGCTTTGGAAGTGAAGTAATGGAGACTCAGAGATTAATCAAGACAGTCAACCATCACCAAATGATTCACTGTAGCATTTTCAGGAATTGGTTTCTAGCTAAAGAAAGGCAAAAGAATGAATGGCTGCATGAGACAACTGAATATACTCTTCAGTGACATCACGTCACCCCCTCCTATAAGCAATGTCATTGGAAAGAGCTGCTTAAATTCTTGTCTAGGACTATAAGCTAGAGCTGCCAGTCTTACTCCCCTCCACCTCTCATCATCCTAGTGATTTCTTTATATTATGCTTTGGAGACAGAGTCTGACTTTCTTTTACTGTCTGAATTGTGAAATTAGTCTGAAGTGATCCAGTCTAGATTTGGGCCTGTCTGATCCAAACTTGATCCAAATTAGTCAGAATGAAACTGTGCACTGGATTCAGAAAAATCCCAAATTCTGACCCATTTCAGCTGATGTGGACTAATTTGAGTGAGCTCCTGATCAAAGCAGAATGACCAGATTCAATTCTGCATTGAAGCAAATCAAATCTTTACAGACTAACTTGCGTCCACACTAGACATTAAGTCTGAAAGGGAACAAATTGCTTCATCTTACTAGGGTTTTTTAAAGCAAGTTTTAGAAGTTCTTAATATGCAAGACCTGGAAACTGGGAAGTTTACTCACCTCTTTAGCATCTATGATGTCTCTACATTTCATGTGTTTCAGTTTTAAGCCAAACAAGGTAAAGTACTTTTGCTTTTATAATTCATTGAGTTGGCAATTCTTCTAAGTTATTCTGATCCAGGCCACAAACTGGATTAGACAAAACATACATTGCTCCATATATGAAACAGGTTATATTCCAAGAGCCTGAACTGGCCTCTAAATTAAATTGGAGAGCCCATGAATAGTGCTAGTCAAAATCAGCCCAATTTGCTTTAGGAGTAGGGATTTAGTAGGTTCAGTTACCCAGCCTTAATTTTAGTTAACACTGTACTTGTGGAGGTCTATTTTCCATTGTTGTCTTGCTCAAGGTCATTGTTGGTCAATAAAGTGCTTGATGCTTGTGTGTTTTTAGTTTTCTTCAAAAGATCCATAAATAAATCTACAGCAGATGCTCCAGTCATGGATATACAATTGAGATATCAATGTTTCAGAATTAAATATATGAATGGAGCAGACTATTCCCGCCACCCCTGCAAGATTCTAGAATGTATTGGAGTCATTGATTATGCTGGTTTGTTTGCTGGAAACAAATTAAAATCTTGTGTTGTGAGACTAATGTTTTTTATTGATTAGTGTGTTAGTCAAATTGCTTTTGCTCAGTTTTTGCTTTGAGCTGGTTATGTTCATTTTCAAATGAAATAACGAGCTCTCTTCCTCAACAGTTCCCTTATGCATATACATACAGAGCTATGAAGGCCAACCTTTTCTCTGAGCATTGCCATTCTAATCCTAATGTAAATGGTGGACACAAAGAGCATAAAGGGATTATTTTGTGTGGAAATATATGGTATTCCTTTGATGTTCAAAACCTAAATCTATACTGAGCACAATTATCAGATAAACAATGCACTTCACCCCAGGGTTCCTGCAGCATTTAAGCTAGCTGAACGAAGATAGCTACCGGGGCTCAAATGCCAAAAGCAAATAGGTGGCAAGACGATGCCGATTAATGACAGCTGCACAAATGGAAGCTTAGATTAAAAATAGTTATTACACACCACAGATGTAGCATTTGCTTGGCAGACACCCAGCAGCTCAATGCTTAAAACTCAAAGGCATGGACTTATTAAGCTTCGCATTGTGGAATACAAAAGCATGGATGGAGTGACTGATCCAATAGAAAATATTTTTGTAATCCAGTAAAAGCAGAGAGTACAAAACATACATATTTTTTCATCCATGGTGGAAGTTGTGATTTTGGAGACATTCAGTACAACCCATTGTTGACTAGTCAAGCTCCATGGTTCTTTTGGGGATATGCCTTCATTGTGAATAGGAAAAAAAGAGCTGAGGCGTTTGGAGTTTGGTAAGCTGTTTCCCAGAGGATCCGGGGGGCTTAAATCATGTGCTTCCTTTGCAGGCACTTCAAACATATCGGACATTCAATAGTTTCAAAAACAAAACACAAAGGTGCTAGAAATAGAAAGGGGAGGGTGGAAATTAAAACTTATATGAAGCATAAAGCTTCATATAATCCAGGATATCTGCTCCTTGATATTCTATTGTTCCTAGTTCTTATTAGGATTGTCCATTGGTTCTGACCAATTTGGAATCCTTATCTAAACTATCTTGATTTGGGCCAATTTGTAAAGATCAGATCAAAGCAGAATGAGTATATTTAGTTCCAGGGTGAAGTCAAAGCTATTTGGATTGTGACACAAATGTTTAAAACAATAGGGTTGAGCCAGACTAAGGGGAGGGATTATGTAAATGGGGAATCATGTGTTTAGGACTGGAGGAGGAGAGCTGGTCTTTGTTCAGTGACAGCCATAAAAAGTGATCTGAGGTCAAAATTTCACTTCAGTCACCGTGCTTGCAGGGAGCAAAGTTTAAATGTGGCCATTTTGCAAACCCCTCAAAGTAGCTTTCTGACAGTTGGTACAGTTGCTCTCCTCTTTATGGTTCTGAAGGTCTCCAGATTCCATATGCATTACTGCAAAAAGATAAAAGTTACCGCTGTTTTGACTTTTTCCAGTGCATGTTGATGGGGATAGGCTATGATCTCAATTTATAAACCAGGCTGGATCAAGGGCACAAGATGATTTGGTTGGGGCCTAGACTACCACAGGCCAAATCAAAATCCCTCCTAAAGCTGGCCTCCAAACTGAATTGGAGGACTCATTCACATTCTTAGTTATTTCCCTGATAAAAATTCTTTAATATGCAGAGTATTTAATAGGAAGAAGCTGTCATTCTAAGGTTTAAGGTACTACTAGAAACACTGATTCAGAGTACTTTTCCCAAGTTTATGACAGGATTCCTTCCCTGCCTTATCAGGAGATGCCAGGAACTACCCAGAAGCTTGACACTTGTAGTGGAAGCCATGTGCTCCTCTCCACTCAGCTACAGCCATTTTCAATCTTGTTGGTCCTTACAATGGCATTGTAAGAACTGATTCTTAATTTTAAAAATTTTAAATAGTTCCAGACATTGCAAAGAAAAAATCACCACTATTTGTGATCCTATCTGATTTGAAAAGTCTGATGATGCTTCTCTGTGTTGTTCACAGTTGCTTTGATTCCAAAGAGCTCATTGGTCTTGAACCTCAGCCTTCCACATCAAACACCCTGGTCACTGGATGCCCTCTGTTTTGAAACATGGGTTGTTTTGCATCTTTTGTTCAAAATAATTTGCTCTTCACAGTCCTTCTCACTGCTTGATGGCATATCACGATGCAGACGGCACACATACTTCAATAACATTGTGTCTTGGACATTGAACAAGACATTGGGCGAAATTGACTCATGATCCTTTTGTACTTTGCAATGTTGGGATTATAATAATAAGGTCCTCTTTAGTAAGTAAACACAGATATTATTGTTGTTGATTTCAACACAGTATTAAAGCTGTATTCATTGTCCTCTGTGTATCATTTACTTCATGTAGCAGAATAAAGAAGCACACTCTAGTTTCTTCTTTGAGGATAATGTGCTTTGGTGTATGAAATATTTATTGTGTAGCAGTTGTTGTTCAGAGTCAGTTTGAGTAGGTGCATTTTCTAATGCAGAATCTTTGTCCTTGAAGTGTTATGCTACTGTTCTAGGGAAGGTTGTGTTTGATTGATTCCCGCTTAGCAGTCCCCACTTTTCCTTCTATACACTATTCTCTCTTCTCTTTTCAGTAAAAACTTGCACACGTCAGTAGCCCAACCTTATTCTCCTACTGAATTAAAAAAAATGCTTTTAGATTTTGTCTATTTTTATATTTTTTAAAAATCTATTGAGAACATCTGGAAAGTAGAGCAGAACAGAAAGGCCTATTAAATCACTTCCATAAGTCCTTCGTTTTATCTCTGTGAAAAACTTCCTACCAGAGCTGCTGCTATGAATCGACTTGACAGCAGAAGACACTGAGAGGACTATGCACCCATTAGGGATTTTAGTGCACAGCGCTAGCTGCCATCTTGTTTTCCATCATATAGCACAGAAATGACAGCTGCTTTCCAAGGGATTTATTCCCCCAAATAACTGCATTTGGTATAAAATAGGAGGCTGGTTTGTCTGTGCTTGTACTAAAATGTAATATTTTAGTACAAGCACAGACTCTGTAAAATTTCTTAGCAAATAAGAGTCCAATAATCCAATTAGCTGTTGGGTTCCATTTAAAATAAGTACTCCTAAATGATGGTGATATTTCATAAAACAAGGGTACACTTTTATGCTTCAGGAGGAGAGTGAGAAAGAGATGTTAACAAATAGCCAAACACATATCAGGTCAACAACTTCCAAATACATAATTCTTTCCATGTCAGTTCTAATTTCTTTTGATTTATCACATGGTAAATTAATAGACTTCCACAAATCTGTATTTATAAATATATTTTGCAAAAAACAAACAAACAAAGAAACAAACAAGCATTTCATGGATACACAGATTCTTTTTACAGATTCCAGTGAGCACAATTAAAAGAACATCAGACAGGGTCAGCTTGTGGAAGTGTCTCACCTGCATATTTATTTATTTAAAATATTTTAGCCTACTTTTCTCCTTGAAAAGGACTCAAGGCAGTTTACATCATTGAAAGACAATATTCAATACTGAAAAGAATGAGTATACAACGGTGATACTGTACACATCATTAGAAGACAATATTTAAAGACAGTAACTGTAAAGAGAAAGGTTACATCATTCAAAACAATAAGTATACAAATATTTAAAAAAAGGGTGGGGGAACAGATGCCACTCTGAGAAATGGAAAACACAAAACCCAGTCAATCTGGCTGTTGCATTTTGGACCTGCTGAAGTTTTCTGACACTTTCCATCAGCAGCCCCACATAGAGTGCATTACAGTAATCCAGATGGGAAGTAACTAGGGCATGTGTCACAGTGGCCAGATCAGATATCTCAAGAAATGGATGTAGCTAGCACACTAGTTTTAATTATTCAAATGCACCCCTGGCCACCAGCGAAACCTAGGCATCCAGGTTCAGAGATTAATACAGGAGCACCCCTAAGCTGTGCATCTATATCTTCAGGAGAATTGCAACCCCATCCAGTACAGTCTGGGTGAATCTTTCCTCTCTCCCAAGTTCTGGCTACAAGCTGCCTATGCTTTTAGAGGTCTTCACTTATTTCCCAGGGATAAGCTATGTTTCCTGTCAGTTTCTTAGAGAATGCTATGCAGATATACTAAATATGGTATATTCTGGGAGAAAGGGATCCAAAATATAAACCACAATATATTTTTGCTGTGTTCTGGAATAAAATGTTTTCGGTGGCTAATTAGTAAAATTTCTCAGCCCTTATGAAATCTAAATTTTAGAGCAAAGGGGCAATGTTAATTAACCCATATAATGGAAGTGCTTAACTTAAGAAGTTCATTAGGATCTTTAGATTTTCAGAGTATAGTGTCCAAAATTAATTAGTGAAACCTCATTGAATGCACCATCCTTTCAGTCCCACGCAATTATTTTAACAAAGATACACACTTATAAGTAGCACTTGTGACACCAGGGGCAAGCATCATCATCATCTCCTGATCACTCCACCTTGAGGCATGGGTGTGAGCTCCCTCTCAAGAAAACTGAGGAGAAGATTATATTGCCCTCAGAAAAGAAAAGGGTTCAACATGTCCCTGTCAGAAAATGACAAGGACTGGTACAGCTATAGCATGCATGTCCTGTCACCATGACCAAGAAGGAGGAGATAATGAAGCTACAGCATCAATATCGGGGCTCGCTTTACCTTCCTGAGAATACCAGCAGCTCTATGTCTGAAATGTCTGGCTCATGTTTATTTATTTATTTAAAATATTTTTAAATAAAATATTTATTTATTTAAAAGGACTCAAGGTGGCTTGTATAATTAAAGCTAGTACAGTGGGGTCTCGACTTACGAACTTAATCCGTATTGGAAGGCAGTTCTTAGGTTGAAAAGTTCTTAAGTCGAATCTGCATTTCCCATAGGAATGCATTGAAAACCATTTAATCCGTATCTGCTCTTTTCATCCATAGAAACTAATGGGAAGATGCTATTCCACCTTCTGCCACTAGAGGGGGATATTTTTTTCTTTTTTCCTTTTAACCTAAGATGACTTAGCTTTTAAAAAAAGGGGGGAAAAGAGTTCATAACTCGAATCTAAGTTCGTAAGTCGAGTCCATATATTCCTATGACAGCGGTTCGTAAGTCGAAACGTTCGTATGTCGAGCCGTTCGTAAGTTGAGACCCCACTGTATTAAAAGCTAGCAGTATTAAAGCTAGCAGTATTAAAGCTAATAGTAGTAACAAATACTAAAAAGGATCAAACAGATACCATTCACAAAATATAATCAGCACCAAAACACGTTCAAAGCATAAAGGTATAACAATCAATTTAAAAAACCCACTCAGTCAGTCGGACATTGGGGAAAGCCTGCCTGAAGATAAAGTTTCCGGACACTTTCCATAGCAGCCCCACTTAGAGTGCATTATAGTATTCCCAGCCAGGATGTAACAAAGTCATGTGCCACCATGGCCAGATCAGACCTCTCCAGGAATGAAGAGTCCTCAAAGCCGAGTCCCCTGAGAGGAGTACCTATGAAATCCCTTGTGATAGTGACTTTCCTGGTTAGAGGATCCTTATGGCCATTGCTGTATTCTGAGAGAAGCTGTGTTTCCCTTTCCCACTGAGAAAGCCCAAACAAGCTAGCTAGAAAGAAGAGAAGAAAACCGGTAGCAGGGAAAGGGAAATAACCAGGGTCCTGAATGCTCATGAAATGAAATAAGAGACAGTGGTATCCCAGGTGGAGTTGGGAGGAAGAAAGTGGGAGCTGGATGGCCACCTGGATGGAGAGGAAGAAGAGGAATTAAGGAAAAGGACTGAAAAATTGATGAGGGTTCTAGTGAACACAAAATGGAGGGAGAAAGCAGATAATTTTTCTCTAGTTTAAGTATGGAGGGAGAATTTGGTGAATAAAAAGGTGCTGTATTTAAAAGGGAAATGGCTAGACAAGAAAGGGTTTCTTAGGGTGCAGGAGTCCTAGTGATTATGGAGTGACAGGGATTTAGAAGTTGAGGGCATGAAGTGAAAGCTCTGAGGAGTGAAGCTGCAGAGCATTGAGATAGCTGGTGAAGACAAGCAAAAAGAAGATACAAATACAGACAGGCAGAGGAAAGTGCCTTTCTGATTCCAGAGCTCAGAAAAACCCTGAGGTGACTTCATGTTCTGTAACATTATGAGTAGGATGCCTGTGTAGATGATTTCCCTGATCACTCCTCATGTCGATGCTGCCTTTGAGGACCCCCAGAGACAGACATTTTAGAAACACAGCTATTATTGGCAGCAGTCAACAGACTCTTCTCTTCCTCTTCATCTCCCTCTTCCTTCTTCTCCTTTTCTTCTTTCTGGTAGGGTAAACTCTGAGGACAGTGCATATCTCCATTTTGGAGGGGCAATGATTGCTTCTGAGGTGATAAATATCCAGTCAAATAGAACAGTTTTTATTGGGTGATATATAGGTTGGATGTCTTCACCTAAGGGGAAAGATGTATAAATTTGGAAGGATTTATTCCTGGATTCCTGCCACACAGAACTAAATTTAATGGAATATATGTTCGTATCTAAGACCAGGGATCTTGTTTCAGTCAAAAAGAGAAAGTGAGATAAATTCTTGGGGCATTTATTCCAGGTGTATGCGAGGTAAAAAGCATAAGGGTAGGACCACAAAATACAAGTATATCTCAGCTTAATGTTCTTACTGTCAGCAGTTAAGCTTTGAGAAAGATATTTCAACAATTTAGAATAGGGAGAAGTTCATGGGGAAGCAATATGAACATCAGAAGAGCCCAGAAGCCTGGTTTCAGAGCCAGAAAGGAAGGATTCTGATCTAATATTCACAAATGTTTTTGTCCTCAATGAAAATCTGAATATTCACAGATTTTATTTTATTTTATTTGTCCTCAATGAAAAACAGTTTCAGGGTGTTCTCTCTCCATCAAGCCAAATCTGACTTATGGTAACCCTTTCTTGGGTAAAGAAAACACAGAAGTGGTTTACAATTCCCTTTTTTTCTGGGGGTGCCCTGGGACTGTACAGCTTGCCCATGGCTACAGGCTGGCTGTACTCACAGGAGGCATAGTGGGGAATCGAACTCCCGATTTCTGGTTCTGCAGCCAGAGACCTAACCCACTGAGCTAGGCACTATAAATCAGTTGGCAGGGGCGATGGTGCATGCATCCTTTAGGCCATGTTTGCCCATCCTTGACACAAAACAAACGAAACAAACAGGCCAATCCTGCTAAAATAACAAATGAACACAAATGTGATCTCAGGATAGATAGTATTCCAAACTCAATGGGAGACAATTTCTATTTCCCAGTAGACCTCAGAGTAAAATGTTATCCTTGTACTGCAAAGGAACTTTCAGAATTTGAGTGTGATCGATAGGGACGTGGTGGTGCTGCGGGCTAAACCACAGAAGCCTGTGCTGCAGGGTCAGAAGACCAGCAGTCGTACGATCAAATCCACGCAATGGAGTGTGCTCCTGTCACTTTGTCCCAGCTCCTCTCCAACCTAGTGGTTCGAAAGTATGCAAATGCGAGTAGATAAATAGGTACCACAACGGTGGGAAGGTAAAACGGCGTTCCCTTGGCATGCTGGCCACGTGGCAACGGAAACTGTCTTTGGACAAGCTCTGGCTCTACGGCTTGAAAATGGGATGAGCACCGCCCCCTAGAGTCGGATACGACTGGACTAAAAATATCAAGGGGAACCTTTACCTTTTACTTTACCTGTCCATTTGGACTTCAATGCAAGTTATGGATTTCCTGTGTTACTGCCTAAACAATGCAAAAATAATTTGGTTCTTATCAAAGACCATTTTTGTGAACAGTCATTTTGCTTCATGTAAGGTTCACACAGAATTGTTGCACATTGGTTTGTTTTCATTTCATTGCCATTCGACTCTACTGTTTGCAATTTCCCCCGTGTGTGTGTATGTGTGTGTGTGTGCGCGCGCGCACGCGCGCATTCCTGCAAATAACAAAAATCTGCATTTGATGAAGTGGATTACTCTAATGCACAAAAGCTCATGTCATAATAAATATTGTAACAATATGTTTTCGTATTATTGCAATGCAAAATTGCAATGACTATTTTGAGGCTGTTACATTTGCTTTGAAATGAAGTGTTTCAGTTTGTCAAGTCTTTTAAAAATATAACGGTGACATAAGTCAGAATGTTTTCCCCCGAAAAACTCAACACGCTTTGTTCAAAAGAATACCTCAAAGTTTATATGTCCTTCCATGCTAATTTAGAAGACCATGTGTGTGTGTGTGTGTGTGTGTGTGTGTGTGTACTTCAAGCCCCAATGAATTCAAGTAAACAAGTTGAACATCAGTGAAATGAATCTGCAAAAAACAAAGGTGCCGTGTGGAAACCTCCTCCCCAAGTTGGAGCAATGTGATGATTCTTTTGATCAAGTCACTCTTTCAGCACCTCTTGTTCCCATTCCACAAAGAGAAATACCCTATGACGGCCTCTCTTTAGTAATCATCCATCTTATGTTTGAAGACAAGAAAACCTTTGAAAATATCTTCTTCAATATTAGTGTATTTTAGTTCAACCTAGGATGCAGGTAAAATGGAAGAAAGAAAACGTAAGTCCTTTGAAACATAATCTTTGAAAGGAAGGTGTAAAGGAAATACAGGTTTTTAACAAACCTGATAGAACTGGTGGTAAAACTCACCTCACAGCACCAAGGAAGGAAGGAAGGGAGAGAGGGAGGGAGGAAGGGAGGAAGTAAGAGCCAGGCTAGGTGAGCATGCATAAGGGAGAACAGAATGATAGCAATCTCTGCACTGACCTTCAGTAGAAAGTGTGAACAGATACTACATGTGAACAAAATATGTGTGTGATTGAGAACCTTGTCCAAAGACAAATCAATCAAATAAACATACCAAAACCAAATTCAGCATGTTCTGTTCCACAAACAGTTCTGTATGTCTGTGCTTAGTATATACCTGAAGTCTGTATACACAGTTTGCTGAATGAACATGGGGAGAAGGCTGCAACAATCCTGCTGATAATAGGCTCTAAGAGAAGCTTAGAAAGGTTAGGTTTTTGGACTACAACCCACAGAATCTTGATGCAGGATTGCAGTGGTTGTAGTCCAGGAAATCAAATATGTCAATCTTCCATATATTGGGAAGGTTCTGCAAAATGGTGGGCTGGTCAGTATATGACTTAAAGAAAACTGGAAAGAGGAAGAAGAAATGCAGAAGTAGAAATGTCAGGATGCTCCCAACCACAAATAAAGGGTATACAGACCCACCCTGTACCCTTTCAGAGGAATTCCAACTATTTCTGACCCGAGATTCATGGGCATAGTTGTGTTTCTGGATCTCTGGTTTTTTGTTTTGTTTTGTTTTTTTGTTTTTTTTAAAAAAGTTCAGTTCTATTAATAGGGGAATGAAAACAGCTATGACCAGGGGATGGGGACTATACAGTGCCCTAATTGTTTGCCTTATACAGCAGTCATCCTTCCACAGTAATACACTTAATCCTCTTGCTGTAATAATATTCCTATAATGTGAAGGCTGACGGCCAAAGAATTGATGTTTTTGAATTGTGGTGCTGGAGGAGAACAAACCTATCCATTCTGAAGGAAATCAACCCTGAGTGTTCACAGGAAGGACAGATCCTGAAGCTGGCTCCAATACTTTGGCCATCTGATGAGAAGAGAAGACTCCCTGGAAAAGACCCTGATGTTGGGAAAATGTGAAGGCAAGAGGAGAAGGGGATGACAGAGGACGAGATGGTTGGACAGTGTCACTGAAGCTTCCAACATGAATTTGACCCAACCCCGGGAGGCAGTAGAAGACAGGAGGGCCTGGCGTGCTCTGGTCCATTGGGTCACAAAGAGTCAGACATGACTTAACAACTAAACAACAACAACAACAACAACAACAAATGTGTGGTAACTTACTTTGTGTGAGGGAACAATGAATAATAATGTATTACAGGATGCAAAAAGGCTATCTAAACAGCAGCACAGGTCTTTCTCTTTGCTCTGTAGATCCAGGAAATAGCTGTTGTGAGGAGATATATAGCACACAGTGACTTCAGGTGTAACCATTCCTTAATATCTCATTAATTGCCATGTTCAGGGAAGATATGGGGCTTTGTAGTGGGATTCAGCTGTCATTTCTCTTCTCCTTTAGTACCAGCATCTCAGTCTACTGTATTACTTTTATTTTTATTTCTTACTGATTTGGAATTGGAGACAATCTTTTTAGCTTTCTGAAAGCAGAATGAGACTCCAAAGTTCTCTTTTCCTGTTGGTCTACTCTGGAGGTGGACAGCAGCGTCTTCCTTCATCCCATAATCACTGCAAAAAGGCACCAACCTACCAATTTGGTCTAGTTTTGCACATTTGTCTAAAGGCAAAGCAGTTTGTACTGCTTCATGCCCAGGCAGAAGCAGTACAAACACAGGAGAGTGAGAGATCGATCGACCCAACCCCCTCTCAACCATGCCATGCAATGACCCACAGCCTACTCTTTCTTTTTTCTTTTTTTAATTTTCTTTTTAGTATATAAAATCCATCCATGTTGATTTAACATTGTGCCACGTGTGTACAGCTTATAATCATTTGTTAAAACAACTACCATACACATTACGCTCCTAATCTATACAACGTCTTTCTAACCATTGATAGAAAAAGTCCCATGTTTGATAATATTTTGTATCTTCTTTTCCTTTGATTTTCAGTGTTAGCTTATCCATTTCAGTGCAGTCCAATATCTTTTTAATTATTTCTTGATCTGTAGGTGTTCCTTCATTTTTCCAGTACTGTGCATATATAATCCTCGCGGATGCTAAAATATGCAGTATTAAATATACATTTTGCTTATCAACATTATCTGGTATTATACCAAACAGAAAGAGCTCTGGCCTAAAGTCTACATGCTTTTTAATTATTTTAACAAGCCATATATGTATTTTGTTCCAAAAATTTTTTGCTTTATCACAAGTCCACCAGAGGTGATAATAGGTTCCAGTTTTTTTATGATATTTCCAACATTTACTTGACTTATTAAAATATGTCTTAGACAATCTGTCGGAAGATAAGTGCCATCTATAAAACATTTTATATAAATTCTCTTTATAAGATGTTGCCATTGTCATCTTATAGTTTCTAGACCACAGCTCTTGACATTTTTCAAAGTCAATATTGTATACAAAATTTTGTGCCTATTGAACCATTGTTTCTTTGACCTGTTTGTCCTCCATTTTCCAGTTTAAAAGAAATTTATATATTTTCCTAATTAGTTTATCATCTGATGTTAACATTATTTGGTCAAAAGTTGTTTGTTCTTTATAAAAATCATACATTTTAAGTCCCTATCATATCTTGATTGTATTTGCATTATAGACCACCACAATGCATCTAATCCCTGGTCTATAAGATCTTGTTTTGACTTTAATATCCTATCTATGTCTAAAATATCTGTATAAGTAAAAAAAAAAAATTCCAAAATTCAAAAGGTTGGGATGGACAAATTCTTCTATGGGTGAAATCCATCCTGGTATTTTTGTGTACATTTTCATTTTTATTTTCTCCCATATAATATAATATAATATAATATAATATAATATAATATAATATAATATAATATAATATAATATAATATAATATAATATAATATAATATAATATAATATTTATAATATAATATAATATTTCTAATATAATGGTTTTGAAAATACCTATGAGTTTTAGCTTTCTGATACCATCAGAAGGCATGCCAACCCAACTATAGACCATGTCCTTCTAAATACAGAAGTTTTTTGTTTTTCAGGCTAATCCATTCTTTCATCCAAGTTAGAACAGATGATTGGTAATATAAGGTCCAGTCCGGTAAACCAAATCTTCCATTTTCCTTGGATTCTTGAAGCATTTTTAATTGGAGTCTGGCTTTCTTCCCTTGCCAAAAATATTTTAATACCAGTTTGTTTAGATCGTCAAAATATTTCTTCTCTATTTTCACTGGCACTGTTTGAAACAAAAAAAGTAACTTTGGCAAAATGTTCATTTTGATTGTTGCAGCCTACCCTTTCTAACACTAGAAATACCTCCATGTAATGTATCCATTCTTTCCCTCTGTATTTCCTATTTGGCATATAAGCTTTAAATGAGAGGGTTCGTCTTACAGTCCGCTAATGAATAGTAAAGAGGGCTTGCATATTGTATAATCCACAGAGTCCTCAACGCTGTCTCTAAATCCTCTGGAAGCACACTAGCAATTCACATGAAAGACTTCTGAGTGTTCCCTTGTGCACACTAGAAGCTACTGTGGTATTAAAGCAGTCTTTCTTCTCTAAGTGCCATTAAAGTCAGAAGGCTTTGCAAGCATTTGAACTTTTCTTGAAATGGAGTCTTACATGGACCTCTCTAGCACTTGAGCTAAAAAAGAGACACACGAACAGCGGGGATTAATATTATTAACCAAATCCTACAAAAGATGTCCAGCCACTAGAAAGCAAGGACATATTGTTGTGTCTTTAATCTCCATATTCATTTTTGATGGTGTGTGCCATCAAAATGTTTTGATGCCTTTGTGGAAGGAGAAGCTCCTCTGCGCAGGTGCACAATCACAAGGGTCTGGAATTTGGTTGTTCCCTTTTTGGTGGAAAGAAAAATGTGGACAGGTCTGCCCCATTTCACCCTTTCATGTCCTTGGGAAAAGAAAGGAAAAATGATCAGACTGCATGTCTCTTGGTTAAAATAAATTTTAAAAAATTCTGTTTTTCTTTTGTTTTTCTTTTATGTAATATGGACCCACATTGCAAAGTTTCTTTCTTCAGGCGGTATGTGGCTAACAAAGGAAGTAATAGGAAGGAGGGGGTGGTCTCACAGGTTCTGAGGCATGAAAAAAAAATCCTCTAAATCAGTATCAGGTACAGATCACACTCCTCCTGGATACTAAGCATTAAAGAAGAAGCATGCAAGGTTGTGATTTTTCTAAAACTGGACATGAATTTTTTTTTTATTGCAGTACTGGTATAGGGACTGTATTAAAGGCAACTGCTCTAGCACAATGGATCTCAAACTGGGGTCCCCATTAGACATGGGGGTATTTGCATACGAATGCCCCCCACAGGTGGACATAACGAGGGTCCAGCCCTCTGGGGCCAGACTGTCCACACACCATCCGCTGCTGCCGCAGGCACCGCACTCCCTTCCTATCGCTCTGTAGCTTGTGGTTGATTAACCACTCCTGGCAGGAGGTGGGATGACGAGCCTCTTTGCCAGGTTGAAGAGTGGCTCACCGACCGGGCACTCCAGAGCAATAGGAAGCGGGGGGAACTGCTACTGCCCTCAAGTTTTGCTGTCTTCCAGAAGATGCTGCCTGTGATGGTGGCTTTAGTTCATCCAATGGCAGGGGCAAACCTGTGTATAGTACAATATAGATTTCATTTGGGTGCAAGGACTTGGCTGTAATTGAGATAAGGTATTTCAAGTAGAGATGGGCATGAATTTTTAAAAAACAACAAATCAGGCTGGTTTGTGGTCTGTGGCTACCCATAACTCTCTGGAAAAATGAACCAGTTTGTGGTTCATATTTCCAGTTTGTGTCTGGAGGGAGGGGAACCTACCACCTTCTCCTCCTTTGCCACCTAACCATCTCCTTTCCATTGCTATCCCAACCCCGGAAAAATGATGCGAGACAACAATATGGATTAAATATGGGCCACTTTATTGATAACATCAAAATACGGTAATGGCAATCCTTTGCCAAAAGAGGGGGCCTGCTGTAGTGCGGAAACAGGTGAAAGGCAGGGGTATGCCGACACCCCTTAATCAATAAATGGGCAAGTCCCCGGCCCCAAGTTCCTGCGGTATCCAGACAGCAGGAACCCGGCCAGCTGCTAATAAAACACCCCCAGATCTCAAGCCATCTTTCGCTGATGACTGTTGGTCCAGAAGTGGCCCAGCGCATCCTCCCGCCACAGACACTGTAATTGCACAATCCGCAGTGCTGGGAAGTGGGATGCGCTGTTGGCTTAACAGAGATTACAATCGGGACACACCGAAAATACCTGTTATTTCCGCACTACCCGCCTGTGTGACCAAAATTAAACCACCAAAATGCCAACAACCCTTATCCAGTGTGGGATAGGCAAAAAATCCCCCCATCCATAAGCCAATCAGGATGAAGGTCAAAAATTCCTATCCGGCCCCTGAAAGGCGACCAGACAAACTCACACTAGAAGAAAGGGAGGGTGGGTGGGAGCCCGAAAAAGGAAGAGGGCAATGCAAGCGGGGAAGCCACTTAAATACCCAGGGCTTTTCCCGCCTCTCGCACAACCTCTCGTGAGACTTAAATGCAGTCTCGCTCTATCCCGGGTGGATAGCAAGGGTCGATTGCTTCGGCCAAAGGCGATGCCTTGCCAACAATCACAGCATTGCCTCCCTACTGGTCCTGCTGCCACCTCCTACTCCTACTCCTCTGCTGCCACTGTCTTCAGTGACAGTAGCCCAGCTTTCCTTCCAGGAGTCACCCCTGCTGTCTCTGCACATGCACCCACGTATCAGCTGATAGGTGGGCACATGCGCAGAAACAGCAAGGCTTGCTCCTGGAAGGGAAGTTGGGCCACTATCTCTGAATATGGTAGCAGAGGCAGCAGGACCAGGTAGGGAGGTGACAGGGGCAGCAGGAAGAGGGGGTTGGGCAGGCATCTGTTTTGCTCAAGGAAAATGAAGCACTGAGGTGAGCACACAGGTTGCATGAACTGAACAACCATTTTTCTTTCCAGTTTGTAGTTTGGTTTGTGCCCATCTCTAATTTCAGAGCTTCTGATTCCAGACCCAAGGAGAATATTGCAGTTCCTAACATACCATGCTGGCCCACACACCTAATGGGGACTGACACCAATACATATCTCATATAATAATAATAATAATAATAATAATAATAATAATAATAATAATAATAATAATAATAATAATAATAATAATAATAATAATAATAATAATAATAATAATAATAATAATAATAATAATAATAATAATAATAATAATAATAATATAATTTATTGTCATTGTAAGTATATACACAGTATACCATACAACGAAATTCACAGACACCCAGAGACCAGACACATGCACACACATAACATTCCCCAATTTACTAGCTACCCCAGTGAATATGGCAATACCAACAAAACAGGGCCCCTTCCCACCCACACTGTAGCCAGCCATCCTGGCTAGCTATGTCTTTCAAATTTCCAGGTGAATCTTCGATTAACTGAAAGGAAAATTAACAATATCTTGAGGAGAACCCTATATAAACATACTACCAAACAGTGCCTGTCAGTTGCTAGTGTGAGATATAAAAGTTGTAAAAGGAAATTATTTTTCTAGGTTTCTGCACTTATTCACATAATATTTTTAAACCTCTGAAAACTTTTACACTTCTTTAAATTGACTTCCTTATGTGGCCCAGCCATCTCCTAATATTCATAGTAGCTAAAGGGGTTTTCTCTCTACTCTTGAGTTATTTCAAGAGATGGCAGGAGATGTTGAACAAAATAACCTTGGTTGGGGGGCAACCCTTTGCTGACAGATGGACAGAATTTACTAGATCATTACCAATTCTGAAAAAAGAAACCAGCTGTCCCTAGGAATGAGAAGATTCAAGGTGAGACTGCCCAGCTTCTCTATCTTGGTGATAGAAAAATCTGAGTATTCTTTAACCTGCTGGAGAGATCTCATATCCGGCACAGAACCAAAATGTCAGATGGTTGCTACAGCTTATACAAAATACTCTGCCTTTGTCTAAATTCTTTAGACTAAAAATTGAGGGTCATTCTATACATGGAAGTAAGCTGAGGAGAGAACAAAATGGCCCATACCTTGCCTCTGCAAACAAGCTTCCTTCAATCACGAGGCTTAGCTTCCTACAGTCAGGAGACTTAGCTTCCTCCAATCGCGAGTCTTATGGAACTGATGTCAGCTGATGCTGTACAAACCAACTGGAACACACTTCGTTGGAGGAGGAGCCTGTAGGCAGTGCTGAGATTCAACAGGGACTTGTAATGTCCAAGCATTCTGAGCCCAGAGACTGAATACTCAAAGCTAAGTTAAGATTTCTTAATTTTGGATTAGAAAAACTGGGTGGGCGTCTTATATACATATGTGAAATATTCTTGCCTTTATAAAACTGCAACCCTTTTCCAAAACACATGGACACATGGAATGAGCAGAGAAGGGCAGTCTGATTGATCTTGGAGAAACAAATAGCCAATCTAGTTTGATTTCTTTTACTGATACTCCTATAATCCATCTGCAACAAAGCAACTAACATGCCTACTTAAAAAACACCTTTTATTATAAGTTTCTGTTTCAAGCATTGTACAAATATGTATTGCAAAAAATCAGCATTGAAATTATACAAATTCTCTCAGAGCCTGAAATAATGAAATACATAAATCAACAAACAAGGAGAAAACAGATCAGGATGCACTTCCCAGTCCCACCCTAAATTGAAGATAGTGATAATTGCCCTCACTCTGGGTGGTTTCAGAAAAATTTCCACAGGATGACATTGTTATATATTGTTGCCCTGGAGCCAATAAAACTGAAGGCACTGCCTTTTGTCCTTGGATAAGTAAGGGAGAATCAGGGGTGCGGACTGTTCTCTGAAAGAAACAAAGGAGTACCATGCCTACCACACCAAAAAAAAAAAAGGTGATTCAGAAGCAAGATCTTTGGTTAGCTCAGTGGTTTACATATCTAGCTGTGAAGCCAGAGATTGGGAGTTCAATTCCCCACTGTGCCTCCTTGACAGGGGATGGATTCAATGGTCCATAGGATCCTTTCCAGCTCTGCAATTCTAAGATTATTATTATTTCAAACTAAAATGTTTAGCTCATCCTTCATCTACAGCAGAGCCAATTCTGTGGTGTGACATTTCACAGGCAAGGGTATGAGAAACATAAACTGGATAGGGAAATTGTTATCTGCTTAATGTATCTCATTCTTGCCTATGAATGTTTGTGCTATAATACATTTTTTAAAATGCTGTAAGATTCTTCTCACAAATTGACTAATACAACCTATGTCCTTGAATTCCTCTCTTATGTTTCTAAATTGTTGAACTTAGCTATAGCCCTTTGATTTAACACTGTAAAACTCATATCAGTGTTGAAGCTGGCAATATGGGTGCAAGGAGAAAATGGAAAGTCTTTCCAACTGAAAAGACCTGCCAACTGGACATCATCTAGGAGTCTCATATGTATTGTCTGAGATAAGGAAGTATAAAAAAAAGGCTGAGATATTCTAAGCAGTTATTTTGGGGAAAGTCTGTAATCCAGGGGTGTTTCATATCAGAAACAGACATAGCAGTTTGTTTTTTAAGCCGGCCATTGTTCCAGTTTAGTATGTGTCTGAATGATAAGATTGCTAGCAGGAATTAACAGTGTCATTGATACATAAATATATGATGATAACTCATAATACAACATTTTCAGTGCAGTACTGCTTCCCAAGATATTAATAATGGAAAGAACATAGCACTATATAACTGTGAATTTGGTTTCACATTGCTTTCATATGGTTCTTATTAAAATGTCACTCTTGTCATAATATATTGGAATGTTTTGATTTTTTTTTCAAGCAAAGATCTCAAGTGATGTCCCTGACAGAACACATTTTGTCCCTCCCTGAAAACAAATTAGCTTTCCCTCAAAACACTGCATTGATACATAATTGCACTATTTGCTTCAATTAGATTAGTCTCTTCAGATGCCCCTAAAGAACAGTTCAGGACACTGAGTGTTGGTCTGATTGTCTTCACTGGCTTCATTTTCTTGAAGAAGGAGGAGGAGGAGGAGAAGTGTGTGGTGTGTTGAGTTTGTATGTATTAAAGTGTTGTGGCTAACCCATCTGGAGACAATGAAGAGCAATAACAGCCCAAAGTGAAAATTACATATTCAAAGCATAAACACATCCATGAGACCATCTGTATGACTCCCTCTCAAGTTATTAATATTGGTTTTATTTCCTCCCAGCTCATCCATATGAATGAAAAAATTTACATGCTGCTGTAGGAAAAAATTAGGTCAAAGTCTTTGTAGTTGTGCTGGTCCCAGAGAAAGCAGACACATAATAGGTAAAATTATACCTTTTTAATTAGATGAAGACGTTCCTGAAACTTATAAAATTCATCAAACAAGAATATTCATTCAGAATAAAAGTGTAATTATATATAATTAAGTCTGCTCCTAACTTGTGTAGGTTTAACTCTTCACTAACGTGAAGAGTGGTGGTGGAGGAAAGACCATGTAGGACTACATTGCATAATTGTTTTTAACTAATAAAAGTGGGCAACTCCCATCTATCCGTGACCTATTTTTGCTTTCCCATGAATCTTGGGAATTATAGTCCCCTCTGATACTCCCACATCCATGTCACCTAAGGGAATATATATTTTAGTCCCACAAAGGCAATTCATAGGGCTCAGAGGCCCCAGGAAGTGCAGTTTACCTTCATTTCATCCCTATAGGGCCCATTAAAGGCCATAAATGTCCTTTTTGAGAAACAGTAGGTCATTTCCATTTTTGAAAAAAGGACATTTAAGGCTTTAAAGATTCCCTGTGAGGTGAAAATGTATGTATAGGGCAAATTGTCCAGCCTCAAGGCCTAAAGAATATGTGACTTGCCTTTTTTATTGAAGACCATAATTTGGTGGGAGAGGTGTCAGGGGGAGGGGACTTAGGAAAGATGATGGGAATCAATGCAGCCTGCAGAATTCACTTTGCCCATCCCTGTTTTAGTAGTATATTCATAAAGATAATGCTTAGTTTTTCTTTGGATAGAAAATTCAAGCATATCTCAACAGTTGAAAAGTCAGGTGGGGAACATACAATAATAAATTTATTTGTATCAACTAACAGACCATGAGGTGATAGACATCAAACTTTGAACAAAAAGTGGGGGGGGAACACTCCCCAAATTGCATAATATAGTTTGCCTTCTAAAATTAAAAGCTGGAACTGGACAAGCATAAAGAAATACCTTGTGTGCCTTTTCACACATCCAAAAACCTGCCTAGACACAGACAGCATGGGCTAGCTACATGGAGATGCTCAAGTTTGTTCCTCTTCTGGTGCTCTCTGACAAAATAGATGAAGCCATATTTAAAACACAGAAAGAGAAGTGAGTATCTCTGCTTTTTAAGCACAAAGTATTCTAATAGAGAAATAAATGTTGATCTGAAGTTACTAGAAGGTAAAGAGAAATGTGGTAACATAGAAGAACTAAGGTGCTTTAATTTCTTGCAAGAAGAACAACTGAAATGTCTCTTCTCTCTCTCTCTCTCTCTCTCTCTCTCTTTTGTTTTGTATATGGACATTCCTGCTCACTTTTAGCCAATGGATCTAAAAATGTACTTGCTACTCTCTCCTTTGCTTAATACAGTTCTTGTTTATAAGAGAAGGACTACAGGCAGGCTAACAAGCAGTCTACTAGATGAGGAGTTCATTGTAAACTAGAGAGAAATGCCAAAATTCATTGCCTGACCTCTTGGTTTTTCTCATTCTTCTGCCTAAAAGTTATGAAGAGGTTTATAAGAACAGCACTGCTATCAGTCAGTTCTGCTATGACTCCAGAAGGATTCTTTTTGAGAAATTACAAATGGAATGACAGCTATAAACACTGAAGTGTGTCTATGCAATCCAGGAGGGCTGGTTCCAGTATTCCTTTTAGAAATTTCATCGTATCCATATAGACAGTCAAAATTACACAAGGATGAGCACAGAAACAAACTTGTTGGGTTTGCTTCCATGTTCATGTTGTTGCCACTCATCTCTACACCCTTTCACATTTGCGAGGGCTGATAATCTGCAACCAGATCTTTGTGCATAGACTTCATGGGAAAATCAGGGAACATATATCAGTAAAGAGTCTACATTAGGGATGTGGGTATTCATATATAAATACGTAACAAGGATCCAGCTCCCTGGGGTGAATCATGCATCCACTGGTGCAGCTTGTTCCACTCTCCCTTCCAATTGCTCTGGAGCTTGCGTTTGGTTGTCCACTCCTGGAAGAAGGAGGAAAGACGAGTCTCCCTGCCAGACTGATGAGTGGATAGCTGACTGTGAACTCCAGAGTGATTGGAAGGGAGAGCAGAGCCAGCTGCAGCAGTGGATGCATGAGCGGATGGAGCTGGACCCTCGCTACATCCTGCTGTGCAAGGAGATTCATATACGAATATGAATACCCGCATCTCTAGTCTACATGCTTCAGAAGTTACCATTTCAATTACTGGAAGGCTTGAATAATCTTAGAACAGTATAGCTGGACAGGAACCTCTGGACCATCAATTCCAGCTCCTCTCAAGGAGGCACAGTGGAGAATCAAACTCTCAGGCTCCATAGTCAGATGCCTAAACCACTGAGTTATCCAGCAGTGTATAAACACTAGAGGGAAGTTTATCATAGTCACAAAGGTCATCAGTTGTATTGTGGGCTTGGAATACGTACTGATTTAGATCCATAAAGAAGGTAGGGCACAACATCTTGGTGATGTCATGTCCCATTTCAGCTGTCAGGAAAGCTCTGCTTCCTGTATGGAAGAAGATGTGGGTGAATGGTAGGAGTGGTTGCCATAGGCAGACATGTAGGAGCCATGGGGGGAGGGGCTGGTCCAATGAGGCTTCCTGGGCTTTGTTTGCCTACCTCAGAGACTGAGCTGGCTTGACCAGGCCATGCGGATCTCTCAGCAAATGATAGCATTATTAAAATACACAATTTGAAAAACTCATTCCACTTAGAAAACATATAGATTGGAACATTTTGATGCACTGGGATATGCTTTATTTTTCTCACAGTAGTGTGCTAATTATTAAAAACTATGCTTGTTGCATTTGTTGTCATGGAAACACGTGATATTAAAAGCAAATGAATCATTAATTACAAAATTATCAGTACTATGTTAAAATGTTAACAGAATTAGCCCTACAACTGACAAATACACAGTAGAACAGTAGTTTGTGCTTACACTAACTTTTGAATCTAATATTTTTCTTGAAACGGACTAGAAGATTAATACTATTATTAGCAGCGTAGTGCTGTTTCCCATCTTGATGTATTTTTAACATAGGTGCAGACGCATAATTAATAATTTATTTATTTAATGCTTATTACTAGGGGTATGCAAATATTACCCACTTTGACTTGGTCCATATTATTTGCCTTGCAAATTGCAACTGATTTTCTCAAGCTGATTTATAGACTACATACTCTAAAGTATTTGTGTGCATTTGTATAGTCCAAATAACCGGGGGGGGGATGAAAACTGGGAGGTGGGAAATAAAGGATTCTGACCTGAGGTGGGGAGGGGTGAAACCCAGCGTATTCAGCTACTGCAAGATTGCCAGTATGCAGGCAAAGCCCACATTACTTTCGCTCTTCCTTCCTCCTATACTGGGAGATATGTAATTTGGGTAGTTCAGATTCCATTCCACTCAAATCTAGCATGATGACACAAATTGCACACAGAACGGCCTCTCCATGAGATGCAGAGCTGCTGAGGCAGGGCTTCTTTGCCTGCCTGGTGAGAAGAGGCAAGGCAGCCCCATGAGAGTTAGAGTGAGCGGGCTGGGAATAGAAGCCTTAAAAAGGCTGCCCAGCCCTGTGTAGCCCCACAATAGTGTGGGCAGAACCACTGACTGGAACCTGTGGCACACTCCCACACATTCTCCACTCTTTCTCTAATACACCCCATGTAGCCACAGTGATACAGCAAGTCTTCTCTTGGCCCTGTCAGAAAAGGTGAAGGAGCAAGAAAAGATACCTGTATCCACCTCTTGACTTTCCTGTCCAGGAAAGGTGACTGGGATCAGCAAAGTCAGTCGTAGCTTGATCTCCAATCCCAATTTCCTTCTAACATCACGTTGAAATTTATTATCGTGCCTCTCCTCTCCTCTCTGAGAGGTCACAATGTGAAGGGGCTGTAGAGCTTTCAGCAGGAACCCCATAAGACTCCTTTGTGAGCTGAATAAATTTGGCTCACAGGAGGACATTTTCCCATCCATGACCTAAAGAAACTAGAAGTCTAAACTGTGCAAATCTATCAGTTAAGGCAATAGAATGCTTCTGAGGAGCTCAAAGTGCTTGCTTCAAAGAATGCCAGATCACTGAGCCTTTGGATTCTTCTTCAACTTGGTGAAAAAGCTCAGTTTGAGAAGAATCCCTGGTTTACCAGGAATTTAGAAAATAGCCAGAAGAACTCCTACTCTCACTTTTCAGCCTAATGTTAATGTGATCTAAGGATTCTGATGTGTACTGAGAAGCATAAGGAAGCATATATTCAAGAAGCAAATTTTGGTTTGAGCCACCTCCCATCCCAGTCCACAAATCACTGGTGCTGAGAAGCATTTTTTGAAAAAAGATGCAAAGACTCAGAACAGTATTGAAGAAAATATGAGTATCACAAAATAGTGAAATGCCCAATGTATTTATCTGACTATCTTCTCTGGGGGCACAATAATGAAATTTTCCTTGTAAGGCAGTATGTCTTGAATTCGTTTTGAAAGATGCCTTACTGGGAAAACCTCATTCTTATGACCCTGAAAAAGATATTCAATAAAGTATGTTGGGCATTTTACTTTTTTATACCACTGTTCAGTCTTTCAGAAGATACATCAGATTATGACTGGCTGTCATGTGTAGACTGTTTGAAGATGAATACATTTTCACCATCTATCATAAAACTTTAGATTTTTGTCAAGGTCATGATCTAGATGGCTGCTGCACACTATCATTACACAGAGTAGCCTTTGAGGCTAAATCCAATTGCCCAATGAAATCAATGAGACTTGTTAAAAATTATGTAAGTCCCATTGAATCAATGGGTTTACTCTAGTTCAAACTAATAACTGGATTCTGGACTTTGTATCTGGAGAAAGCGCAACCTATTCTAGTCCATGAACATTTCTTTAATAAACTTGATACAATCACTAATTTTGTGAAACACCCCAAGTATGGAAATATCACACACACACACACACACACACACACACACACACACACACACACACACACACACACACACACACACACAGAGAGAGAGAGAGAGAGAGAGAGAGAGAGAGAGAGAGAGAGAGAGAGAGAGGAGATTCTTACAAAATGGTTGTTGAGTAATTCTAGCAATATTTTAATGGCCAAAATGTTTATTTAGGCTTGGTCTTACTAAATATGCTTCTGTTACTTAGAAATAACTGCCAAACTACCAGTGTGCACTTTTTTTCATGTGCTTTAATAATTGTCTGAATTAAGAGGAAGTTTCAGCAGCAATTAGGAACATATTGATGTTTACACAATACTGTAAGTACACCTATCTGCAAGAACTGAATATTTGGCTATTGTTTACAGCATGGCTGAAGTTTGCCTGAATGCATGTAGCAAAGTGAAAGTATAAAGCTATACAAAGGCAACTGCTACAAAGATCATAATGAGATTACTGCTATTTCATGCAACTATAAATGCAGACATTGTTCTTGCTTCCTGACAAAGCTCTAATTTTCTATGATTATGTTGATTAGTAGAATTCACAACTAACTACCTGAATCAAGCTGCTCTAGAAGGTTTCATAATGAAATGGTAGGACAAACAACAATTATTGAACCAAGAAATTATGCTGCATGGTTCTCCATGTTTAACTGGAAACATGGCCATCTTCCTGAACGGGTGGGGCAGCTACTAGGAGACAGTAATTAGTATTACAGTGATATTCAGTAATAGTGCAAGTTGGTGCTAGATAGGAAAAAAAGATGAAATCATCATTGTCATTTAGGCATGTGCTTCACTTCTGGAAATTATTCAGAAAATGATATGAAGAGAGGTTATTGTTTGTAATCTAAACCAAAACGAGAAAGCCTGAAGTGGCTCTTGAATTGAACCAGGGCCCTCCAAAGCACCAAATGTTATTTCTATGCTTCAAGGACGAACAAAGGTGCCATTTTCTAAAAGCCTGGGAAATGAAAGTAATTCTGCAACAGAACGAGGAAGCCCAAAGAAAGGGGGGATTGACAACTGAAGTGCCAAAGGAAAGCCCCAAGACCTCATGGAAACCCAACTGCAGAAACCATGGAGGGGAAATTCCTTTTTTCCTACAACTGGCAGATATTTTGCTCTTTAATTTTAATTGGTCGTGAGTTTTATGACAAATAATTAAGACGAAACTGAAGTGGAAGGTATTTTCATACCCCTCATCATCATCACCACCAGGACCACAATGTTGGACACTGAGGTGAAAGAGGGAAGGTGTGCATGTCATTTTCTTAGGTTTCAGCTACCCTGTGTTTCTTGAAAATCTTGTTTAGACAGTTGAAGGACTGTACAGAATAATATAGGAATGGGTGCAAGGGGTTTAAAGGAAAATATATGAAAAATACACCTCCTTTACATTTGCTGAAGTCTTCACTGAATCCCAATGACTTCTATTTCTAGGGTGTTTTTTTAAATCCAACTTGTAGTTGTTTTTCCTGATGCTTCCAACATGATGAAGAATCGTACGTAGTCTTTTTCTGTAGATTTATAAGAGTAGTGATCTGAGTCCCTAAATGCAGCTTTGTTATTAGCTTTTCACTTCACCATCATGACTGAAAACAACCCACACAGAACAGCAAAAAGGAAAAAGCCCCATTCACAGTTTTTGTATATTTGCATAAATCATTGCATTTTAAAATATTCTTTTAGGTAGACTGACAGCCAACAGAAAACAAAATGCATGTGAACAAAGCATATGTCAGTTCTGAAAGGAAAACGGGACGCAAAAGTCAACATTCACCTATTATAGGGAATTGTTCATTTGAAAGGTAGAAAATAGTGGTCTTCCTGCCACAGCCTTCATGTGGCTGAAACATCAGGAAGAGGGAAATGGCATGATGATGATGGGGAGGAGGAGGAGCAGATTTAAAATATCCAAGTGACGTTAATGTGCTGTCTAACATGCATGTGAAAAAATGGGATCTGGAGCAAATGCCTTTACACATTTTGTGAGTTCAGAGAACTTGTCTGCTTACATTCTTCCTATAACCAAAGCAAAGGCGACCATTCATTACAACCTCTTGTAAGAAGTTCCTCGAGGCAGTAAAGAAAATTGAGTCGGTGTATCAGAGAGGCAGTTCAGAATATGGAGCTGTTTCTAGCATATGTTTTATTGACTTTTACAGAGGAGCTGTCTGGTGTGGTCCCTATTGCCATAAAAACAGGAGGAACCAATTAATTGGAACTCTGCACCGACAATGTTTGTTCGTTTGTTTTAGCACATTATGGATGCCTATTAATTGTGAAGTTTTATTTGAGGTTGTTAAAGTAGTCATGCTATTTACAGGACTGTAACAAACAGAACATTCTTAAGATTTTTGCTCATCACATAACAAACTCCACTTCACAGTAGGAAGGATGCCATAAGAATAACACACAAGTTGTCTCTCTGGGTGTACATCGGTTGATCCAGTCTCAGATCATAGAGTTTATGTGAAGGTGTTTGGATTTTTCTGAAAAAATTATGGTGTGAAAAAAAATAGTAGACTCAAGGTCCTCTTGAAAAAGCATCAGCTCTCTAGTGGGTTTGGGGACATGAGAAAGATGTATTCTAGTTTTCATGGTATTATATATCACCACTACTAAAAACTATGGGTATCACTAACTGAGTAATCCTGTACACTCAAGAGGGAAATATATGCAAAATGAAAATGTGTAGCATATTTTATTTGATTTACTATGAACTCTCCTATGCATTTCCAGGTGGCAAAATTTGGCATTCTTAAGGTTTTCCAGGAATAAACCCTTTATGTCTGATTAAAATGCAGATGAGCTTCATAAACCGCTTTAATTTGAAAGGACTGATTTACTGATGCAGTTGCCTTCCATCTGCTTCAGGTGTGAAGCTGGAAAAAAAATCTGTTATGATAAATCTAAATTTAATTTGGATTCAGTATTCACTTTTCTCTAAATATTCCAATGAACCTAAGCTGCTGCCACTCTTTAATTAGAGCTTTCACAACTTGATCTTATCATGTTTTACCATGTTCAACATGAACAAGTATTAAAATGTTTTGAATTATCTACCTTTTCTGTCATGGCCAGAACTTATAAAAGTTTTTAAACTGCATGTTCTAGATCTATTCCCACCTGAGCCAGTGGTCATACTGCGTGAGGAATTCCAGGAGTCAATAGTTCAAAAAGTAAAATTTCCAAGTTCTTTTTCTTGGCCACTAATTGAATTCTGCAGAATGGTATTGATGATGGTGGTGTCATCATTCTTCAGTCACATGGCAGAAGAGGTAGTTCATTTTACAATGTGGTAATACTAGTTCAGGACCTTGGACAGATCCAAAATGTCACTATAGAGACAAAATATATGTCTGGTGCCTACCCAAGCCTACTTTCCTACTCCAGGCTCTGTGCTTCTGAGATGAATCATCATATAAGGGAAAATCCTTATTCTGAATTTCTAACTAGGTTTCATCTGGCCAGGTACATTTCTGTTTATGAGGAAATACAGCATACTGTAGTTGTTCAAGCGACCCAATTATGAAAGAGAGTGTCTCAGGTGGGAATTTCTCTTCCACATGAAATTCCTAGATATTCTTTGAACAAGACACTCTCTCTTAACCCCATCTATGATGTGAGGTATGATAATATCAACCTGCTTTACAATAGATATGAGCAACATGGCTTTCTGCAAGTTGTGGGGCTGTAACTCTTAGTGACTCTAGACAGCATAGGCAATGATAATGGGTTGTGAAAACTTCTGAAAGGCTGCATATGCCTTTTCTTATAGGGTTGTTGTAAAGATCACAACAACATAATGCACATGAAGTGCTGCATTATACAAATAGCAAGTCTTATTTCAGTAAAGTGATATACTAGAGGTTAAGAGAAAGGTTTTTAAGGTCAACAGATTGTTAGGAATATGAAGAGTAGCCAGACCTATCAGAGGAAGTTCCAAAAGTTCTTGAATATAATGGCTGAAATCCCATAGTAAGTTATAAAGTGGCCCATTGAGTCAAAGGAAGCTACAGAGGAGTTGATTCACCAAATCTTCATTGATTTAGTGAGTCTGCTCTAGTAAAAACACACTAATGGCATTCAGTCAGTGCATTGTTTTGAGATTCTATTGCTAAAATCATGTTGCACAGCTCCACATGTACAATAGTGATTGTGACATCATGAGTGACTGCTGCTGATTACAGGTGATTTTGGGGTCCTTGCAACTTGTATACAATTGAGACTAGGTTACATGCATTCCAAACTGGCAAACGAAGGCTTTCATCAATTTGCCACTGCTGATAATATCATCACTGTTGTGCACAATAGGGTTTCAGCCCATGTGTGTGGCCATCTACTGTTTTAAAATGGAAGTTTATACAACTCATGGAGGTTCGGAACATACCTATATTAAATGAGAGGTGCCTGGCATGAACACCATGCAGCTTATGCAAAAAATGTGGAATATAATGTGAGTTTCTGAAAACAATTTTCATTTAAAGGAAAAAGGAAAGGAAACTATTTCTTGAAGCAATTGTTTGAAACCAATAATGTCAGGGGGCAGATTGCCCTGCCATTCCCAGTAGTATGCCCATGTTCTGCCTTCAATGTACATAAAAATAAAAAGCCAATTCCTCACTTAAATAAGTAGTGAAATAGCCACTTTATAATTTTCCCTGTTGAAGCAGAGAACGTCAAGAAAAATCTTCCCTTTTCATATATTTCTTTCAAAGCCAAAGATTAAACTCATTCCATGTAAAACTAAATAGTGTCTGCTTTGAAAAAGGTTTTGGGATTAGCAGAGGTGTTGACATTGAGTAATTAAGTTCAGTTATTCAACAGCAGGGAATGTTGCTCAATGAAGGGGGAAAATACAGTGCTCAGCTTGCAAACAGCCATATTACCTTTTAAAATGGGTGGCTGCCAGCAATAGCTTTCTTTATTACCTTTCTTATTGAGAAAAGTCGTTGAATATTTCATTCACTCTCCTTTCTGTTGATGTTTTGATAGCCTCAACACTGCTGTATGGTGAACTCATTTCCTGGAAATGTATATTTGCAACAAAGGTCTGATAGGTACATAATCCACCAGGTTCTTCATTCACTTCTCCCCAGTTTCTCATTGCATTGTTTAAGGTTATAACTTATCTCAGGAACACAGTAGAATTTACAATAACTGGCATTTATGTACACCACTTACAAATATACAGGGTGTTTTGTTTGTTTTTTGTTTTGCTGGAGTTCTCTCTCTCTCCCTCTCTGGTTGTGTTTAAGAGAAGGTAACAAGAAGTAATGCGCCCAATTGTGGGAAAAGAAAGGAAAGCACAGACTGTAAAATTAGTGACAAGGATCTAATCTGATATTAAAGAAGCAAATATTGGTTTTTCCTCCCATAATAGTTCATACGAATGTAAATGCATCTTCTGTTGAAACAGTGAAGCAATATAATAAAGCATACAACATAGCAGAAGTGCTGTATCATAATTAGTGTGAAAGTAACAAAGTAATTTATGGAATTTATGGGATAGCATCAAACACAATTTTGTGCAGAGAAATACTTGTTTGCAAAAGAAAAAACTCTGCATGTTCCAGACCATACAGTAAGAAATATATTTGACTAGAATGTTGCTCCAAGAGTAAATTCTGTTTTTCTGCTGCCATTGCTGTACTTTCCCATGTCTTCGCATCAGTGGTTGGATCAGAGGGTAAGTTTACTAACAGCACAATTTTCATAAATGTAGCTGTGTTGATCTATTTCAGCAGCCAACAAAAGCAATCACAAAACAAAAAGAAAAGTGTTGCGGCACCTTTAAGACTAATGAATGTATTTCAATGTGAGCTTTTCTAGATAACCCACTTCTTCAGACATCTCATGAAAATTACTTATGACTTTCCTTAAGTTAATGAATCAGGTTGAAATCAACATAATTAGAAATTGGAAACTACTGCTGTGGTGAATTTTAGCCTCCAATTTTCTGAAAATATACTTCCCTGTTAAAGAGCTTTCTATTTTTTCTGCCTCATATTGAGGGGCATTTTGAAGTTTCTCTGCATGGTGGAGTAAGCTTATATGATAGCTTATATTGCTTTGTGGAAGCCACAAGCCTTCTTCTTACATTGCTTTGTGGTGGCCATAGGCTTTCTTCTCTTCTTATTGCAGATCTTTCTGTCACTCAGCAGCCTCGTGCATATTTATGGTGTCCCTATCCAACCTTGGGTCACTACATGTTCTTGGACTACAACTCCAAGAAATCCTGGCCAGCATGGCTAGTGGCAAAGGTTTCTGGGAGTTTTGGTTGAAGAACCTCTGGTGACCCAAGTTTGGGAACCACTGGGTTAGAAGAACTCCTCTATGAGGAAAGCTAAGGTGGCAAGTACTTTTGAAGCAAAGTGGGTAACTTGAGGGCATGACAGCATTACAAAAAGTATGCATGGTATCAAGAAATGAGAATGACTGTTTGTTTTCATTTTTTTCATAAAACGACAGTCTGGGATAATTCAACAGAAAAGAATCAGTGGGGAGTTAAAAACAAAAGATAGTACTTCTTCATAAGTCATATAATCAGTGGTGTAGACTTGCAGAATGAAAGCCACAACTGTCTGAGGAGAAGGCACTATGATATCACTCCTGTCAGATTTGTTCTGAGCTTAATTGCAACCCTCACAGTAGCTGGATGAGAAACTGACTACCTCAGTAACAGTATATTGTTGCAAACTATCTCAGTATTTGAGGGTGGTTTGGTCTTGAATAGGCAGTTTTGAGGCATTACCTTTTCAAAAGATTTGCTCCTTAATGATTAATGGTATGCACCAAGCCAATGGCCTACATTTTTGGACTCTCCTACTTGGACAAAATGGCAATGGGAGTTGTTATGATGAACAGATAAGCTTCCAAACACAGTCCTTGGATATACCGGTAGTTAAATTATGGAGTTACTATCACTAGAGGTAGTCATGACCTCTGGCTAAGGACTTAGGATGTTGATGGTGTATATGGCTATTAAAGTCATGATTTGGAAGCAATATACTTCTCAGGACAGGTTGTTGAGAAGCATGAGGAGATGGCTGTTGCACTCATGTGCTGCTGCTGAGTAGCTCTGAATCATCTTGCAACAAACAGAGGCAAAATTACAGCAACTGCTTTGGGCTGATCCACTACAGTCAGTTTCATATTCTTATGTTTGTTTGTTTGTTTGTTTGTTTGTTTGTTTGTTTGTTTGTTTTATTTATATATACCCCGCCTATCTGGCCTACTCAACCACTCTAGGTGGCTTCCACTATAGGATAAAACAATAAAACACAAGAACATTACATAATCATTTGATGCAGTTACAATAAAATAGAGTGGGAATAAAATAAGAAGGAATAGGACAGAAATCAGGTATTGACTGGAGGGAAGGCCTGGATGTACAACCATGTTTTTAATTGGGTTTTAAAGATTCCCAGCGTAGGGGGCGCATGAATCTCTGAAGGGAGGTTGTTCCAGAGGTGAGGAGCCACCGCCGAGAAGGCCCGGTTTTGTGTCTTTTCCTTCCGGGCCTCTCTCAGCGTCAGGCTCCTCAGCCTCACCTCCTGACTCGCGCAGGTGATCTGGGTAGACCTTGGTGGGAGCAGGCATTCTGCCAAATATCGAGGTCCTAAACCGTTTAGGGCCTTGTAAGTAAGCATTAAGACTTTGAAGTTGACGTGGAAACGAATGGACAGCCAATGCAATGCAGCCAGACTTGGAGAAATAGGTTGATATTTTCTCACTCCAGTGAGAAGTCTGGCCGCTGCATTCTGCCCCACCTGAAGTTTCTGCATCAGCCTCAAAGTCAGCCCCACATAAAGCACGTTACAGTGGTCTAATCTTGAGTTTACGAGCACATGCACCAAGGTAGTGAGTGCCCCCGTGTTGAGATAGGGCCGCAGCTGGGCGATCCGCCAGAGGTGGAAAAAGGCGGTGCGGACTACCAATGCCACCTGCGTTTCCATGGTGAGTGTCGGGTCCAGAAGTACGCCCAGGCTGTGGACCCCACTCTTTGCGGCCAAATCCATCTTCAGATCTCTGCTAATATTTGAACATTTCCCCAGTATTATGAGGACACATCCATGCATATGCATGACCTGTTCAGATTTTCCTTTCCTGTGTGGTGAAACACTACTGTCAAAGAAGGAAATGTTTATGTCAAGCAATGTTTAGTATTTTATATTGCAGATGTATGAAAACTGCTGGTCTCTTGTCAACATCATGACATCTAGGCACTCCACCCATACTATGTCTCCAAGCTAATGATAGATACTACCACTCAGTGAGGCAGTTTTGGGTTCAGTGGCAGAAAATATGGTAAAAAAATCAGGCACAGGATCCTTTGCTAACTGAGAAGTTTTATGTAGCAGGGCAGTAGATTCCTAATGCCATTATCAGAGCAAACCATTATTTACGAGCTTACAGTGAGACCTTAGTTAAGAGGTGTAGTTATCTGTAAATACTGTATATATTTAGTGATTATCCTTGAGAAAATAATTGGAGAGTATTTGCAGCTGTACATTCAGTACACAATTAACAGCACAATTAATCAAAAGAATACCTATTCTCTAAATGTGTATTAAGAGATAAATCTTGTTGACATGTAGACTCTCACACAAAGTGATACATAAGGATTAAATATTCTGTGCACTGAATTTTAAATACAAAGCAACTCATTCCAGCTGCAACAAGTGAGAGTACTGCTTTAGTTTAGTCTTTATGGACACTATTTAAATGCTGGGGTAGGGATAGAGGCAAAGAATAGGCAAATTACTGACCTAGGGATGTGAAAGACAAATCAGAAACAAGCAAATCAAAGGACAAAAACTGGATAGATTGGTCTTAAATCCAGTTCAGGCCACTTTTACCTCTGTTTGTGACATTTCTGTATAAATAATTGTTTAAAATAAATTAATTTGAAAGTACTGATGAAGAGGTTGTCTTTTAGTGAATTTTATCTTCCTCTTCCCACACACAAGAGCTATTCCAAGTGACTGAAAAATGTTGCTGCTGTCACATGTGTTGAAAACAGGGCCACAAATGCCTCTGGGAAAAAACGAGAGATGATGGACCCAGGAGAGAACCAGTCTTCCTTCCTTTAAAATGTCCTAGGGAAAAATGGCAGATCATTGCATTCTGTAATTCCCATGAGGTATTTATGGCCCATTTTCAATTCAGCCAGGCTTCCTAGCCAATTTAAGTGGCCATTAACCTGATTTCTAGACACACACATGCACAGAGAGAGAGAGAGGTATTACTGAAGATAATTTTGGTGAGCAGAGTAAAATCTATTCATGTGGTGATTCCAAAGAAAAACTACATCCTCATCTGCTTATTAAGTCTCGCAGATGTAAATCAGACAAATTCACTTTATATTTCCCCAGCATCTGGGCTGTTACGTGGTGTTGCCTCTGATGCATGGCAACCCCATGAATAAGCAAACTCCAGAATGTCTTGTCCACAACAGCCCTGCTCAGCTGTTGTAAATTTAAGCCTGTGGGTTCCTCTAGGCCGGGAGTCAGTCCATCCCATATTTGAGAGAGATGGGTAGGAGGAAGGCTCTTGGTTTGCCAGCTTCTGCAAGCGAGGGAGAGGTAGGCAGAGGAGAGACCAACGCGTGTACACACACACACACACACACACACAGAGAGAGAGAGAGAGAGAGAGAGAGAACAAGGATTGCAACATAGACATGGGGAGCAATGTGCACAGAAGAATGCTCATTGGGCAAGTTGGTTCATAAACAGCAATTTGCCGCTTGGATTAATATCAATGGACCTCTGGTGAAGAAGTAAAAAAAAACTCTCTGCCACTCCAAAAAACAAACAAACAAACAAACAAAACAACAATTTTCTGTCAAATTAATCTACTCTTACACATGTGTCATATATTCATTCATTTTTACAGCAAATCAGAAAAGGCTAAACCCAATTTAAATAGAGGGTTTTTAAAGCAATGTAACCACCTTCTAAGTTCCATGTACTCCAAAAACCTCAAAGGAGGCCTTAAATCAGTGCCAATTTGCTGCTACTGCTGCTGCTATCAGCACTGTTTTGTACATTGAGCTGCGCAACAGGATTCCAGCCAATGTTTCATACTTATTTTATGCTTAACACTAAGTTGTATCTGAGTTAGGGTAAAATTAGAATGGATGCATTCCAAGGTCAATATTAGCAAGAAGCCTGGTACTGTCAAGTGAATCATACATAGCTCAGGTGAAAGCAGTATAATCTTTTTCAGCAGAGTGGGGATACCTTTCATGAGCTTAAGACAGATTGACAATAAATGATTAACATCCCCTAACATGGGAAAAATCTCATTACTGAAAAAACCTTTCACAGGTAAGTTTTTTCTCTTCCTTATATGACTACTTTAAATGTCCTTGGGATGAAGGGATATTTGTCATCTTAAGCACTCTGCTTACTTTGGACATGATGATGTACAATATCATGCTAACAGACATTTGAAACAATGGGTGAATAATGCAATTTTGTTCCTCAAGCATTTTCTTCACACAGCACATTGTTTTGTTGGAGCAAGCAGAAGGCAAGTTCTGCAGCTTGTGTACCACCAAATGTTGTTGGACTGAACTTTTCATAATCCCTAGCCATTCATGAGATATGATGTGAGTTGCAGCCCAATGATTTCTAGAGGACCATCTGTAAACCACGCCTGATTTAAATGATGCATTTGACCACAATTATTTTTAAAGTGGCTAATTCCATGAAAACAAAACAATGTAGAACTACTTCTTCTCAGGCAGATTGTGAGATGTGTTGTGGTATGTCATACATGCCAGCTTTTCAAAGGGAAACAAACCCAAAATCTTACTAATTAGATAGAAGCCTTTGCCTTGCTTATGTTGAACACAATAATGCCAGCAAGCCACAAAGCCACAAAGAGAAGGCTAGTTCCAAGACATCAGATCCTTGTCACTTTGAAGATGGTACCAGAAGCTCAATGGAAGCCACTAAGAACACCAAGCTAGAGATATAGCTGCAGCAACCTTGGACTTCAGTAACCCTGCAGACAAAGAGCAGTTAAGTTCTAATTTCCCTGGAGAATTATTTGTGTTGCAAATGCAACTGATATAGGCCATGCATCAGCTATTTGCTTCAATGAAGCTGGAAGGCCTCATGTTGCTGGGAACAGGAGGTAGCTGCCCACAACAGAAGGAAGAGGTCCACAAAGGTGAGATAATGTGTTGTCCTTAGACAAAGGGACGCGGGAAGCATTGTCTCTTGGGGTTCCCCCCCCCCGTAAGTCTCTGACAAAGGAGGCATTTCTGGATTCTCTCCAGTCCCCATTGCCTTTCACCAAGATCCAATGTCAAACAATTCAAGGCCATTATATTTAGGCTCTCACCAGACCTCAGATACGTTTACATCAGAAATGCCGGGGATGAACATGGCCAATATTTCTGCAAACATGTTCATAACATAAAACTGCAGAGAATAGCCAGTACTCAGTGGCAGGGCATAGCTTTGGAGTATTTGGAGTTTCTTGGCATTCAGGTACTAGTAAAAAAAAAATGACAAAATCATTCATTTTCACCACCTGTAGAAATGCCAGTAGGGGTTCCCTGAGGATATCACTCATCCTTAGTCTCCTCCTTCTCCTCCTCTTCTTTCCATGTCATCAGTTCATCCCCATTTCCTCAGCTTTGAACACCCCAGTTTCACTGAATGCTAGTCACAGAGTTCTTCTGATACAGAACTAACATTAACTCTATTCAGATGTTTAGAAAGGAGTTGAATCGATATGAGAAAGAAAGCACAGTGGTTGTGTTTCTTCTGTTGTTCTTTTGCTCATGTGAAAACCAATGTTCTAAAGAGGAAGAGCCTGTTGTATGCACAAAAGTTCAACAACTGAATCAGAACCCTAAAAAAATCTCATTTGTGGATTGTGTAGAAAGGGGTCAAAATATTATTTTTCATTGAACAAAATAATATAGGAAATGGGGACTGGAACACTCCATTCCTTTAATATTGATCCAATCTTTTTGAATGCCTGCATAGATTTATAATATCTTTATCACTGCTGCTCTGTGTAAATATTCCTACCTGTAACTCATATTTGCTCAGCCCCAGGCTTCACACTCTCTTCTATGCAGGCACAAAACAGGGAAATATGTTACATGGCAACACTGGGCATAATTTAGTTAAAGTTATGCAGCTCTCAGTTCCCAAGACAATTTATATGGGAGCTTAATTTTTCCCCATTGCAGACAATTGAATTCAAACATGCTTCTACTGTAACTACTCGCCTTTTCATCTATCCAGGTTTGTTCAAAGCCACCATTGTGAAAATCTGACTTGGTGTCTTGTTGGGATAGGGGGAGGTATGTGAAATGGAGTAAGAAGAATGTATCCGCAAATATGCACCACTCTGCTCAAGCTTCATGAGGCAAGAAGGGATTTACTCCTGAAGATGTAAACTGAATTATTCTAAAGGGCTGATATTTCTGCATTTCCATATAATGTATACAGCAATGTATTGCCTGTGTAGACCTTTTCCCTTTCCACCCCCCCAGCTGTTCTTGTTACATAAAGCTTTTTGTTTCTTTTTCAACTGTCATGTCTTTGAAAAGTGTTTTTATGTCTAGTGCCTGGTTTTGTGTAAAGGATTAATATGAATAAATCTGCACATTCCTAATAAATCCACAAATCTGAAATTAAGCAGAAGCTGACTGATTTTTCAGCTCCATATACGTTCTTGTAATACCCAGATCAGCATCCATTACTCCTTGCTGCCCTGTTGAATCTTTACTTCTCAGAATTCATTCTGTTCTGGTTTTTCTCCCAGTTTAGTTCTTCATCTTGTGGAAATATTGCTTTCTGCCTATTTAAAGAGTTCCCAAGAAAATGGAATTCCCCACTTCTGAGGATATAATATATTCCCTTAAGGAAACAGTCTTGGTAAAATAAGCTTTGGATTTGGGGGCAGAATACTTACTGACAGAAATGCAATTGGAGGGCGTGTTTTTTTTCATTTCTGTCAGTAAGTATTCTGCCCCCAAATCCAAAGCTTATTTTACCAAGACTGTTTCCTTAAGGGAATATATTATATCCTCAGAAGTGGGGAATTCCATTTTCTTGGGAACTCTTTAAATAGGCAGAAAGCAATATTTCCACAAGATGAAGAACTAAACTGGGAGAAAAACCAGAACAGAATGAATTCTGAGAAGTAAAGATTCAACAGGGCAGCAAGGGTAAAAATGGGGAAAACTGCTTGAAAATGTTAACTTTTCCTAAATGAATTTCTATGGAAGTAAATTTTGTTTACTTCAGCCTCATTCATTGAATCCAAACAAGTTAGAGGGTCTACTTTCACAGTCCAAGCAGTTATTTCTGTAGAATGCAAATAAAGTCTTTTCTTTTCCTTATTTCTAAATGAAATGACTTAATGGTGGTCTCATCTTTACTACCAGAATGACCCAGTGAAGGGTTCAGTAAAAGGAGATTGAATTTGAAAAAGCATACTCATTGTGTCAGATTGTATGAAATTCTACTCATTAGGTTTTACTCCCAGATAAGAGGATATGGGATGGCAGCCTTTATGTCTTTGACTTGCCAGCCCTAAATGGCTTGATTCCAGGCTCCTTGAAGTATCACTGTGAATCTGCTTGTATTTTGACATCCTCATTATTTATTTATTTATTTAACTTATATGCTGCCCACTCTACCCAAAGGTCTCTGGGCGGCTTACAACAATTAAAATTCAATTAAAATACAATAAAAGATAAATTTTAATTGGTTTATTCAATATCTTCAAGATGTTTATCTTAAATAAATAAATAAAGATGATGATGATGATGATGATGATGATGATGATGATGATGATGATGATGATGATGATAAATATTATACTTTTATATATCCCAACTTTTAATTTTTGTGGAAGCTTTTCCTCTTTCTCTCTTAGTTGGCCCGTAGGTTCAATTTAGGTCTTCCCATTTGGCCCATCTTATTCCTTCATGTTCATGTTGCTCAGCAAGATGAATTTATTCAATCAAGTGCTGAGCACTTAATGTTTCATATTAGTACTTAGGCAGCAGGCAATAATAACTACAAGATAAGCAATACCAACATCTTGCTAGATTAGAACAATATAGAGTAGACTTGTGCTCTCTGCAGTTGCCCCATTTTAATTTTGTTGATCCTACTTTGTAGAAAATGGGTGAATTCACACAAAAAAAGGTTTGGGCAATATAACAAACAATAAGAATTATTGTTAAATAATGATTGCACCTGCCAAAGTGACAGCCACCATCTTCCCCCAAAGGACATTTGCCATGCTAATGGAGCCAATATTATGCCTGCTATCATGCCAGGACCTTCTGTTCTTTCTTTCGCAGTGTGTCCTACTTAACACGACCTCAGTCTGAATTACTCAGTATTGTCACCTTACATTATAAATTCCAACATTTATTATTGAGAGTACATTATGCAATGACCATTACTTTATTTGATGGTTAATAAACACAAAAATAAGGTATATGGCCTATATATGTCCACAAAATTAGAACATATATTTACATAACTGGTGGTTCCTAACAAAAGAGAACTTGCTTCTTAAAATTAATAATCTGACTTTCAATGCCAGAAGAGACATTAGTTACAGTTGAAACTAGGGGTCCTTACTGCAAATAAATAAATAAATAAAATCAGAAATGCAGCCATCCAAAGCAGTATATTCACAATGGGTTTGTTTATGTACGTATTTGCATCTCCTGATGCCTTATTAGTGACTTCAGTGAAAAGCTTTCAGTGGATTAATTGCTTGATTTTCCATGAGTTCTTTATCATCATTAACAGGCCTGCTGCAATTGGAGGGCGTGTTTTTTTAAATGATGTAATGTGTCATTTACAGAAAAATTTATTTCTGGCATACTGACAAAAGGAATATATTAGATGTTATGCTGTCTAATTACATGGCTTGATTCTAGCAATCATTTCCAATTTGTTGGTCTTAAAACATAGAAGGACTCAAAGGAAGTTTACTGTATATCAAGTCTGAAGATTCTACCCCCAACTTTTCTACCAAGTCTGGAATAACATGGTAGGAAAGAAAGTCATCCTTTGCAGCATTTTGTATCAGCTGAAACAAACTGTTAAATAGGTGCAAGTATTCCTGCTGCTGAATTGTGCCTAAAGAAACCATTTGCGGTGAAATTGGAGTTTGTGCTTAGGAAAAATGTATGAACTGAATGGAATTGGAAAAAGATGATTGAAAGCAGTTAGGAAAGACCAGTGCACTTTTGTTTAATCCACAGGATTGTTAGCAAAGATACTGTAAGAAATTGACATTTTACGGATATCCTGATTTAAGAACTATTCAGATCTTATCCGACCACTACTCATAAGGTGTGTTGTAGCTTTGCCCCTCCATCATTGCTTTTCTTGTGCAAGAATGACAGTTTGAAGAGAAGAGTCTGTTATAATTGTGTGGGCTTTCCCAGACTATACCAAAGTATTGGGGGTAGGCAGCATGACCATTTTGCCTTGGATTTACCTCAGAGGGGGACACATCACAACCAAGTGTGCACAACTTTCATGCATTCTATAAATTAAAACTATTTTTTTACATGCCATTCTTTACACTAAAATATTTTAATTTCTCTTCTCAAACAATGAGGAAGCCTCACAATGTGAAATGCATTCGACACCATCTGAACACTTGGAGGGCCAGGGTTCCCCAGATGGACTAGGCACAGATTCCCCTCACCTTAATTTTAGCTCACATGCAGAGGATCTATGAGTACAACAAGTTCTCTAATTCAGATAGCCACTTTTTGTGTGAGAAAATGATTATTTATGGGGAGAAGCTCACATACTCCCCTAATTGGACGTACTGTTGGAGTTTTTGCAACTCATAAGCTGCCTCTAATAGGTGTAGCTTGGAGGGACTTTTCTGGCCTGGTGGTCAATTCATCCAGCAGTAACCAATAGTTCCCTCCTGCCTTGAAATTCAGAGAGCCCTGCCTCTCTGCTCTGAGCCGTTTCCTTTCTCCTAAGTCTGTTGGAAGCAGTCAGTAGTCTGTTGAGGCCTTTGCTGAAAAGTGGTTATGTTTCGTCAGTTTGCTGTTTAATCTGTCCAATTGTAAGTAATGAAAACCTTTTATTCTTTGTACTAGAAATGTATCTTAGCACATTATGGAGAGTATCTCAGTTAATGAAAGAAAAAGGGGTGGACTACTCTGGGGTACTTTAAGCTATTTTGCTCTGTGAATTTTTTGCACTTCTGCTGCACAGCTAGGGGAATTTAACCTGAAATTCAAAACTCTGCAACACACAGGGTATGTATGCTTTGCTGGCTCTAGAATAAGATGTGAAGCTTGGGGATTAGCACTGCAATCCAAAAACATGCAGTCTGTATATTGGCTATTGGTATGCAAACCAATTGCATTATTTTCTATAGAAACACTCAATATTTCTTGATTAGGCTGGGACCTGTTTGTAAGTTTTCTTTTCCATTGAAACTCAGTTTACAGCTCAGTCTTAATAGACTATGGTAACGTGCTCTGTATGGAGGACTTGGAATAGCGTCTAGTGTGGCTGAGAAGGCCAATTCGAGAGTGACAATCCCTTCCACAGTGAAGACAAATACAATCTGTTCCCTGTCCAGCTCCCTGATTTTGCTGGTTTTGGGACTGCCTCTTTGCCTCGGCCTGCTGGACAAGGCTCTCTTCACAATGCGAGAGGCCAAGGTCCACCACCTGCCTCCAGGCTGAATGCTCAGATGTCAAAGTTTCCCATCTGTTGCGGTCCATTCCTAAGGCCTTCAGATACCGCTTGTAGATATCCTTGTATCACAGATATGGTCTCGTCTGGGGCGATTTCCCTGCACTAATTCTCCATACAGGAGATCTTTTGGAATCCGACCAGCAGCCATTCTCACAACATGCCCAAGCCAACATGGACATTGCCGTTTCAGTAATGTATACATGCTAAATATTCCAGCTCATTCTAGGACTACTCTATTTGGAACTTTGTCCTGCCAGGTAATACCAAAAATGGTTTGGAGAAAAAGCGTATGGAACGTGTTCAGTTTCCTCTTCTGCCATGCACAAAGGGTCCAGGACTCACTGCAGTACAGGAGTGTACTCAGGACACAGGTTCTGTAGACCTGGATCTTGGTATATGTCGTCAGCTTCGTATTAAGTCATACTCTCTTTGTGAGTCTGGAGAGCATGGTAGCTTATTGGCCAATGCATTTATCCAGCTCGACACCGAGGGAGAGAGTGTCAGAGATTGTTGAGCCAAGGTACACAAATTCATGGACAACCTCCAATTCTTGCATGGAGATGGTAATAGAGGGAAGTTAGTCCACGCCCTGGCCCATGACTTTCTTTTCTTCAGGCTGATAGTTAGTTCAAAGTCTTGGCAGGCCCTGCTAAAATGATTCATGAGTTGTTGGAGGTCTTCAGCAGAATGGGCAACAACAGCTGCATCATTGGCGAAGAGGAAGTCCCACATGCATTTCAGCTGGACTTGGGTCTTCGCTCTCAATCTGGAGAGATTAAAGAGCTTTCCATCTGATCTAGTCTGGAGATAGACATCTACTGTTGCAGTTCCAAAGGCATGTTATAACAGCAAAAAAATATCCCAGACAGGGTTGGTGCAAGGACACAGTCCTGTTTCACTCTGCTTCAGATGTCAAAGGGATCTGATGTTCAACCATCAAAATGAAGTGCCCTTCATTTTCTCATGAAAGGACCTGACGATATTAAGGAGTCGAGGTGGACATAATCTTGGGAAGTATTTTAAAAAGGCTATCCCTGCTAACCAAATCAAAGGCCTTTGTAAGATCTATGAAAGCAACAAAGAGTGGCTGTTGATGTTCCCTACATTTCTCCTGCAATTGTCTGAGGGAAAATACCATGTCAGTGGTGGACCTATTAGCTCGAAATCTACAATGTGATTCTGGATAGACTCTGTCTGCAAGTACCTGGAGTCTCTTCAACACAACACGGGCAAGCAGCTTCCCTACAACTCTGGGAAGAGACATGCCATGGTAGTTATTGCAGTTGCTCCTATCTCCTTTGTTCTTAAATAATGTGACAATGTTTGCATCCTTCATATCCTGTGATACTCCACCTTCCTTCCAGCAAAGACAAAAGATTTCATACAGCTAGGTGGTGTTACAGCACTTCAGCAGGGATGTTGTCCTTCCCAGGTGCCTTGCCAGAGGTGAGGGAATCTAAGGCCGCTTTTATTTCTGCTAAAGTTGGTTTGCTGCCCAACTCTTCCAAGACAGGCAGGTACTCAATGTTATTTAATGCCTCTTTAGTTACTACATTCTTTCTGGAATATAGCTCAGAGTAGTGCTGCACCCAGCCTTCCATCTGCTGCGCTCGGTCCTGGATGATCACATTCCTTTGATGTTACCTGTGTCCACTGCTATCTGTATCTGAGAGCAGAGCTGAAGCTAATAATTGTTAGAACATCTCCTGGCAGCCTGCAAGTTGTACTCACTAGGACAAGCTTTGTGTGCTGCTAGAGCTCTCCTCTTTTCCTCAATGACTGGCATCAACTCCTCCGAATGGGCTTCAAATCAGTCTGCTGTCTTTTTTGTCTTGTCAAATGTGGTCAAGGCAGTGTTATAAACAGCGTTCTTGAAATGTACCCATCGTTCAGGTGCATTTGCATCAGCAAGGCCTGGAAGGGTTTCCTCAAGCACTTGGACAAATGCCTTCATTTTTCTTTGATCGCGAGTCTTGCTGACGTCAATACGTGGTTGTGGCTGAATGCCCATGTCCTGCCTATCCATCATGTGGAGCTCTAGAGCTGGAGCCTATGAGAGGACAGGAGGGTGGAGTCAAGGGTACAGTTAAAGGGAGTTAGAGAGGGAATGAGAGGGGAGGTTTTGAGAGTCTTATGTGAGAGAAGGGAAAGTTGATGTGGTATAGTTGGTTTATGGTTTAAAGAATAGTTAAAATATAGAAGTATAATAAATAGACAGTCATCTGATAGTATTCCAGTGATTAACAGTTATTAATATGAAAAGTGAGGCCCATAAAGAAACTTGTTTAATACCCATGTAATAAGTGTAATGTAATAAAACATCTGTGAATAATACTTATGCGATTTAATAACAAAATAATAAATAATAAATTATATTTGAATACATGTGTCTTTGCAACATCTATGGTAGATAGTGGATCAAGATTCATTGGTGGCAGTTGGTGAAAGAAGTAATAAGCAAATCATGCCTAAAGGTGGACCTGGGTTTGAGGGGAAAAAACTAGGGACACTGGGGGTATGTGACAGTGGTCTTCCTTCCTTTTTCATGTGAAACAATCTCTTTGTTCACAGTTTTACTCTACTACACACCAGGGAATGATCAGTATCACAATCAGCACCCTGATAACTGAGTGTCATCGTAATACTAGGAAGGCTAGAGCATCTAGTGAGGATCAAATCAAGCTGATGCCAATGCTTGGATCTTGGATGTCTCCAGAAAACACTGTGTTGAAGCTTCGTATTAAAGAACATGTTGCTGACACAAAGACCACAATAACAGCAAAACTCCAGCAAGCGTTGGCCATTTTTGTTCATCTTCCCAATGCCAAAACTGCCTAGATAAGTGGGCCAAGAATTGTGATCAGCACCAACTCTAGCGTTAAACTCTCAGAAAATGAACAGCAGCTCTCTCTCGGGGATTTTTTTGATAGTAGCTGCCAGATTGTCTTAGAATTTGTCTTTCACTTCCGTTGTAGATGACAGTGTTGATGCATATGCACTAATGAGGGTGACTGGTCCCACTGATGAGTGGAGCTGCAGAGACAGGATTCTTTCACTCCCAAAATTAACCCCTAGGCCTACAAAAAGTGTCTATCCACTATCTAAGTCTTGAATTTTGGGTACTCAGATCTTAAATGTCTGGATTTTAATCCATGTGCTGAGTTAAGGCTTGTCTTTTCTTTTATTAAGAGTTCCTTTTTAATACAGATTTTACGTACAGGTACAACGTAGTCATATATCTGCAATCAAAAGACTTTAAAATAATCAATGTGGGAAAAAGGAAAACTTTTCAGTCCCAGGTTCCAACCCGAATTCATATTATGTTTGAATTGCCTCTTGTCTCTCAAGCATTCTGCAGTTTTAAAATCCCCTATATTGCATATAATTTGATTTGATTTGATACTCTTATACTAGTAGATTTTGAAGAATTGTCCATGTATTATTTATAAGGGAAAATTGTATGCAATTTTCTCCATATCCATATTTAACATGATACAGAAGAAGAAATTAGTACATGACAGGATAGATGGTACATGATGGGGGGGTGACTACAAGTTGCTGCTGCATGAAACCTAATTTATGATCATTTTTAAGGCCTAATTTGACTGGATTTTGGAAACAAATGTAGCATTGGTAATCTAACCACTGCAGTCCTCATTAAATTCTTCCAAATATTATGTTCTTCAGAAAAAACATGTATACACATAATAGGTCCGAGGCACATTAGATTTTCAGCCTTCGCTGTGGCATTTACTGCAATTATCTGGCAATGATGAAGAATTTTTCCCTATTTTCTATCATTAAAATCATACTGGTTTGTAGCATATGACAGATCCATTTCTTTAATAACACAGATTCACGTCTAGTGCCATATTGGCCAAGCTGAGCCGCTTTAACAGGTTAACTAGGTGCAGTGCAATGTTACTAGTCACTGAAATTATTTGAGAACGAATACAATGAATGAGTTATGCATTCACTATTTAAATATTTCATAGCATCAACCATTATGAGAATGTACCCTAAAGAAACCGCATGTAATATATTCATTATGTTTGCTTACTTGGTTACTTCCCATATGTGTAATATGTTATGTTCCCTCAAATCACATCTGACTTATAGCAACTTTCATAGTGTTTCAAAGATGTGTGAGATATTTAAGGGATATTTTTCCCATTGTCAAACCGCCCTTCCCCCATAAGTTCCCATGGCTGAATAAGAATTTGAACGGAGGTTTCCTGAGTCCTAGTCCCTCATTCCACACAGGCTAGAATGGCGCACTTTGCGGGTAAGAGTCTTTGCTACATGGAGCCTCTTCGCCTCCCTGGCTGGAATAATGTGATATGTGGTTTCTTTGCACCCCAGCCATCCAGGAAGGGAGGGGGAAGCAGTGCCTTACTTAGCAGGCACTTTCCCCCTAATCGGCCTCTTTCAAGGCTTGCAACCCACCCGCCCACCCTTATATCTAGTGTGAGCTTTGCTGGGTGCCTCTTGACCCACTAGCTGATTAGCTGTTGCGAGTGGGGATTTTTTTGCCTGTCCCACAGTAACGAAAGGGTTAAGGACATATTTTACTGGGTGTTGTTGCATTGGTCACAGTGGCAGGCAGTGAGGGATGAAGATGGATCAGTGAGTTCCTGGTGGAGTACAGGCGAGGTATAGCATGTTCGAACCCTCAGAGCCATGGATCATGAGATTACAGTGTGTGGGGGGGAGGACATGCTGGGGACACCTCTGGGCCAAAGGCCGCCAATAAGATGAGGAGCTAGAGGCCCAGGGGTGGTCAGATCACGGCCGGCCAGGGCTGTGCTGTCGTCGGGACAGTGCCACCTTGGGGCAGGACACTCGCCCATTGTCATGAAGAAGGGGTCCTGTGAGACCTCTGCTACCAGCATCCTTCCGCACTACGGCAGGCCACCTTTCAGGTTTGAATTGGGCCAAGAGTCGACAAAGTTTATGGTTAATAACATGTGGCCCTGTTTTCATCTCATCACCTGAGTCTCATCTCTTTATTCTGGAGTGGGGGGCAAGGTGTGATGAGTGTAACCACTGTGCTATCTAAACAGAGCTGTTCAATATTGTGAAGGGAACTACCCGATCTGAAGGTTAAAATGGATGGATAACTTCCAAAGGTCATGAGGTTGCACATGCTTCCTTTGGCCCTTGCAGGACCACTGCCTCGCCTGGAGCCTCTCCCAGTTTTAGTCACCTAGTTTTGATAATATTCCCTCCAGGCCAAAAGAAGGCGAGGAATTGGGAAAGGGGCAAAAAATGTCCCTAAAACACATAGGGACCCAAAGAGGGGGAAGTGAAGGTGTAGGTGTTTGTGGAGAGCTTGTTGACAGAACTCTAGCCATCTGTGAGCATTTTGAGGATAAATTTGCTTGTGTTAAAAAAGTAGAGCTGGTTAAAAAGGCATCTGCCAAAATGTTAACGGTGCTCTACTGTATGATGCCTCATTACTCTGATTAATCACTCCATTTTCACTGTTTGTCCATTTGTTTTATGTCCAATTCACAGTGTTGATCTCAACCATTAATTTCCCAGTGCTACCCTCCTCAACCTGATGCCCACAAGAGATGTAATTTTATGGGATTATGGAATATATTGTCCAACACATCAGGGAGACAAAAGGCTGAGGAAAGTTCTTTAAGGACTGCCTCTTCATAAGGCTCAGAATAGCATCATTTGGTGTATATGTCTATTGTTTTACCATTTAATAAGTGTTTGAAACAATGCTATGATTCCCCATATACTACTCTAAAGACTCTAATCTTGTACGGTATTCAAAGCTAAACAGGTTTGATAAGAGACAACCAGGGAACACCAGGGATTTCTGGGTAGGTCCAATCAGGGCTTCAGTTGAACATAAAGAAGACAAAAATCATGGCTACAGAAGAAATGTAATGTTGGCAATGAAGAATTTGAAATAGTGAAAGAGATTGTATAACTTGGCTGAATCACCAATCCGAATGGAGACTGCAGTCAAGATATCAGAAGAATGAGACTCAGAGGGGCACCTATGAAGGAATTATAAAAGATCATCAAGTGTAAGGATGTGTAACCGGAGAACAAGACCTAGATCATCCACACTCTTTTATTCCTGATCACCATGTATGGGTATGAAAGGTGGACAGTAAATAAAGCTGATAGGAAAGAACAATTGTCTGTTTTAAATATGGTGCAGGAAGAGAGCTTTACAGATACTCTGGACTGCCAGAAAGATGAATAAAATGGGTCCTAGAGCAAATCAAGCCTGAACTATCTAAAACCATCAAATTATTCTACTTTGGGCACATCATGAGATGGTAGGATTCTCCAGAAAAGACAATAATGCCTGTAAAAGTTGAAGGCAGCAAGAGAAGAAGAATGAGTTTACAAGAGCTGATCAGGGCTGTTGAGGACAGAATATTTTCAAAACCTCTTAATTCATAGGGTCCCCAAAAGTCAGAGGTGACTTAACAGGCACATCAAAACAACCTACACCCAGCATAAAGAGAAATATGGTTCATCTACTTGTTTTGTAGCTATGAACAATTAGGAGCCTCTTATAAATATAAAGAAAGCTGGAAACCCTAATTTATCCTAAATGGTTAAATACTCAGGAATTCAAACAGAAACTTTTAAATGAAGTACCCAGATATCCTAGGCCTGGATGGACAAACCCCTCCATCTCAGTTTTTCCACATTACTTGTGTCTAAGCTCATATTCTTCCATTCCAGTTATGAACGCATTCACTTTTCTTTTCTTTTTCTTTTGGCAAATGCTTTTTAAAAGAAGTGAGCAGAAATGAAGTTCCCATACATCCCTAGTCAGAGTAGCTGTTGATAAGGGGTTATGAAATGGTCTATTGTTGATTTGTTTCTAATGATGCTAGTAAAGTAAGCCATTCGTTATATATTTATTTATTCATCCAAAATATTTCTGTGCCGCCTTTCTCCCCCAAAGGGCCTAAGTCAGCATACATCACCAAAACAGTATTTAAAAGCTAAAACAGTAAGGATCCAAATGTTAAAAAAAAGTAAACAAGTACTATATTAAAATGGTAACTAAGATCAATATTAAAACACATTTAAAACAGCAGAGCACAACAGTCTATTTAAAACCCCTCTCAGACCACCATTAGCATACTATATAAATTTGCTCCGGTTCTAAAGTTTGGGTATGTTTTGAACAGTTCTTCAACCAGTAAAAATATAAAACAAGATGTAAAATAGAGCTAAGCATGAAGCGTTCAAAGGCTTCAAGGACAGGTAAGGCAAGCCCAGAGGAAACTTCCTGAGATTTAGGATATGGGAACTGGCAGTAGCAGTTTCTAAACTTGTCTGATCAAATTCTGACAAGCTTTTCAACCTAAACACTTTGTAACATTTACAAAGACCGAGAGTCAGCACTCCCACTGCCCTGTCTGTCTTTGACCCTTTTTAGCTCACAGTGAGCTTTTCCTCCCAGAACATTTACTGTTGAATGCAAATTAAATGAACTGATTATGCAAAAATGCACAACTATAATTTTAATATATTGGGAAATGAATGACCAGGTTTTTTTTGTTTTCTTTCGTTTTGTTTGTTGTGATTTTTTTAAAAAAAAAAACATTACATGGACTATGCTTGTGTTGTCTGTCTACATAAATAATATGTATTTCTAAAATTGATTTCATAGACTCATTGCTTCTTCTTTCCCCTTTTTTTGAAGCGTCTTTTGACAATATCTCATAAATAATGCATGAATTGAATTAAATAATTTAAAAGCAATTACAAAGAAGTATGCATTTACTATTCTGCATGGTAGTATTTAATTGCTCTGAGTGTTTCAGAACAGTTAGTTCTATCGTTGTTTCATAAAAACAGTGCCCACACACTATTCAATGTGACTAACTCTTTTTTTAAAAAAAGACTCAGGCCATCGTTAAACTGGTTGTTGTGGGTTTTCCGGGCTTCTTGGCCGTGTTCTGAAAGTGGTTCTTCCTAACATTTCGCCAGTCTCTGTGGCCGGCATCTTCAGAGGACAGCAAACTGTGCTGTCCTCTGAAGATGCCGGCCACAGAGACTGGCGAAACGTTAGGAAGAACCACTTTCAGAACACGGCCAAGAAGCCCGGAAAACCCACAACAACCACTAGATCCCGGCCATGAAAGCCCTCGCGAATACATCGTTAAACTATTATGCTAAATTAGAAATATGAATTTCTGAAGAGGGTTAGGGATGACATGGTAGTGATGTTTACTCCAAGTAACAGAGCATGAGACTTACTTCTTTTTGTAGAGGTTTGCATTTCTGGTTAAATTTCTCTAGCTGTGTAGCAGAAGTGCAGGCATTCACAGACCAGAATAGCTTCAAGTTCCCCAGAGTCCACTCTTTTTTTCATCATTAACTGGCACTTAAATTCTCAATAACTCACTCTGAGACATTAGTAGGAGAAAGAATAAAAGGTTTCATTACTTACAGTGAACAGATAACAGCAAACTAAAACATGATTGCCCTCAACAACAAGCCTTAACAGACTAACAGAGACTACTGACTTCCAACAAACTCCAGAGAGGGAAAGCAACAAAATAGAGAAGCTGGGCTGTCTTTGAAACAGAGGAGGCAGGTAAGGAACTACAGTGGTGCCTCGCACAGCGAGGTTAATACATTCCGGATTAACCCTCGCTGTGTGAAAACATCGCTGTACGGATCAAAAAAAGCCATTGGAACGCATTAAACTTAGTTTAATGCGTTCCAATAGCAGCTTTACTCACCGTACAGCGATGTTTCTCCGATGGCCGGCAGCCATTTTTGTGCCCTCCCCTCGCTTAACAAGGGTGTGAAAACGCTGCACGCGGCCATTTTGGGGCTTCTGGCGGCCATTTTGAAGCCACCTAACAGCTGATCGGCGGGGCGCAAAGCCCCGTTGTGCGGATTCGTCGTTCTACGGTGCACTCGTTGTGCGAGGCACCACTGTATTGGTTAATGCTGTTAGTGATTTACAGTCACCTCAGCCCAGAAAGCTCTCCTCAGCCACACCTTCTCCAGGTAGCATATGAGGTTGTAAAAACTCCAACATTTCTCATCTTCAGTCCTCACATGCTCAAAAACAATAAAAATAATCAACAACCATAATTAGCTTTGCCCCCTACTAATTTAGTTAGACACCTATGCAACGTAAGTCTGCAGTGTGACATGACACTTTCTTAGTTGTGTTAATGGACTTATTAGGGCATAAACAAAGTTAGGGGGTAATGCAGATCCCTGGTGACCAGTGCTCTGGTATTCTTCCTTTGGAAGCATTGCAAAAATATTTTATCTGGACTGTCTTTGAGTATTGCCAAACTTTAGGCTAGTGCACAACATGGCAACAAGGTTTCTAATTGGAACTATATATTATTAGCATGTTCTTTTTTGTCTTTTCTGGATTCAGTTCTGTATTCTGATCCAGTTCAAAATGCTGGCTTTGCACTTACACAATGTTTAGCAGAGTTTGGTGACTTCTGAAAGTCTAAGAGTAGGGTGTTTTGTTTTGTCCTCACAGTCTGGACAGTCATTTCCCAACTCTTTTAAAAGTCCTTTTGCAGCTTAAAACAGGCACAGGGAGGTGAAATTACACAGACTCCCCCCCCTTTTTTTTTTTGGGTGGAAATCCAATTTTACACAGGAGATTCCAGGGCAAGATATGCTATTTGGAAACATTTTTCCCTAGTTTGTTAGAGCGAGCTTTGGGACTAGAGGGAGAATTCTCTGGGTGCCTTGTCTGAGTTTCATGGGGTCTGTGAGCTGCACTTTGTCTACCCCTGCCTTGATCTAAGGAGCTCCCTCTCAGTTTGAAGTTTAGCGTGTAGTTTTTTCAACATTGGCTACCATCTACACCTTTCTCAATTTCTGGGTGCATGTGGTTTCATCTCAGTGCATGTGAGCCTTGTGCCTCCCCCCCCCCAAAAATGGAATCCTTCATCAGTAGCAGTCTGCCACCAACAATTATGTCATTCCTGCTGCATAGGCAGAGCTGAGCAATAGAATTATGGCCATTGCATGTATAACAATGGGAGTACCTATATTTGGAAAGAGTTTAGTACTGTACTGTATATTTTAGTTCCTGCAACACTGATGATAATGATGTATCCTGTTATTTGCATTCAGTAGTTTTTACTCTTTTGATAAATCAACTGTTTATTTTTCTTTCTTATTTATTTACTTAAAATGCCAGCTTTCTTCCAGACTGGGACCCAATGTAGCTTATAATATATCTTTAAAAAACCAGAATGAACAGAAAATTACAATGCAGAACAGTTGCAAATATGAAAATAGAACATATTGATTCTGTTACTAACATATAATAAAATTTAAAATACTTGAAAATCTATTGATTAAATTGCAAATACTAATTTACCTTAAAAGAAAGGACAGTGAGGGAGACTACCAGCACATCAGCTAAAATCCTTCAGTTTGAGACGACTAATTGTTGAAAGTCGGCATAAAGAAAAAAGCCTTTGACTGCTAGGAGGAAAACAGCAGGGAGAGGGTAAACCTAGCCTCTCTCAGAAACAGTTCCTGAGCTTGAGAGCAGCCATAGAGAATGCGCTCTATTGACTCCTTGCTCAGCAGGCCTCTAAAGTTGGTGGGACTAAAGGTGCTAGGACCACAAGAAGCATCTCTCCAGCAGATCTCAAAGCCTGAGTGGCATGTGTGGGAGAATATGTTATTTCAGATAGCCTGGAATCAAGTTACACAGTGTTTTTAAGGTCATGATCCACACTTTGAATTGTGCCCAGGAAAGAACCAATAGACAGGGAAGCTGTTCGAGGAAGGGAATTATATGTTTAGTATCACTTATCCTGATCTGCAATCTGTTTACATTATTTTGGATGATAATCAAAGGCATCCCCATGTAGAGTGTGATACAGTCATCCAGCTGAGATGTAACCATAGCATTTTCTGCGGTGGCCAAATCAGACGTTTCCTGAAATGCATACAAATGGTGCCATAGTGTTAACCGAATGAACACATTGCTGGCCACTGCCAAGTCTGAGCATTCAGGCTCAAGAATGAATCCAGGAGTACACACAATCCGTCATTGTGTTTGTGTTAACTTATATGTTTCAAAAATTTGGTTTTATTGTTATTATGCTTTCTTGTGTTACAGTTTTGCAAATTCTGCCACAGATTCAGCCAATTCTGCTTAGCACCATTGGTGCAAGCTCTTTTTCTGTCCAAGGTAGGAGGCGAAGTACCATCCACGCCCCTTGCCTCTGCTCGTCCACTCTACAGCAACATTCACAAAAAGAAAGGAAAAGGGGAGAAGGAGAAGGCTAGCAGCAGTGGTACCTTATGTCTTCTAAGTGCAATACATTGGTCTCCAATGTACAGCCACTTCTCAACTCCATGGCTAGAGGATAACAAAACAATACAAAACAAATCCCAGAGCTACGAGCTGACCCTGCCAAACTTATTAGGAAGTGCACTGGCTTTTATTTTCCTGTCACCACCACAACCATTACAAAATATTGCAAAACATTAACAATAGTCACTAATGGTTCAGACCAGAAGTGGTTCAACAAAGAAGTGTACGTTTAAGAGACCACTTCTGGAGCCTTTGTGCTGTTGACTATAGAACTGCTAATGTGAGATTCCTCCCAGATCTTACTAATAGAAAAGGAACAAATACAAAACTGAGCATCAAGAAGCAAAACACTGAAACTGAAGCTATTCCTGTATGCTTCTCTCTTTTAAATATCAGTCTAATATTCTGGAGGATTATTTCTGGAGCACTGAGTAACCATTCAGTTATTCTTGGCTGCATCACTCCAGCCAAAACGTGGGTAAGCTATTTTTGTACCATTTATAATGATCAGTTAAAATCTGTAGATAATAGCTCACCTCTGGCAAACATTGATTCATTACACTGGCCCCCGGTTACAACTGAGACATCAAATCTCTAACTCTGCATCTGAAAAATGTGAAAGTAACTGGTTCTGACTTTGATCTTCCAGAGGTAGTTGAAATGAATACTGTATGATGTAGTGGACCCCAACGCTCACTATATTTTTCCCACCTACTAACAGATCAATGCTTTCCCCTGTTGCCTGGCACACAGCCAACATTATACTATTTTTTTAAAAAATAGTTTTGGGTCCTGACCCATTCCACTACCTACCCCTCAAAAGTCTGTCAATATTTTTTTTTTGGGGGGGGGGAATATGCAGCATATCTTCTTGCAAAGCATTTTCTCCTGGATAAGCGAATGTGTTGTTTGAGGCCCAGCACAGATAGGGTTTAGGCCTGGCTATTCAATTCCCAGTCACAGTATGATTCTTTTCCATGCGGCTGAAAAGTACTCTTAGAATCCCACTAAGAAACTATTCACAGCTTTTGCAGTCTTAAAAGTTGCTTTTGATCTTATCCTCCTAGCCTACTGTAGAAGAAATTAAAAAATCCTCCTGCTGACGAGAGATTAATCTTTTTAACTGAGAGTTTGCATTCTAAGTCTTCTCTACAAGCAAGGCATGATCTAAAGGGTGAGCTAACAAATATAGTTGCTTCTACTTGCTTTAACCTGAGTGTTAAGGCACGATTACATTTGGTTTCTCACTTTATTTAACCTGTACATAAACCATTGGGCCACTGCTTTGAAAACAGTGGACTTCAATGCCCTGACATTTGCTTCTGTTTGATGCCACTACTGCTTTATGCCAATGACTTAATTTCATCAATCCAAACTGGATTTGCTTTACAGCAGCTGCTAATAAAGCTTTCATCACACCCACTGTTCAGCCATTCTACTGAAATTCTTTCACAACAGGGGTTATCATTCTGCTCAAGTAGCACCTTAGCTGTTTTGTGCTTCAGGTGTTTTAAGCCCAACTTCTCTATGGAGTAGCAGTTTGCATAAAGTGTGTTAATACTCGTCAGAGGTCTTGATCTAATGTTGCCAGGGCTTTGGCAGTTTCTAAATGGATCAGATTTTGCTACAGAAATGGAACACACCCAGAAAACCAAAGAGGTACTTTGTTTTTGCTTTTTGCACTGTGGTTTGTACCGATTCTAAACTTGTGTCAATGGGATTTTCCTCAGTGGAACTTCTGTCTCTTGGTCACGAAGAGCTACATGGTATGATATTGACAATCAGAACCTAGTTTCATTGGCATCTAAATTCTGTTCTCGTTTCTATTCTGGCATCCCTTATTTGAGAATTTGGAGGCTAATTATTCTCATACTCAGCAAGTGCAGACCTTCATTTTCACAGGTTCGCATGAACGTGAGAAGTTTCTATAGGTATGCAAGCATTGAGACTCACTGCACTTGTGGGTTTGGGGACTCTGAGTCTTTTTAACATCCCCCATTTTACTGCCATTTTAATCATGATTAATTATACCCCTCTTTACTGAGTTTCCATGCGGAGGTAACCAATTTGTATGTATTATACAGGCCAGAATCCTATTGCTGACCTACTCTTGTGTAAGGGGAAATGTGTAAATCTTGACAGCAAACTGTTGCTTGTTCATGAAGTCCTCCTGGGTATGCACCAGGTTATGTAGTTGTAGCTGCTGGAGCAAATCAGCGGCAGTTGTGCTTTTCATTATGCTGGAGCATCCTCTTGCGACAAAGATAACCACCAATCTGCATCTGTAGGACAGAGAGCAATGGGGTTGCAAAACAGAAAGGAGCAGGCATAGTGCCTAGCCCAAGTGTTGCTCACTCAGATTTAAATGGTGTATGAAGATTACTTCCCTCCCCGCGATGCTGCTTTGTCACCTTTCTTATGAAAACATTAAGTCTATGTTAGGAACCAGGCTCTGAGTGACTCTACTCTTTGTGTTTTCAAGGACCAAAATTGCAACTTCCCACTTAAGAATTCTCACTTCTGGAAAGCTCAGGCAAGTGGAAATCCTCCCTCCTTTCTCCTGGTTAGACCCCCCCCTTTATCCCAAAAGACCACAGGGCATGCCAGAATTTGTGTCCAAACCTCACTTGCTTGTGTCGGCTCCTTATCCTTCCAATAGATTCCACTGCTGTTCACCTTTCCACAAAGCCCGGATTGCTTTCTAATTGCTTCTTCACCACATGTTTCGGTGCTCTTTCTTTCTCACTCTTGTTCCTGTGCTCTGCTTTTTTACCCATCATCACACATGGCCACCTCTGTCCTGTTCTGTTTAACCTTTCCCCTCCAGTGTACATTTGCTTTCACATTCTTCCTTAAATTGAAAGCCTAATTAATCTGGAAGCTGTGACAGGGAAATGAACTTACGCTGGGAAGCGTTTTAGGGTGAAATTCTGCTTGCTCCCTGGAACAAGATTAAAAAAATAAACCACGTTTCTGAAGAAGACCTGGCATCATATGTGTGGTAGGAAAATACAGCATCTAATCTGTTACAATATGAATGACAAATACTTTGTTTGGAGGATCCCACAGTTTCCACTTGCTAGAGGTTAGTGAAGGCCAGTAATTCAGCCGCACAGTGCAGAAAGGAAGAAGGGTTTTTGTCAGAACACTGATTCGGATTAAGAATGATGTCCTGTTTAAGAGAGCCCAAACACATGACTTTTTTACTTGTTTTCCCTGGAAAAGACATTTAATATAATGGTGGCCATCTAATACATTTTGAAAAAAAAAATTCATATACATCTGAGTGAAATGGCAAGTATTATCGTATTTTTAATAATATGTGGAAATGTTCTTGAAGATAGAAAGAGCGAAAGATACAGAAATCTGTGGCACCCCCTTCCTTTAATTATTTATTTATTTCTACCTGCCCATTAAGGCCAATTGTGCTTTCATCAGTTCCTCTCCCCCACCTCACAAATCATTGCTGGCACCAGGATGCCTTTCCTAGCAACTGTTATTTTCTTGTCAAATTTGTTTGTTTGTTTGTTTGTTCAATTTCTATACCACATATCTGGCTACAAGGCTACTCAGGGTGGTTCCCAACATAATAGAACAACAAATAGTGCTTTAAATAAAATCACAACATAATAACAGTACAAAAATCAAATTAAACATATCAATCAACTTAAACTGAGAAAAAAGGACAACATGAAAACAATTAATTAGACAGCATGGTGGAACAGATAACTTAAGCGCTGACAGCACCTCTGTGCTCTGACGATGTGATTATTTTTACTTTGTTCCAGCTATTTTGGAGTCTGCCAATAGTGATGGCTCCCTAGGGCTTCATATCCCAAACGCTTTGTTCTTGCTAAGGTGTTCGTGTGATCTGACTGCTATTTCAAAACATCAGGATGTTTAAATCCACTTCATTACTTACTTCAGAGTTTGTATGCTTCTTCCTGCATGACCTGAAGGACACCTACACAGATAAACAGTTAAATGTCTTCAGTATCAAAATACTTTAGGGGCTTGATCTTCTTGTTGGCCTTGGTTCTTTCTGTTTTTCTTTATTACCTGAGACAAAGGCCTGAGCACTTCTGAAATAATACCTTGCTAAAATCTCCAGTATTTTTTAACAGTTTGCCACTGTTGTACATAGGGCTGACAGCAATATTATCATAGGGATTATTTTGTGGTTCACAAAGGGTTATTATCTTGGAGTTCATAAAGCATATTTATGAGTAAGAAAGGAATTACAATTTTAAAGGGGGTGAAAGAAAAAGAGTGCAAGAGTGTAATAGAGCAGATACTCAAAAGATTGCAGGCAGTGAAAGATCTCCACAGGACTTTGTTGAAACTCTAAATCAGCATATCATGCACAGAGCTAGGAAGTAATTCTTTTTAAAATGAGTCACTTTTTTATAACACTACATTTTACAGAAATGACATGGAATAAAGTTACTTTTCTTGTCTATAATGTTCATGACTCATCTTCACTACTTTTTTAGTGGAACACAAATGGGATTCTCCATGTTACTTATTGGAAGGTAGAAAGGGATCAACATAATAACAGAAACAATAAAGAAGTTTATTTTAAAAATGCCTTTTGAAAACATTGGTTTGCTTTGGATTTTGGGAAAATGAAAGCAAGAAAGTGAGGAGGAAATGCAAATATGCACACACATCTCTTTTTTGAATGAACAACATATTCTATGGACAGGGGAGACCAAGTTAGTTGTGGAAAAAACTTTACATTGGGCTGATTTGTTTGGCACATTGATTACCAGTGAGAGATAAAAGGCAAAATAGTGAAAGATGCTCACACACACCTCTCTCTTGTTGTGCTTTCCTGATGACCCTGAGCTGGCCTAAATACTTCTTCAAGTTTCTACATTGCCCTGACCCTCCCACATTTCAATTCTCTCTTCATATAGACTACAGTTGTGACATACATACATTTTAATGTGTTTTTGACAGAATTTGCAATGCGCAATAAGAAAAATTGGCAACCCAAGGGAATTGGTGAGAATCATTACGTATTTTCCAATGGCTAGACTGGCAACAACAATGGTAATGCATCGGTAATGATGGGCAAGAACAAGTTATTCTTCATAGAGGTAATTAATGAAAACTAGCTGTAACAAACTCCTGCTGGTCCAAAGTAATGGGTTACAAAATGAGTTCCTTTTGGAAAGTTACATTCCAAGTTATATTCATGCATCAGAGAAAATTTGTTCTTTACTCGGTTGTGGACATTCTAGCTGATGTGAAGAAGGGACAGAGACAGTACAAGAGATACTGCTTTTGTATTCAAAACAATATTTCACTTTGAGGAAGTGACTTAACATTTTATTTCTGGCATTTTGGCCAAATAGAAAATTTGTAGTTTAGTCGTTAAGTCCTGTCCGACTCTTCGTGACCCCATGGACCAGAGGACAACAAGCCCTCCTGTCTTCCACTGCCTCCCAGAGTTGGGTCAGATTCATGTTGGTTGCTTCGGTGACACTGTCCAGCCATCTCATTCTCTGTCGTCCCCTTCTCCTCTTGCCTTCACACTTTCCCAACATCAGGGACTTTTCCAGGGAGTCTTCTCTTCTCATGAGATGGCCAAAGTACTGGAGCCTCTGCTTCAGGATCTGTCCTTCCAGTGAGCACTCAGGGTTGATTTCCTTCAAAATGGATAGGTTTGTTCTCTTTGCAGTCCAGGGGACTCTCAAGAGTCTCCTCCAGCACCACTATTCAAAGGCATCAATTATTCTGTGGTCAGCCGCCTTTATGGTCCAACCCATAGCTTTGACTATGCGGACCTTTGTTGGCAAGGTGATGTCTCTACTTTTTAAGATGCTGTCTAGGTTTGTCATCGCTTTCTTCCCAAGAAGCAGGCATTTTTTAATTTTGTAGCTGTTGTCACCATCTGCAGTGATCATGGAACCCAAGAAGGTAAAATCTGTCACTCCCTCCATATCTTCCCCTTCTGTTTGCCAGGAGATGATGGGACCAGTGGCCATGATCTTAGTTTTTTGATGTTGAGCTTCAGAGCATTTTTTGCGCTCTCCTCTTTCACCCTCATTAAGAGGTTCTTTAATTCCTCCTCACTTTCTGCCATCAGAGTGGTATCATTGCATATCTGAGGTTGGTGATATTTCTTCCAGCAATCTTAATTCCAGTTTGGGATTCCTCCAGTCCAGCCTTTCGCATGATATGCAGTATTCTTCATATAAGTTAAATAAGTAGGGAGACAATATACAACAAATAGATAAGAGAATACCCTTTTTTAGAGAAGGAACAAGCTGAGAAACAAACCAAGATGGTCATTTCTTCCCCTTTCCAGCTATTTATGATATTTCAAATGTCAGAAAAGATGAATCAACAGCACACAAGGTTGCGTGGCCCCTTCACCTCAGAGGAACTAAAGAAATGTTGATCTTCCTTGACATACTTTGAATTTTCTTTAACAAGCAAAAACTTCTAGGTTTATCTTTGAATGCAGTGAAAAATTTGGTGGCAATTATACAAGTACTTACATTAGCCTTAGTGGTACAAAACCAATCAGGTTCACATTATTGTGTATTTGTTTATGTGGACACTGGAAAAATGCTTCAAATGTACAGTAAAACAACATTCTTTCCCATTTGCCCAGTGGCTCACTTGATAGGCTTAGTGTTCCAAGCATGGAGAAAATCCGTCATACCTGCCTGCCATACTCGTATAGAAGATAAGAAGTCTGACATAAAAGAACTGTCAATGCCAATTTAATACTAACAGAGCTGAACATACACAGTCCTAGTCTTTTAAGGCCTAGGGGAAAGGCCCTAGGCTAGATAGAAAAACCTCTCCCTTTCAATTTCCATCACATTTGATTTTTAAGGCCTGTTCAGCTGTGGTGATCTGACAAGGAGTCTGCTCCTGTGTAATCCCATGCCTGGTAATGCAACTGGGTTGTGTGTTCCAGCATTCAACAGGCACAACCAGCACCTTGTGAGACTATCCTATTGCTTTCTGTAGCTGAAGCTCTGGGCATGTAACAGAAGAGGATATTAGCCTTATTCTAGCCTTATTTGGGATTTCACTATCTGTCAGAATGGCTGCTTCTGACAGGATCTGCCTGTCCTACAACAGGGGTGGGCAAGTAATTTCTATAGGGGGCCACATGAAAAATCTGAACTGTGCTTGGGGGCCGAACCAACTTTACTTAAAAATAAAATGAAACAGTGATGTTTTTTGCAACTTGTTAAAGAAAAGCAACTGATCAACTTTAGACAAAAAGCTATAAATGGTTTAGATGTTCAAAACTGTCCGCGGGCTGGACAGGAGTGGCTCGCAGGCCGTATGTGGCCCTTGGGCTGCACTTTGCCCAGGTCTGTCCTACAAGAACACATCAAGCAGGCCGGCTGAGGAGGGAGAAGACCAGAAACTGGTCCTTCTCAGCAGTTGCTCCTCAGCTATGAAATGGATTCCCCTCTGCAATTCGTTTGGCCCCTTCACAGGCAATTTTTAAAAAGTCATGAAAAGCCTTGTTATTTAGGCAAGTATTTCAAAACATTATATCTGTGGATTCAGTTAAGTCTACTTAACCTACGTGAACATGCCCACCATTTTAAATGTTTTAAAAGTTCTACATGTTGTTGTTTTTTGCAAATGTATTTTTATGTTTTGACTATTCATTTGTACTTTATTATTTTTTATTTCCTCCTTTGTTGAATTGTATTTTAATTATGTTGTCTGTGTATGTGTTAAACTGCCCAGGGTGGCCTTTGGCCAGATGGGAGGCACAAACAAACCAACAAACTTCTTTTTGTCTAAAATATTTTTTTAAATCATATTTTGGATGAATTGGTATAAAAACTAAACAGAAATTCTCATGCATCTGTACATTTGCCAGTTTGTTTTTGCCATCTGACATTATCTTAGGCTGCTCTATTGATGCAAAAACATGTAGCAGAAGGATACGGATGTGGTTGGATGGAATGTGGCATGTCAGATTACATACACTTCCGGTAAACAATATTTTCTTCTATCATAAACTTGTTGCAAAAAAGGAAAGGAAAGATCTTCATATATCAGAGAAAAGGTTCAATTCCAGCAACCTGCTTGCTATACTACTTATTAGTTTTCAGGGAATTTCTAAGACATAGGAAGACACTCAAAATGTATGATATCCCTGCAACTTGTTATCTAAAGTGGTGCACTCTGTTGCATCATACTTCATCATTCTGTCACCATGTCCTGCTACACAATGGACTAAACCAAGTTTAGGCTTCAGTCACTTTACATTCCCATGGGGCAAATATATGTCTAGTTTAGAGAACAGAAATATGGGAGACTTTTCCTGCTTCTTCAGTAGGTGGTGGCTGTGTTTGCCATTTTCTGTAATTGCTATTTCTCCATGCCTAGTTACGGACTTTCCTATAGAGAGCTTGTATCTATCCCATTCTCAAACCATCCCTACATTGTTTTGTGGGATGTGCTGGTTCATACTCCAGGGCAAGTAGTAGGGCTACAGAAATGCTGAGATAAACAGCTCTGCTTTAGGGATGCCCAGACTACTCTATCTATTGTCTTGGGTTCCAAGCAGTCCAAGGTAGATGATTTAGTCCCAAGGCTGACGTTTACTTCAGAGGTTTGAAGGTAATGTTTGCTTTCCTCCTGGTCAGCTTCATACACTGTGAGCCTCTCTCAGTAATGACCCAGAGCTCTGCAGTGTACTTCTGTGACTGAAAATTGTAGCTTCTGGTAATGGGTTCTTCTGTTATTTCAACTCATAATACTTTGGGGAGGGGTTCGTTAAAATCCATGTCTTCCTTGAATTGCATGGATCTGAGCAGCATGGTTTTGGTTATACAGTGATGCCTCTCAAGACAAATGCCTTGCATGACAAAAAACTCACAAGACAAATGGTTTTGGCAATGGGGTTAATGACTCGCAAGACAAATGTTTCTATGGCCCTGCTTCGCAAGACGAATGTTTTCTGTTTTTTTGTTCCTGCCTCATGTTTGCTGATTTTTAAATGTTTTTCTATGAAGTTAAAAAGTTAAAGTTTTTTGATTGAAATTTTTAAAATCATCTGTACAATATGGCTTTAAAGAGCACTTAATAAACCCTTTGTAAACCCAATTTGACTTTGTTCTGACTTTTTTTGCCCATAGAAACACATTAATTAGATTTCAATGCATTCCTATGGGAAAACGCGTTTCGCAAGATGAATTTTTCGCAATACAAAATTAACCGTGGAACGAATTAAATTCATCTTGCAAGGCACCACTGTACACAGATTTTTTAATAGATAAATATTTCAAACAATCAATATATATACTGTATACCAATCAAGCAACCAATAACCATTTCAGTAAATATATTCAATGAATACTGTGCTCCTATTTTTCTCCAGGAAATGGCCTGAGAAAGGTGGGTCTCGAACGTACTGAGGCTCCTGTTGTTGCCAGTTCAGATGGCTCCTTCTCCTGGCATGGCAGAACTCATCTGTTATGTTTGTGTTTGTGTATGTTAATCAACTGTTTATGCTTAGTAGTTACATTTTTATTTTTATTATTATTTTTATTTATTTGATTTATACCCCACCCATCTGGCCTAAAAGACCACTCTAGGTATAAGAGGCATAAGAGTTATACACAAATTTTGAACTATACAGTGGCCTGGCACTCATAATCCTGGCAAGGTTGAAGAGAGAAGTGTACTGTATATTGATCTGAGAAGCTGTTTCACTTATTTCAGTTTGTTGCCACAATGTACATGATAACACTGTGTGTGTGTGTGTTACCCAGTAACACAGAACAAAGAACACAAGACATTTCTTACATAATCAGAGGAAAAGGCATTTCCACTTTTTAAAAATCTTTTGACTTTGGAGGTACAAAGCACAAAATTCTTGCTCTTATTTGTCTGAAATAAAGCAGGCTCCAATTCTCAGGAAGGACTATGTAGCAAGTCTGCAAATTTCACCCAAATGTGTAAAAAAATGGAGTTATAGGCCTTTGTTGATTCTTTTCCATTATAGTCAATGGAGATAACGTGTCACACTTAAGAAAATAAACCCAAGTGAAGCTCTGCTTAAGCCATGATACAAAGTGTGATGTCATTAGGAGGTTCCCAGCCTACATGGCCCTCATCTGAGCCAATAACCTTGGTCTTAAATGATTTTCTATTTGGCTTGTGGAATGGAGAACTGCATGGCTGTAGTAATTTACTGTCAGTTATCATGCTTATTTACACTAGTGATAAAATAGTTTCAAACATGTCACTATCATACTTTGGAGTTCTTCTCTTTCCACTGGGGGGGGGGGGAATCTCGCTTTTAAACAAGAAAAATTTGTTGCTTTAAATAGTAAAGGTATGTTGTTTAAGTAGCTTTTAAAAAGAGACAAATCATCTTAGATGATTACTTTTTAACTTTCTGTTATGGATTGAAGGAATAATTCTTCCTTAGCTTTTTCTTTCCATTTCTTTTTTCCCTGTTGCCTAGCAGATTTAGGTAACAAAATCCAGTTTTCTTAGTTCTTGCAGGTAAAGAAAGCAGGAGACTATTTGTTGACCAATATGTGTTTTTGTATTTTTTAAAAAATAAATGACCCCCTTTAAAGAAATACTTTAAAAATACCTCACCATAGCTTTCAGTATCTAGTTTCAATTTATGTATTTTCTAGGCTTCAAAGATTTATTTATTTATTTATTTATTTATTTATTTATTTATTTATTTATTTATTTATTTATTTTATTTTATTTTATTTTATTTTATTTTATTTTATTTATACCCCGCCCATCTGGTCTTCCGACCACTCTAGGCGGATGTACTCAGAATGACGTACCTTACAGAAAGAATGCCCAGTGAGTGGTCAAGGTGTACTCCTTTGGAGGTGTACATTTATGCTCACACTTCTTGAAAAATACAATCTTTGGATCATGTCATATGTGAGCCACTATCATTTCATCACTCTGTTCTAAAACTCCTGTTCACAGCCAAACAAATATTTCATGGCACCTTTATTACTGCTGAAGAACAATCTTGTCATGCAAGTTTAATCAAACACTTAATGAAGTAAGCTAGTAGTATGAGTAATACAAATTGCTCTAGTGAATATAAAGATTTCCTTCATTGACTTGCATACCACCAATCAATATCTTTCTGTATCATTTAGCACTTTGTGTATCAACATTAATGATACGGCTACAGGTCTGGGAATAACACTTGTTAATTAAATGTATTTCTGCCTGTTGAAAGCAGAGTACAGATATATTGCAATTTAACAATGCAAATTGCTCATTCTTTTACAGTTAGACTGTGATTTTAGAAAAGCTGAAATAAAAAGCAAGGAATTTACGTAAATATCTAATCAAATACATTTGGAAAATCCTAGTTACAAGAAACTAGGCATGGCCTAAGCATGCTCTGGTCCATGGGGTCACAAAGAGTCGGACATGACTTAACAGCTAAACAACAAAAAGTTACAAGAAATAGACAAAGAGGTACATATGAAATCAGAGTCATATTTACTGAAAACAAGTCAGATCTACACAGGAGTTGCCTATGTAGGCAATTACACCAGGCCATTAGTCTGTAGTGATATTGGAAAGGTCCACCAAAGCACAGTAGAATGGCAGTCAAATTATTATTCTTTCAAGTGCAGTTCAAGTGTAATGAACTGCACTTGAAATAATAATTTTATAAAGTACTCCTTTAAAGCCGTTCCAGAATTCTTAGTAGGCGAGCCCAGCTAGACTAAAAAATGAAACATATACTAACCATGGGTCTCCCAGGTTTGAATGGCTGATCTAGGAAATCATTCTTCAGCCAGTGTACTCTTTTAATTACAGCCAGTGTAATTAATTAATTCATTAATTAATTCAACTTGTATACCACCTTATTGTGTGGTAATACAGTACATCCTAATAGTCTCTGGGCAGTTCACAGACATTCAGTCAAGTAATTCATCATGCAAAATAAAGAAGCAATTAAACCTAACTTTAGGTTTTCATGTGGCGGAATAATTAAAGAACTTAAAAATCCCAGGTCCGTCTTATTAAAATGCTTCATTTTGAAGGCACTTCATTTTGAAGGTGCTTAGTCCAAGTCTGATTTAAGCATAAAGGAACCATACAGAGGGGGGATCAGGGACTCTGACATTGCCTATCCAGAGTTATTCAACCATTCACTGTCTTTGTAATTCAAATGAGGTGCATCCACATATGCCATTCTATGAGCATCTATCCTCTGTTGTCTTCCTTTTTTGCAATCCTATTAGTGCCTGCCTTACCTGGGCAGAAAAAACTCTCCCACTACCCACCCCCACCAAGTTTTTTCATGATTTATCGTCACTGCCATGACTGTCCACCCTCTGACTCAGCCCTCCAAACTGTGTGGGTGGAGCAGTGCTATCTAGGTCTCTATAACTGTATCTGAAAAGCCAGGAGTTCTTGATAACTACTGTATGCCTCCATTTAATAGTTTGTTGCAGTGATGAGAAAACATCAATTCTTTATCTCATTCTGATGCCCTTTTAATCTTCTACAGTAGAAAAGTACATGAGGAGCAGCTATAATTGTATGAGTTTTTGAAAATCTGGTTCTTTTACTGCTTAGCTTCCACTAAAAGGAGGAGGCTATTATTGATTTCTATGCATTAACAGATGAAAAAAATCATTACAGATCCACAAAGTGAATGTTAAATTATATAATCATATTGGGGGTGCTACATTTCAGATCTCTAGTTAATAATTTCCGCTTAGAAGGGAAGGACATCTAATTGCCACCAAACTGTTTTAGTCTTAGTAATTTGAAGACATGCCATTTTTAAATGGCATATTCCCAGGATGTTAATCATTTCAAATTTATGATGCTCTTATAAACATGTAAAGAGCACTAATGGTATGAAATTGCTCTACAGGCTTAAAACCTAATCCCCCTCAAAATGACCTGAAATGAAAATGTACATCAGAGAGACATTAAAAAATGACTGTTCACAGCAAATTTGTTCACTTCTTGTAATAGGTAGATTTAGAAATCTGATATTATCATTCTGTACAATTTTATAGAGGGTACAGTTTTGATATGTTGGAAGCAGTCTACATATGTGGCATTAACAGAATTGCAAAGAATTATCTGGAGACAGCAACCCTGTTCAGTTTTACTGTAAAAATGTGTAGGGCTCAAAGGGTGGTGGAGATGTGGGGATACAGGTAAGCCCCGCTCCTCATGTCACAATCTCACCTGGAAGTCTCCCAGATTCTCATGTGTTCAGCCTTACCTTACTTGGGCTGCAAGCCACAGAAGTGCTTTACGCTTCTTCCATCGAATACATTTGCAGCTCCTATTCAGGCCTTTGCTCTGAACAGATGAAAGTTTGCAGGATTTCCAGGTGGATGAAGAAGTGGGCCAAGGGCTTACTTATATGCCGCCATCCCACCACTCTTTGAATCATAGATACTTTCAGGGTGAAAAGGGGCAGGTATAAGACTGGAATAATGGACTATCCTTGTCTGACCATATCATTTAAAGAAAATATTACTGTAAAAGAGAAAATAAACACATTTGCTTTTACTTGCAGGGAAGTTTGGATCTATATAGCTATGCATGCACCCACCCACTCATACATTTGTACACACATGAATACATGCATGTGTATATATGTACATGCAGATGCCTGTGACTAAGCATTAACTCATGCTTTTCCTTACCTGCCCCTCTAAATTGGTACTAATCATTCTACTGCTTTGTGCTGGTGCATATGTAAATCTGGCTAATCAGTCCATGTAGCTCTTCATTCCCTGGTTTTACATTTTTCCTCTTTGAATAAAAAAGGGATGACAGATGACATTTTAATAGAAAATGAGGTCTCTTTTTAATATAATTTTTACCATCAATTCTCACATTTGCAAAAAAGTCAGAAGCCTCACATTCTGGGTCCAACCAGTAAACTGTGCTTTTGTGGAGGTAGAAAGAGAATATATTTCTCCAGATAATCAAGCTCTATACCAGTGTTTCCCAACTGAATGAGGGGCTTGTCCTTTCAGGATAGCATGCTATGTTTCAAGGGAGGCATGTAGAGTTGGAGAATGGAATCTGTATTATGTTATGTTATGTTTTCTGTAGACAACTTTCTGCATCATTGGGTGAAATCCTGCTGGTGTATCTATACCTGTGGGAGGGTGATGGTAGGGAAAATTTTGGTAGTAAAAAATGCTAATCGCTCCCATGGCTTTTCTGATTTGCACACAATCCCTTTCATTGCATGCTTGTGGGAGCTGCAGGATAGGAGGAGGAAGTCTTTCATTACCAAAAATCACACTCACCAGATGACATTACTAGGAGGGGGAGATTTTTGGCAATGACAAAAATTGCCTTCCATCTCCAGCAGAAGTAAAATAAAAAGCTGATATATTTGCTCTATACAGATCGACTCACTGGCCATGCTGGGTGGAGGATTCTGGGGGCTCTGTTTAATACTGTATCTGAAACAAATTGGATGTCACATTCTTTCCCAAAATCTTATGCAGGTTTTCTTCAAAGTACTCATGCGCAGATTTTGAAGTTACCTTTTCTTAATGCATTATCTTTGTGCAGAAATAAATGGCTTGCTGCTGAAGAAATATTTCAGAGGAAACTCTTCGTAAACACCAGAGATTCCTTTAACATTTAGAGCCAGACAATATGTTTACTAGAACTGACCAGAAAATTAAAATACACCAGCTGGATATTTTAAGAATAATGGCATAGGCAGAAAAAGCTGACTTGAGGATGGATCTATAAGGTCTTCATGTAGTCCTAAATTAGCCATATGTCCTCTTTTAGAAAGGAGAACTTTTCATTGAAGAGCTGTTGTACTTGTTGATGACATACATATATCATCTTTTTGGTGATGCGTAAGTGGCCACCCTATTGGCAAACACATCTAATCAGCCTTCTCTTATTTTTAAGGAATATGGTTCTAGGGAGGAGTCTTTTTACTGTCCCTCAGCAAGCAGGCAAAGACCTTTCCCTTCAGGCAAATTTTCCCTGAGTTGACTGGCTGCCTGAATGGGGATTTGAAATGGATTGTTGTACCCTACTGTTCTGGATGTATTTTGCTGTTGCTTTTGTTTCCTGTTTTTTAATATGCTATTTGTTTGGATTTTTCTTTTTCATGTATATGTATACTCATTACTGTTACTTCTAAATGCTGCCTTTAAATGCCGTAAGCCACCTTGAGTCCTTTTTAAGGAGAAATGTGGGGTGAAAATATTTCAAATAACTAAATAAAATAGATACTGATACATGATAGAAAGGATATGTCATGTTATATTAATTCTGCATGATCTTCCATGTTGTCCCAAGGTGATTGGGTCACATTCACAGTCAGGTCCAATATGGTGAGCATTAGTGTATTTCCATTTAAATTATATTAATACTTTTAATAGTGATGGTATATTAAATTAGCTTGTACAAGTTTAATGCAGAAATGTCCTTTTTTTAAAAATGGCAAATGTTTTCCTCTATCATCCTCCATGTCCTCCTTTTTGCTGATTTCTGTCCTCCTATTTAGCCCCAGTTATAAAATGGATGTTTGGATTAATCTTTACTACAAGATTGCTTAAGCACTTAGGTCTGGGGAACATTTTTATGGAACCAGAAGTGGCAGAAAGGTTACTGCTGATTCAGAGAAAAAAAATACTCTTATTCTTTTAGAAGTAGATATTTTGCTAGAGCAGATGTGGGGCAGAGAAATAAATTCCTTCCTTCCTTCATGTTACTACTGGCTGCTGCTCAAATAGGAGTTGGTAACATTAGTACATATTTAGCAAGTATGAAACTGGGAACACCCTCAGAGGTGGTCAAAGTGGTGTATCGTCCATCTCATTGAAAGGAAACAACAAGGGAACTCTGACAGACTTGATGAAAGATTTACAGGAACTGAATTTAGAGACAGAAGGGAGAGGGGGTGCTATTTTGGTGGGAAGACAGGAGGAGGAGGAGGAAAAAGGAAAAGAGGAGGGGCAGCAGTTAGTAAATCTAGGGGAGGGAGAAGCATGTTGGATGGCGAAGTTGGAGGAAAAAGAAGATTTAGTAGATTTGATACAAGAAGTCCCCTGGACAGGGGCGTGGGTGGAATTTAAGGTGCCGAGAGAGTATGCAGAAGAGACAGATATATAGGAGATATATAGGCTGCGTATAAATATTAAAATAATAAATATATGATTCTAGAGAGGGTCAGGACCCTGCTTGCCACTCAGAGACACCCCTATGTAAAGTTTGGAAACCCTGGATAGTGGGAGAAAGCAAAACTGATAGATTTCCTTTGCCTTGGTTGGGAGCAGATGGGGCAATGTTATGTGTTGTCAGACTCTCAAATATATCTTCTGCACATAAATTCTTGCAGCTGAAGGTTTTTCAGTGATGTAAGCATCTGGTGGCAGGGTCATTTGTGAAACATTCAGGAAGGAAAAGAGCTTATATGTTGCTTCTCATTATCTGCTTGCCATCTCCATTGATCTGCATAAAATCTTAACTTTGGCTGCCAACCCATTCAAGTAGCAAATGGGAACTTCCTAATGTTTCAACAATATAGGTAGCAGCCTTCATAGTCTTGACCAGGTTTTGCAATATATTCTATGATGTTGTGACCCAGATTGAATTGCTGAACAAAAAACAAATCTAAGCACATACTTATGACGAAATGGGGGGAGGGGGAAAATAAATGGTTTACAAAATCAAGTAGACCTTATTATTACTTCTTTCTGTTTTACTGTGTGAGTTAAGACTGAAATACATAATTTCACAGACTGCATATTGCACCTTGTCAAGATACTTGACCCCAGCATACTTGCTGCATAGATGTTGGTATGTCTTCAGCTGAGGTGCTAGAATGCTTTCATTACCTACATACTTAGAATTCTTTTAAACATTATTTTCTTACAATTCTGGAATGTATTTTGCTTTTCTTTCCCTTTTCTCTAGGGAAAAGCAGTTACAGAAACAGTGTAAGATATTCTGTTTGGCTCTCTATGTCTGATATTTGTTGAAACTGACACTGGGTTTCAGAATAAAAATAAAGGGCCAGAATTATTTGATGCAAGATTAGAAAAGGTCCTGGGAGGCATGATTTTCTGTCTGAGGTCAACTGGGTTGTACTGTAAAGTAGAATAAAAGCAGTGGTGTGAACATTTGATTATTAGGTTTATATTTGTGCAGCAAACATTTGCTGTATCTTAAGAATGTGTAGAGTACCCATTAAATTTCTCATCCTATTCAATTTTGAAAGCTGCTCTAGTGAAAAACAAGACAAATTGCAATGTGGTGCTTTATGTTTAAACCTCTGAACTTAATGCAAAACGAGTGTCCTGTCCCCATTGAAAAGAAAAGCACACATACACAGTAAGCACAAAAGGACTGGCAGATCATTAAGAAAGAAGAAAACAACCCACTCATGGCTTTAAAATGGTTTAATTTCCATTAATCTAAGGAGCAACCATCAGAGTTTAGTACAAAGTATGTGCAAATTTAGCATACATTTTGCACAAACATTCATTCTGAGAAATTCAAGGATAGAATTGGGAGCAGTGGAGAATATCAGTCCTTGTAGCTAAGGAAAAAATTACTGTGATTTCTAACCCTGCTTGCAAGAAGGAGACAAATGAAACTTTTTATCCCCACCATATGAACACAAGTGTTGCATACAATAGGCAAGTAAAGCTTGTCTGTTCTCTCACACTTGTCTAGGGCTGTGACTACATAATCATTGGTATACCAACTTTGCATTTTTCACTTATTTACATTCCAGCTGTCAGTGATATGGTCTCAGTGGTTTGCTGTACCCATCACTAAAGCTACAGCACCAACTACAACTTCTTGAAGAGACAGATGGTCGTATTAGTTATTCACATGCTGGAATGTTCCTTGTCATTATTACAGTGGCCACAACACATGAATGCAGCATTTTGTGATTAAGACACTGTACAGGCTGCTTCTACACCAAGCAGGAGGAGTTCAAGGAACAAAGGGTCATGGCTTATGGCTCTGCCTTACAAAGGACAGATAAGCTAGAATCCCTGGTTTATGCATCACAAAAAACAACAACAAATAATTTATGGAAAGTCCATCATGTGTTGAAATGCTTTCTTGTTAAAGCAGTGGTCCCCAACCTTGGGCCTCCAGATGTTCTTGCACTACAATTCCCAGAAGCCTTCAACATCACCTCTGCTGGTCGGGATTTCTGAGAGTTGAAGTCTAAGAACATCTGGAAGCCCATGGTTGGGGACCATTGTGTTAAAGAGATGAGCTTTAAAAACTCAAAAGGCACGAAAGATCAGCTGCTTATTGATAAAATGATACTGAAAATGCAAAAAGATGAAAAACAAAACTTAACATGGCCTGGATAGAATATAAAAAGGCATCAGACTCATTGCCACACAATGGGATTAACACCTGCCTAAAAATGTTTGGAATTAATAAAAACATTCAGAAGTTCCTCAAGAAAAACATGGAAAAAATGGAAAACTATCTTAATGGCCCATTGTGAAGAAATTGGGGAAGTTAGTATCAAAAGAGGAATATTTCAGGAGGATTCTTTGTCACCACGGCTGTTTAACATCTCACTAATCCCCATGTCAATAATAATAAATAATACTGGATTGAGGTACCATATTTCAGAACAAGCAGGAAAAACCAATCATCTCTTATACATGGATGACCTAAAACTATATGCAAAAAGTTCCACAGAGATGAGAAAGATGAAACTGTGTCACATCTCATCTTCAAATGTCCAAAGATTGCACAAACAGATTAAAAAGTTAGACATGATAGAGTTAGTGCACTGGTCATTATGCAAATATATATATATATATAACTTGCCAGCCTCGAAAAAACCATGGGAACATCGGACAGAGAAGGTGTCAGAAAATGAGGAAGTCAAGATCTTGTGGGATTTCTGGATCCAAACTAATAAACACCTTAAACATAACACACCAGACGTAGTAGTAATAGAAAGAAGAAATGTCTGGGTCATTCACATTGCAATTCCAGGGGATGCCAGAGTCAAAAAGAAAGAATTGGAAAAACTAACAGAGATCTGGCAATCTAAATGCTTGTGGATGAAACACACTTCAGTAGTCATCGGGGCTTTGGGAACAATTTCAAGAAATTTAATACATTACTATAAGCACCTGCAGATCTCAGAAATAGCACAATGAGAGTTACAAAAATGACAATATTAGGAACAGCATACACACTGCATCAATATTTAACAGATACTTAGGTTTTTCGTTAAAATGTGTATATTACATAATACCAGTCAATGTTTTTATAATTTTGATTAACTGTGCCTAGTGGTTTTTAATGATGATGATGATGATGATGATGATGCCTGCTGCTCTCAGATATACTAGAGGATGAGGAGAAAGGCAGGGTATAAATAAATAAATAAATAAATAAATAAATAAATAAATAAATAAATAAATAAATAAATAAATAAATAAATATTGCCAGCTACTGAAAAAGCATCACCTTGTTCTTTGCTCCAGGAAGCAAAATCTCCCAGTCTAATCCTGTCTCCAGTTCTTTTGCACATTCCCATCTGCAACATATCAAGACTTTGAGGTGAGTTGTAAGTATTCCCAGCTTTTTCTCTCCCTTTTTAAAAAAATATGGTCAAAGAAGAAGAAAACCAGCTACAGGGTTCCTTCCCAGTAGGAAATACTCACTCACTCAAGGCTCTTCTGTTCATTTCCCCTTAGTTAGAGGAAGTGTTACATTTATTGATACTTTTAAAAAAGCAACACGAAGCAGCAGATTATTGACAAAATCATTTGGATCTTCATTTCGCTTAGTATGGTTCTTGCTTCATCACTTTAAGGATGATTTAAGGGTGCTAAACGTCTGGCTCATAGATGCTTCCCTGTTACAAATACGTATGTTTTCCTTAGTACTAAACAGAATATTTGATATTGGGACTGCATGTTCATGGCTCAGCCTAGGAACTCAGAATTTACAAAACTATTAATTAGGATTGCAGATAATGTAGTATGCAGGTGGTACTAGATCCCCACGGAAGAGTTTTGTTTGCTTGTTTGTTTGTTTTGTCATCTAAAGTATGACATGCTCTAGTGTGCAAATCCCAGGGATTTGGCTCAATCTGCCCGTCTCCTAACAGCTGTGATCTAAAAATTCTCTTTAATATATAACAATATACCTTTCCACATGAACTAATCTGAGCAATCAGTGGACTCATCCTCCATGGCATCCTTTGTCTTTTCTGCAACTAGGAAATCAATTTAATCTCCCTTGATATATGTGTGTATATCGGTACACTTAGATACTTAATTAATTCTAGCCAGTAGGGGAATGGCTCTATCTCCCTGCCCTATTTCCTTTTACCAAAGAAACAGATTTAATGATTGCCATCTACTCACTGGTGGATTGGGAAATAATAGCATGGGTGGGAAGAGGAGGGGTTATGGGGGGTACACAGTTTATATAAGGATATAAACGAAGAAAATAAATTCAAAGATGATGACCTGGACTAGTTAGTTTTAATTCATCAAAGATGTTACATTTGTGTTGCATATGTCATTTCATGTTTTATATTCCATGCAATTAATTTTTCCTAAAGCAGGACTTCACTACATAGGATACTTACTAACTGAAACTGAATCTATCCAGTATGCCATGGCAGATCACAAGATATGTGTGGAAGGTCTTTGACCTGCTTTGTATCCAAGTGAAGGACATGGAGATTGAGAAGGCATTCTGGAGCTATTCTGACCCATTCCATTCCTTGGATACATTACATTATTACCAGTGCATACCTGGATTCCTGTTTTTTAAAAAAATATGAAAATCCATGAATGGGGAGGGGGAAATGCAAATGATTGTGAATTGGTGAGAAGGTATGAAATACCCTGTGTGACTTATCCACTAAAAGCCCATGCAAGAGTCCTCTTTTTACAATCTCTCTCTCTCTCTCTCTCTCTCTCTCTCTCTCTCTCTCTCTCTCTCTCTCACACACACACACACACACACACACACACACACACACACACACACACACACACACACACACACACACACACACAGAGGGAGAGCTAATAATAGCATTCCAGTAAAGCTTAGTAAACTAGGTTAAGCTAGAGAACAAAGAAAAAGATTATTTCAGAATGCAATTTTTTTTTAAAAAAAGGAAAGATCTGAGGAGTGACACAAGTCTTTCTCTTCACTTTACAGCTCCACAAAGTGGTTGATAGATTTAATGCATATATACCATACACTGACCTTAGATTGAGCCCTTCCTAGCTTCACAGTAGCTGGAGTGCGGAGCAGAGATCTTGCACTTTGTTGAGGGGTTCACTTGTTTTCTCCTCTGACACCAGAAGCTCAATCACCTTCATCAATTTCAATTTTTTATTTCACTCAATTCAAATGGCTGGTTGACTCCATAGTGATGTTGCTCTGTCACAGACTTAAATAGTGCTTCATTGCTCCACCCTGTAGTTGCCCTCAAATAGAACAGATACTTCCAATTTGATCTAGTTCTTCACATTTGGTAGGTAGGTAGGTAGGTAGGTAGGTAGGTAGGTAGGTAGGTAGGTAGGTAGGTAGGTAGGTAGGTAGGTAGGTAGGTAGGTAGGTAGGTATGTGAGCTCACATAGTATCTCAGATGTTCATAACCCATTAGAACCAGTTAGTATGTCTGGGTTAATGGGCTTTAGGAAGGATGAAAGAAAAATGGAAGAGGAGTGTGAATTTTGTGCTATTGCAGACATTTGCTAAATCATGCACATCTGCTAATGCATTCCACTGTGGCACAAATTGCTTCTATACTGAACTTAAAAGTCTGTTCCATTGGAGAATGCAGGAAATGTGGATATATTTTAAAGACCACAATAGTTTAAACTAAGCTTTTTGCCATCTGTTCTGCTTCCTAATTCCGAATGCAAAAGAACAGATTTCCCTATTACGGCCATAAAAAGAAAGATATAGATGATTTAAATACAGCTGTGTGTTAGGGTGCAATACTGCATTCAGCACTGAGGTAGGTGTTTTGTAAAGAACTGTGATTTTTTAGAATATTTCCTTTCATGGACTCTATTTCAGATCAACCCATTGCGGAACTCCGGCAAATTTGCAACAGTGGCACAGATCATCACAGATGATTTCTGAAGAATACACACTCACCTTAAGATACCCAGTGTGGTATAGCGGCTAGAGTGACAGACTAGGATGTAGGAAACTTGGATTCAAATCCTTGCTTGTACAGTCCAACTCATTGGGAGAGTGGAACTGGTAAAACCATTCCTTAAGCATTTCACTTGCCTTGGAAGCCCCATTAGAGTCACTTAATCACATACATACACACACTTTCAAAGCCAGACCATCTGGCCTTTACTGTCACATACTTTGTGTATTTGTGTGGGGGGAAGTTGTTGCATGTACCATAAGTATGAAGCTTCTGTCTGTGAGGAACAAATCACTCTGTTTTTTCTTCATGCTAGTAAAGGTTTCATACCCATGAATGCATGCCCACTAGGCATGTGGTTTGCAATGGGAGAGAGCTTCTTACTTGTGCTCCTTTGTGGGTCTTTGAAACCTTGTATTTGTGGCCTTTATTCAGATTTCCAGCTTGTCCAAAATGTTATACTATTTTGATCTGAGCTAGCTTGTGTGGCCTTGGGTAAGTTGGACAGTCTCAGGGTGCTCCCAGAAAACCCTGAAAAGGGTTGCCATAAGTGAGAATTGACTTGACAGCACATGATGATTATCTCATTCGCTCTTTCTCTCTCTGTGTGTTTTCCCCCCAAGATTTAAGGCCAAAAAGACTCTCTCTCTCTCTCTCTCTCTCTCTCTCTCTTTTTGGAAGCTTTGGGATACTTTGTAATGCCTTTCTGGAGAACCAAACAGTACGTCTGTAAATTTCACTTCACTAACTCTTTTCCATTAAAGCTTTCAGGTTTAATTAGTACAGTTTTAGAAAGTTTAGTAAGCTAACTTGGAGATTTTAATAAAGGTAAGGCATCAATATTGCTTTATATATTTATTTTTTAAATAACTAAATGCAGAGCTTCAGAATGTTGACTGGCTTTGGGACCTCACAGGCTTAATAAATATTTAAACATATATAATTTCATAGGTGTTGCTATAGGGAAAAGAATACCTGTGAATTCTTTGTACTCTTAACAAGGTTTCAGTGGCATCAATATGTTTTTGATTTTACTGGAGACATCATATATCCTTAGGGGTGGGGAAAGTGTAGAAATTTCTGACAGCTTCATCACCAGTTATACCCTCTGGAACCTGAAAACTCTTTCCAAGAGTCTCTGTTATAGAATAAATTAGCATACTATTTTCTTTTCCTTTGAAGACTATGAAAAAGTCTTGCTAAATATGATTGAAAGGAACTTAAGTGTTCAAAATATAGAGACAGCTATATTCTCCCGAGAATGACACAAAATTGCATGGCCAACATTTAGCCAGGAATAATATCATACTCCTGTCAAAGGTGCTTTTACCTCATCATCACCATCACTTTCGCCACTGCCATCATCCACGTTTAAGGGTAGTCTGTAAATGAAACCAAACTGTTTTTTTTTTAAAAAACCCCCATGAATGACAGAGTTCTTATCAAGGATGCTTTGTTCCCAGATCTGTAGGAGTAGATAAAATCTTGATGTGCTAAATAATGAATGTTAATAATACATCAATGGAGGAAAAAGGTGGATTAAGAAGGGGAGTAGCAATGAATGATTTATGGAATATGCAGAATAATATACACACACATACAATAGCAGGAACTTCACAAGGTGAACAGAAAACCCATCTGCCATGTGATTTGTTCTCATCCATATATTCCATATCCCTGGTAACATCCGATGCACAGCAGAACACTTTCACACATCAGCCAAACCTTGTGCTTTGTCACTGTGAAGTCTTTAAAGAATACTTGCTATCCATCCTTAGCGATTTAACTTCTCTCAACATGCTGTCGAACCTTGATGTGTGCAAGAGGGTGGTGGGAGTTTTTTTTCTGCAAAAAATTTCTCTGTACAAAACTATTATCTTCTTTTCTCCTCAAAACAATCTACACATAGACACGAAAAGCACACAATGGCTAGCTGAATGTTCAAAAAGATTCAAGCAACTCCTCCAGGGGTTTTAGTGCTTTAAAATCCATTCATTGATCAAGAGCTCTTATAATTTTGTGTACATTTGCATGATTTGAGCAACAATTGTTCCCATAAATGTAAAACTGTTCTTGAGAGTGACAGAACATCTCACCCTCTTGATGATTAGGATTTCTTTTAGTAGAGGATATCAGGCAAAAAACAAAAGAAAATGTAAAAAATAAGGAAGACAAAAATATTGCGGCAACTTAAAGACTTAGCTGCTATATTTTAATGTGAGATTTTTAAGACAAGCCCACTTCGAAGTGGACTTGTCCACAAAAGCTCACATTAAAATACAGCAGTTTGACTTTAAGGTGCCACAGTGTTTTAGTTTTTATTATTATTATTACTGTATTTTGTTAAGATTTATTTGTCTCTGATTCTTGGTCACAAGAATGAGATAAGCAGGTATTTTGATTTCTGTCTACTGCTTTCTCTTATTTATTAGGAATTTTTTTGATAGTTATCATGTAGGCATCCCTCCTTGGATTTGACTCATATATTTGTGTGGTAACTTGTAAGGTGGATATTTCTATCACTGTAGTAACACAGAAGGCATATGTGGATATCTCAAGGTACGTTCCCTTCTGAGTTTCCCAGCCTATGGGAGAACTGTGTGCCAATCTCATAGCCACACTTTACAGATCTAGTGACTAGTATCCTCTTGAGCTTCTGCTGAGTAGAAAGAACCATTGACATAGTTTTGTGCTGTTGCTCAAATAATGTATGGATACAGCTAGAGTTTGTAAGGTGGGGATATGCTCCTCTCTTATAGAGCCTCAGTTCTTTTCTGTAAAGGGAGCTGTTCATCTCCTTCACGTTGTTCTGCATTCTGCTTTATCTAGTATGTAAAGATGTAAGCAAATTATCATAACTGGAAATATTTCTAGTTTAATCTTGTCTTCCTAAATGCAAGAGCCCAAAACTTGTGATCATGTTTCTGATGTAAACTGAAAGCTTTAGAAGATCACAGAGGGCAATATATGATAAAAGAAGATGTATGTATCTAGGGCTGTGCTCTTCATTCTCCTTCTTTGCTCTCACACATCTTTTGCCAAAATAGCATTTTTAATTTCTAAAAACCGAGGTAGATGTAATAGCAATGATTTGGGGGAAGCAGGAGTATGCGTTAAAGCAGGGCAGAAAGGCCTCCAGATTCTCTACAATTGTCCATTCTGGCAGAATATGCAGCACAATGTGAATCCCATGGATGGGGCATAAAGGAACTCCAAGAAGGGACAGAAGATTGTGAGATGAGATGTACTTTTAAATAATATATATATGATGATAAATGTAGGATTTCTCAGGGGAAACCTTGCTTATAAATTAAAATATTTTTTGCTAATGTATGTGTTTATTTTTCATTTTAAATAATGAAATATCTTGTTAAAAGGGAGTTAGTTAATATTAAAAGATAGGTTTGAAGGCTTCTCAAAAATCAAAAAGGGGGTGTGATGAGAAAACATTTGGGAACTGCCTAACATTAATCCTTAATATGCATAGGATTGCTACAAAATGAAGCATGTAAATGTTCATAAATGAGTAATTTGGAAGAAGGTTCTGAGGAAACACAGCATATGGGTTGAAAAAATTTTTTTTCCTTTGCATCTACTATATTGTGACATCTTCTATTTTATGCTGATATTACTCGTACCACTGCATTTTCTCTAAACTTCAGTTTTTCAGGAGGGATGTCTACAAAATGGATGTGCAATTGAGAATCTCTCTCTCCATCTCCATCTCTCTCTACCAACCTACCTACCTTTTAAAAAAGATATTCAGTTGGGCTTTAAAATGATGAGCAGAGTCTTAAAATGTCTACACTCAAAACACCCCTATTCTGTGGATTTCAGTCATCATCTTTGTCACACAGTAACTGGAGTTGAACAGAAGAGGAGTAACAGGGGACAGGGCACTTTGTATTTCTAAATGGTACCTCTCTATTATTTATGTTTGCTTGACAGGCCTGTCATTTTCAGTTAGCATGGCTGGATGCTATGCTACTCCTAAGCATTATCCACTAGATTCAAAGCACCATCACCTCTGCACTAGTTAACTTTTCCACATGTATAAGACAACAATCCAAGTTTGCTTTGGTTCTGGGTTGGGCATCAAAGAGCCTGTGGGCCACACATGTGCCCTCCCTGGGTGTTTTTGTTACTAACCCAAAGGCCTTTGCTGCTGCCACCACAACTGCTGAATCTGCACCTGCCTGCCTGCCTTTAAATATGATGCTACAAATTCAAAAATTCTGGAAGAATTGCACCCCCAACAACTTTAAGAAGTTCTACATTTCTTTGAACCCCCAAAATGCCCTGATCGCTTTCATGTTGAATGGGAGACTAATACAGTACTTCATCCTACCAACTTTCCTATTTTTCATGACTTGTATAGTTACTATGAGGTTGATGCTGCATGTGCATCCAAGCATGTAACTGGCCAGTTACACATCAGTCCTATTCAACGGATCCTTTCCTCACCCTCAGAGGAACAATAAGTGAAGTAGCGCAGCATGCTGTGATTTTAAATGCCACAATAGAGGCAGAATAGCTTATTTTGCCTTGTTATGACTATGTTGCCATCACAGGGTATCTTCAGGAAAGGACAAGAGTGGCATCTTCCCTTCCCATATTTTAAATTTATTTATTTATTTTAATTCATCAAGTAGATGCAGTGTGTTGTAGTACAGGTTATGCATGGGCATTACGCTCACATATCTTTATGTATATTTAACCCACAATCATGAAAAAATCCTAAGGACAATTTTAGATCCTTCACAAAGGAAGTTTAGCTAAGCTGTGCCTGACATAGTAATAAATGTCCTTAACAAAAATAAGCCACAAAACAAACAAACAAACAAACAAAAAACTAATAGGAGAAGCTGAGTGCAGTTGTAGGAATACCATTGTTTGTACCCACAGAGACACACTTATTAGCCACTGTGGGCTGTCATGAACAGGTCAGGATAAGAACGAAATAAATAATAGCATCATCAACAACAATAGAGCCTGCCTCCAAAAAGAGGATCAGTTTTAGAATGCAATACAGAAATAAATATACAGTATGAACAATCTGCATAGACATTCAGGTATAAACGTTCTAGAAGAGATCCATATATTCTATATACTATAAGTCAAATATAAATAAATAAAAAAATGCAAATGATTATACTTATTCATGATTACTGTACTAACTTCAGCAAATCCTAGCCCAAGCTGCTTTTGAAGATGTTTGTGTACACAGCAATTTAAAATGAACACATGCTGTTCATACTGTTTGTGTTTGTTGTGCAGTAGACTAGCATACATATAGCAACTGGATTTGCAGCTTGGATTTGCAACTTGAGTGTGGCACTGACCTCATTGAAATTCTCTTCAGCTTTCCTTGAAATCCCTGCAGAGGTTTTGGCTGAGCAGAACCATTTCCTCCCCCTAACTCACCTTGAATTTCCCTTTAGGCAAAATTCAGTGGCACCTCTAAGATGGAATAGAAGATAGCCACATTCTCTAGGCCATCAATTATATTTCCACTTTCTTGTGACTGGAAATGGAAAAAAATTGCATGGCTATCTCACACAATGTGTACAAAGTTGTGATCTTCTTGCAGACAAATATTAGTTGCGGTAACACACACAATGCTATCTTGGACTTGATCTTAATGTGTCTGTTCTTGAATAAAGGAATCTCAAAGGGAGGTTCCAAAATGATACTGATGAATGACAAGTAATCAAGTTCAGTTCCATTTATTTGTGCCTGAAAAGAGGCAATGTTTCCTTGTTCCATCACAGGTGTTTATTAGCTCTGCACCAGGCATGAGCTTTTTGGGTTTAATGAAAAATACCAAAAAGGCTCATTTTTCTTTTTCCTTCTCATTTTCTTTTCTTCTTCCAAAACAGAACCTCTAAAATACAAATGAATACAAATGGCTCATCCTTTGTGTGTGTGTGTGTGTGTGTGTGTGTGTGTGTGTGTGTGTGTGTGTGTGTGTGTGTGTGTGTGTGTGTGTGTGTGTGTGTGTGTGTGTGTGTGTGTGTGTGTGTGTGTGTGTGTGTGTGTGTGTGTGTGTGTGTGTGTGTGTGTGTGTGTGTGTGTGTGTGTGAGAGAGAGCAAGCTTTCTTGTCTGTTCCCCCCCCATCCATTATTGTCGCTGTCAGCAACAATCAGCGTATCCAGGAGGGGTATGTGTAAACTTTGAATCTGTAAAGGGGCCTGGATTTGTTGAAACTCGGTGTGGAGTACTCTTTCTTTGCTTCAATTATTCTTCATGGGTATCCAGGGCCTGGTGCCCTCCATCTTGGATTGTGCTCCTGCCTGCCTGCCTCTGTGCCTCCATCTTTCCTCTTCTCTTTTCTTTTTCTTCAAGTTGAATTTTTCCCTATTTCTTTAGATTGTTTTTGCTTTTTGCCTTTTTTCTCTTGCGCAGTCAGGCCCAGGGGATCTCTGTTGTGCTGTGTGGGTGGCATTGAGTTTGTGATATTGTTTTCTTTTTTCCAATACTAGGGTGCTTCACTGCTCTTTGAAGTGATTAATGGGTGATTGATGGATTTTTTTTTACTCTGTGTGCAGAAGTGGTGGTGGTGTGGCTTCTTGTCTGGAGGATCACCATTCTGCTGGTGGCATGCATTGGAGGTTGGACACTGTCAGAGGCTCTAATCAGCAGTCCCCAACCTTTTTCAGTCTGCGGACCAGCTGGGGAAGGCAGCCCCCCCCCCCGTGCTCACGCGCATTCACAAACAAGTACACACATTCTCTCACATGGATGCGCCCATGCTTCTACACATGCACAAATAGCGGTGTGGTGCTTGCACAGGCATGCTGGAGTGCGTGTGTAGCCACAAATGAGCTGTGCGTGAGGAGGGCAGGGGGGCAGGGGGTCTGTCTCGGCGGCCTGGTCCAGCTCAGGCCACAGACCGGCACCGGGCCACAAACTGGATGTTGGCGATCTCTGCTTTAAGTTATTGCATGCATGCCTCCAGTGATAATTTTTATTATTCATGTACTGTTGCCTGGTTTTGGATTAGATTGATTCTCTATTGCCTTGCCTCTTTGATTCTTTTGGCCTAGTTTTAAAGGGCTCTGCAGGGCTTAATTTGGACTTGCATTAGGAAACACAAATGGGAAACCTAAAAAAAAAAGCCCAAATAGGCTTTCATTTAACAGGAAATGACCAAGAGATGAAAAACAAAAATGACACTCATGAAGAAAACCTAAACAAAAGAGATACAAACATTTTCATTGTGCATATCCCTACTCTGATAGTAATGTGATTGTGCTAACACCTTTCAAATCCTTCTGTGAAGGCTCAGTTTGTTTCTTTTCCCACACATTCTAGGAGTGTGCACACCTGTAAAGTTCCCATTCACAGGGTCCGTGGTTTTCCCAAGTCCATCTTTATTCTATGCTGCCACAGAATAAAAGAATTTCACCCGTTATCTTAGGTGGGACAATATTTGGCCCTCATTCCCCCTCCCCAATAAATGTGCACCTGGCTTGAACGATATTCATTGCTCAAATGCTTTTCCTTGCTGACTAAAGTAGGCTGAAGCAGGGTCTTACCTTCATTTGAGTTTAAAAATTGCAGTCTGTGTTTCTTCATTATCAAAAGGGTTTGGAGAACAAAATATGCAGACTTCACACACTCCTAGCCAAATTCTGACAGCTCACTTTTGCATTTCGTTTCTCTCATAATATCACTGCCTACAATTTCATCCCACTCCAGCCAATCACATGTATATGTACCTGGAAGTAATCCTTCATGCAGCTGGTGAAGGAACTTTGGTCCCTGAAGGCTTATACTACAATAAATATGCTGGTCTTTGCCATGCTGTTAAATTCTTTCTTTTTTCACATATATAAAACAATCCTAATATTGTAGCATTGTTTTGCATGTAAATGCTGTTGTCATCAATGTTTCCCCTGTTTTTTAGAGTGAGAGACACTCTTATGCAAGGCCTGGGAATCAGTCAAATAAGTCTCAAATCTGTCGCGTTTAACTGAATTCTGAAGCCCTGAGTTCCACTTCAAAATGAAAATAATTTCCTTTCATTGCTGTTAGAGTGGTGAGTTTTGTCATGGAAATTCTTTAATATGATTTTGATGAGAAGTGGAAGGGGGGAAGGGGGGGGGAGACTTCACTCCAACCATTTGAAATGTGCATTTTCATATTTTCTTCCACAATGTGGATAGCCATATTATTGAGAAAATTGTTTATGTTAGAAAGTATTCTCTTTTTAATATTTTACTGTGCGGGGAAAGGTAATCCATCTCGTTGCCTGTGAATGTGAATATTTGCACAATGGATAGGGTTTTCTCACATCATCTCACAAACAACTAAGATAAAAATCCTTACACACTTTGGCCTCACACTTCTTGAATAAAAGTACAGGACACAATAAACTTATCGATCAAACGAGCCATCACTTTATTATATGCATCCTCAGCTTTCTGCATTCTTCACTATTTACATCCAACTACACAGTGGATCAAGCAGGCCCTACCATAGCCCAAAATAATGAAAGTGGGGTCTCATTTCTTCAGTCTCCAAACTGTCATCCTTACATCCTTTAATACTTACAAACTATTCAACCTACTCCAGGTAGGTGGGGCTCATTAGCCTTGGAAGGCAGTCCATCTAGGAGAAGGAAAACTCCGATTTCAAACCTCCACTGCCTTGTGGCTATATCCACTGATGGCAAATGCTTCAGAAGTTAACCTTGAGGCAAAATCCGGAGCCGGAATCCCAGAGGCAGTTCGTGTCATTCTGTCAACTCCTGTGACATCGCTGGAACCAGTTGTATTGGCTCTTACCTTTCCACTGGACTACTTCAGCGATGTGGAGAGGGGGGGACATGCTGCTTGGGTAACAGCCTATCCTCCATATTATTTTACCCAGGCTGGAGAGCAAGAACCAAAGTCCAACTGAAATGCATGCAGGACTTCCTCTTTGCCGATGATGCAGCCATTGTTGCCCACTCTGCTGAAGACCTCCAGCAACTCACGAATCATTTTAGCAAGGCCCACCAAGACTTTGGATTAACAACCAGCTTGAAGAAAACGCAAGTAATGGGCCAGGGCGTGGACTCACCTCCCTCTATTACCATCTCCACGCAAGAATTGGAGGTTGTTCATGACTTTGTGTACCTTAGCTCAACGATCCCTGACACTCTCTCCCTTGATGTCAAGCTAGATAAACGCATTGGCAAAGCAGCTACCATGCTCTCTAGACTCACAAAGAGAGTATGACTTAATAAGAAGCTGACGTCATATATCAAGATCCAGGTCTACAGAGCCTGTGTCTGGGCACACTCCTGTACTGCAGCGAATCCTGGACCCTTTGTGCATGACAGGAGAGGAAGCTGAACACGTTTCATATGTGTTGTCTCTGACGCATTTCTGGTATCACCTGGCAGGACAAAGTTCCAAATAGAGTAGTCTTAGAATGAGCTGGAATTTTTTGCATGTATACATTACTGAAACAGCGACATCTACATTGGCTTGGGCATATTGTGAGAATGGCTGATAGATTCCAAAAGATCTCCTGTATGGAGAATTAGTGCAGGGAAATTGCTCCAGAGGGAGACCACAACTGTAATACAAGGACATCTGCAAGCGGGATCTGAAGGCCTTAGGAATGGACCTCAACAGATGTGAAACCCCGACATCCCAGTGTTCAGTCTGGAGGCATCACAGCCTCTCCCAATTTGAAGAGACACTTGTCCAGCAGGCCGAGGCAAGGAGGCAGTCACGAAAGCAACAAAATCAGGGAGATGTACAGGGGACAGATTGCGTTTGTCTTCAGTATGGAAGGGATTGTCACTCTCAAATTGGCCTTCTCAGCCACACTAGATGCTGTTCCAAGTCCTCCATACAGAGCACATTACCATAGTCTTTCGAGACTGAAGGATGCCTAATTCAAACTGTCATCCTGCCTTGGAGATAGAAGGACAATTCAAAATTGCATGTGTCTACCCATGAGACTCATGAGAATTAATTAGAACAATAAATTGCCTTCTCTTTCATGGAGTACTGAATGAACCAATTTTCCAGGTAAATATAGAGGCTGAACATCATCCTTTACTACAAAATTACCTTGCACCAATCTCTTCTTTCCTCCAACCTGCATTGTGACTTACAATAGCAAAATTAGAGATGCCTGAAAATTTGATTTCTTTTTTTCCCCTCCCAAATTCCAGTGCAAATTATTTGACTTGGGCACCTCAAAAATTAACCTGCTGTTTGCAACTTAATTGTCTACCTACTTTCCCAATTGATGTGGAAGATGTATTGAAATGCATTTCAAAAAATCTGCATTATGAAATACAAATTCTGAAACAACCTACATTTAGAAATGTATATTTTGAGAAAAGATTTGAAAATACTTATTTAAAAGCAAATCTACTCACACATCTCTTTTTTTTTGCACAAAAACATTTTAATGAAAAATGTGCTGATTAATATGGAAACAGGACATGGACTAGAAATACATTCATTCATCTCTTTCTAGACCATATGAAACTGATCAGTGAAACCTAATGATGAGACAATGCAAGACATATAAAGCTCTATACGGCCAATTTAGAAAAGGAGATCAAGATGTTCTGGTTCAGCCCTGCTAGTCATTGTGTAATTCTGCTCTGTGGTGGGTGGCAGAGGCTTAGCTAGTATTGCAGAGTTTTTTTTAATTCTCTTTTTTTGCTATTCAACAGAAATACAGCAATCCACAGAGGAAAATAGCTGCAAAGTTCCCCATAGTCCACACCTTTCTCATTAACTGGATCTTAAAGTTTGAGACAATTGTAGAAGAAATAATAAAAACGATTTCTATATTTACAGTTTCTTGAAATTACAGACTTATGTATATTGCTTTATTTAATGCAAACATCCTGGCAACCAACCAAACAGAATAAAAATGACAAACAAATGCCCCCAACCAATGATAATCACCCGGGCCCAGTGATAGCAAAGGCTTTTCAAATTCAACTGCTAAGTTTCATGTTACAGGGACATATTTCAAAAGTACATGCATGTCTACAAATAGAAAGATTTTTTTAAGTACAAATTTGTTTGATGAGAAAAAGCCCACCACTGAACACAGGGGTGCCTTATGTCTCAAAGAAGTACTGTCCACACTGATATTCAGCTGAAATGCTGATATTCAGCTCAAATAGTCAGTTTCTTTCTAAGTGTTGTCCAGAATGTCCAAAATGCACATTTCTGCTGAACCAAGAGCAGATGAAGTCTCAAGAGATTAAGTACTGATGTTAGCATGTTTCTTGGTTAATTTCCAGATCCTTGATTTACTCCATTCTCACATCATCAAATTTGATGCTTTTAGTTTCTTGCTCTGTGATACATATGAGAATTCACAAGCAGGGCCAACTGCACATTATTGATGAAGCACAGATTTTGTTCATAATATTATGAACTGCTAGACAGCTCAGTGGTTTAAGTATCTGGCTGCAGAACCAGAGACTGGGAGTCTGAAACCTCACTTTACCTCCTTGACAGGGACTGGACTTGTTGGGGTCCTTTCCAGCTCTCTTATTCTATATAGATGATGATTATGATGAAGTAATGTTTCTGTTCTGATGGAGTTTATCAAATATATCTGACTAGGAGTCTATTGAGAGAAAAAAGCCAAGTAAGAATATTCCTGAGCTTGCTACTGTTATAGAACAGACTTCCATTACCTGCCAAGCCTAGAAGGCTTATGAAGGTACCTCAACACCTCTTAGTCAGGATTCTGATACTACTACAGTATACAAAATCATCTATAGAATGAGAATGCCAATGCAATATATACAGTCCCAGGATTATGATTGCCCCGTTCCCCTCAGCAGTCTTGTAAATGGTACCCTGCTTTAAGATGATTCATCCACGGTTGTGGGCTCCCTGTGGCAAAGGTTTAATATATCTAATTTGTCAATGTCAGTGCTACTGCTAATCTTTCTGGCCAGTGTCAAACTCTGAAAGCTATCATTTATTCATTCTGCACTGCAGAGAGGAAGATGTACAGCTGAAGAAAAGTAATCTGCAGAAGTCAGGCTGTTGTTGTTTTCCTGAACTCCCAAAGAAGAATAATGAGCAGAAATCTATTGTTTTGTAAAAAGTTAATATTTCCAAGCTTCCTTATTCACTTTTTTATTTTCATGTGAGTTAAAAAACAAAAGAAAAATCACTGTAAGACTGCAACAGGATTGCAGTCATAATTTGTATTCCTCTCTTGCTTTTGACTTTCCTTTAATTTTTACCTATCCTCTGCCTTGCCTTCTAAATTTTGCTTTTCCCCATCACGGCTTGCATATCACTTATGCTGTGATGCAAAAGCTCCATTTATGGCATTTGCTCTTTGTTGGTTGTTAACTCACCACAGTCATCACCAGTAATCACAGACTGATGAATGTGCCTGTAATTAATTCAGAACATGATGTGACTAACAATACAGCGAGCTACAGATTTAAGGAAAGATGTACAGTTCACTTTTAAAAATTCCTGTTTCCTTAGAATTTGATAAAATATTATTGTGGAACTTCCAAAAAGAACTAAGAGGAATTTTAATTTTAAAAACAGAATTGTCATTTGTCTGTCTAGTGTATTCTTAAGCTTGGGGAAACTGTGGAGAATAAATTGATTTCCTGTGGCGATTATTCAGTTGGGATTTAAGCTAAATGCTATCGTGGAAATCAAAGAAATAGAAAGAAAATCTTACAGTGTCTTTTTCTGAAACTGTCAGAAACTTTAGCAAGGCTGGCTCTTCCATTAAAAATGTTAGCAGAATCAATCCAATATTTACATATTAAAATTTTGGAAGGCATGTGGAGCTGCACTGAGATGCCAATGTGCAGATGTTAGCGCAAGCTGATGAGATTTCATACTACAAAGACATCTTCAGGCAGAAACTTCCACTAATGGAATCTCTTCAACTTCCTCACATTCATTATAAGCTTGTCTCGTATTCTGTGCAGAAGCTAAAATGACAATAGTCACAATCTATGCCTCACGCCCTTTAAAATAGGCCCAAATGAGAACAGCGGGTAATCTGAATTTTGAGTGTGTCTCGCACTTGGCTGAAATCCAAGTACTGCTTTAGGTATGTATTTATGACTGCTGGCATTCTTTGTCTCCCTCAGCACTTATAAATAATAGGAACATACAAAGCTGTCTTCTACCAGGTCGTACTATTTGTCTATCTAGTTAAGAATACATCTGTTATCCTGACTGGCACGAGCTTTCAGAGATCATATGTAGAGGTCTTCTATTACACTGCTGGATCTGATCTTTTCAACTGGAAATGACAGGAAATGATTATGTAACCTGTTGTATTCAAATAATTTCCTTTGCCACTAATTGGTATCCAATTAAATGAACAGCATCAAGAAACATGATAAGACAAGTCACTGCTGTGCTGAGTGGATTCCCTACATAATGGCAAAAGGAGACAATAAGCTAATGATTGGAAATTAGCGTCTTTCCGAAAAAGAACACTGTTGTTAATATCCATCCAGCTGTTCTATGACTGTAAAGGTGAAGGCAAAAATATTTCCTTGTTATAAGAAGATGGGCTGCTGGGTGGCTGTATCTCATCCTTCCAGCAGAAATACTATGAAAGCATAGATCAGCCTGGATCCAGCTACTGGCCACGCGACTCATAAATTTTGGCAGCTGCTTCTCTTTCTTTTGTGTGGGGATCAGCCAGTTTCACTATGTCTGCCAAGACAAGATCACAGCCATGCTGCCACCTGTCACAAGGAATATGAGGGCTGTAGTCCTTCAAGCTAAAAACCCCATACCTTTTCATTTTTTAAAAATGCAGATATTTTAATATGTATATGTTGGTGGCACTCCCAATATTTACAATGAAATAGACATTTTTTAAAAAATTAACAACAACAGCAAATGTCTACTTTGACAATATTGCTGTGTTGAAACTCTTCATAGAGACACTGCCCTTCATCTGTCAAATTTTGTTATGTTCATGAAAACGGGATCCTCCAGGATCTTTCTTATTTTGTTTTTCCATATTTTTAACTTGTTCTTTTGCACAAGAAACCATTGAATTCTGCACAGCCCAATGCTCCTTCCAGGAAATCTAATACTGGAAAGATACCATTATGTGCAGGAACTGTAGTAATTCAACACAGATTGGTGTTTTTTCTGGGGGGAAAAATTGCAATTATGCATCCTTGTCATGTCAAGAAAAATAAAAAAATGTTGCACACAGAAATCTAGCTACAAGGAGAAAAAAAGATCATCTCCCCCATAGGTTTCTTGCTCAGTGAGGAGCTTCAAGATTCTTATCTTTAAAATGAAAAAGAAAATCCAAAATTTCTCATTCTCATCAGTTTCATTTCTCAACCCTAATTCCTGGTGAGGGAAGAACAAGATTAAGGTTTTGTTTTCTTTGCTTAAAGAGTCTCTATTTTTCACATAATCATTTCTCCTTGAAATGGAAAGCATGAATACACATGGCAAAGAGAGAAGATTTGGCTGACTGTAAGGAAGAAGAAACCAATCCACTTAAGACTTTAAGCTGCAAAATGTGCCTGAAACTAAAGAGTGGTTCTCCCAATTTTGCACAATAAATTTGCTCAAAATGCTGGGGGTTTTGCACACAAACAAAAATTCCACTTATGTTTAAATGCTAGCAATCCCAACTAATTTCAGCAAGCAGGAAATCCAAACAGTGCCCTTGTCATTGTAGGGCCCTTCCTTAACATCACATTTCTTATGTATCTGGTGACATTTTGCTTAAAAACTTTAAGGCAATTTTCCTTTGTTTTCCTTTGAGTTGTAGGTCCACCAGAACTACAGTACTAATTTGAACTGTGAAAGGGAAATCCAGTTGCAACAGAATGAAGGGCCAAATGTCCCAATTGCTTCAGTGACTCACACGTGAAATTTCAAAAATGCTGCAAAACTACTTACATTTCTTTTAACTTCAGATCCTGCTGAGAGTTTACAGTATGGGACACCACCACTTTCCACAAAGAATTTCACAAATGTTCTATACGGGACGTGGTGGCACATACGGGACGTGGTGGCGCTGTGGGCTAAACCGCAGAAGCCTGTGCTGCAGGGTCAGAAGACCAAGCAGTCGTAAGATCGAATCCACGCGACGGATTGAGCTCCCGTCGCTTGTCCCAGCTCCCGCCAACCTAGTGGTTGGAAAGCATGCAAATGCAAGTAGATAAATAGGGACCACTTCGGTGGGAAGGTAACAGCGTTCCGTGTCTAAGTCGCACTGGCCATGTGACCACGGAAGATTGTCTTCGGACAAACGCTTGCTCTATGGCTTGGAAACGGGGATGAGCACCTCCCCCTAGAGTCGAACACGACTGGACAAAAATTGTCAAGGGGAACCTTTACCTTTACTTTACCTCTATGGGGATAATGTGTGCATCCTTAGGATGACAAAGCACCTAGTATTACAGCTCATACCTGTAAACCAGCTGGAGTATGGTAAAACCACCATCTGGTTTTCTCCAGTGACTGCAACTGTCATACAACTACATAGCTGAACACAGCAAACACATGTGGTACACTTTCAGGTGTTTTATTTTATTATTTTTATTTTATTTTATGCATTTATACCCAGCCCTCTGTCACAAAATCTCAGGGAGGGCTACAAAGTTGGATAAAACAATTAAAAAAAAATTTCACACAATTTAATATTAAACGGTTTAAAAACATTTACAATTAAAACTATTAAATCAAAACCTGTGTAGGCCAAGATCCTCACTTCCCAATAAATAAACATGTTTGAACCTGGCACTGAAATGAAGTGCCTGTCGAGCCTTCAAGGAGAGAGCGTTCCACAGTCCAGGTGCTATGGCTGAGAAAGCCCTACCTCATGTCTCCACATAATGAATTCTTCTCAATGGTGGGACATGGAGGAGGGCCTCCCAAGAAGATCGAAGTGATTGGTGCAGTTTCTATAAGGAGCAGCCGTGATATGAGAATGAAACATCTTGTTAGAGGTCTACATTCTGTCTTGAAAAATATACTATTTTTTTCTTATGGGTGACTTTAGAAGAGAAATAGTGTGGAATTCCTTCTCAGAGGTCAGGATGTGGATGTCAAATGGAAGAACCTGACACATATCACATCCTATATGTTTTTCAAGCTATCCTTCTTCTCTGTTTCTGCTAGAATAGTTTGGATTCCATCCATCTGCTTAGCACTTAGCATTTTAATAGCCCTGTGATTGAATTTTTCATTACTAGGCAATTAGCACTTCAGGTTTAAAGAGCTCTGTTGGAGGGTGCTCCACTTCAATAGACTTTTTGTAAGATTCAGTTTAGTGGTGATGTCTTGTGCTGACTTCACCAAACAGTATGTTTTAATACCAAGGCTGATGGGAACTCCAGGGAACTCTGGTTGGTCTTCGGCCAAGGTTAGAGCTGCAGAATTCCTTTGTTTGAAGCAGTCCTCTGCCAATTTTCTTCTTCAACTTTCCAATTCTATCTAATAGAGAAGCAATTGCTTTCAGGAAGAAAATTAAATAGGAGGGAAAAAAATAAAGGAAATGCTTCTGGGAATTGGAAGTTATTGCAAGAGGTGTTCACATTTAAAAATATTATACATCTTTCATCTTGAATGAAGAACAAATGAAATGATTGTTCTGCTTGCTGTAATTCTTCCCACTGGAACCCCTGCTATCCATGGAAAGGGGATACTCAGTAGGGTACACAAACTCTGATAAGGAAGAGTCCCATGGAGACTCTTACTCAGGCTCAAGCTTGCATAAGCAGAAGTCCACTGGAGACATTCCTGTTCTACATGGGAAAATTAGGACCATCAGCAAAGTTGAAATGGGAATGGGATTGGGAAGTGCATTCTGTGCCACTAACAGATAGAATGCCTAAACAGATATCTAGGTTTTTCAGTGATTACACAGCATAAACATCTTTATTATTTCAGTTTACAGTGTTTTATTATTTCTATGAAGTAATACTAGTGTCTCTTTTTTTTGGTGAAGTTTTATGGTGGAGGTATTCAAGAGAAAATTGGGCAAACATCTGCCACAGCTGCTTTGATGTGGATTCCTGCACTGAGCAGGGATTTGGATTTATAGGCCCCTTCCAACTCACTTGTTCTATGAAGTTGTTCATTGTTTAAATGTTTGCATGATAGAAAATCATGTCCACATACAGGAACATTTTGCAGAGAGGTGTAATGCACATTTTAAAATGGATAAAACAACAGTACAGTAGGACCCCCATATCCGCTAGATCCATATCTGCTGATTCACTTGCCCACAGTCTGAAAACACTGTTCTGTTCCTTATAAAATAGTAAAAGAAAGAAATCCCCCCCAAACTGCATGTTTTACCAGAACATGCCACTAGACAGAGTCCAAGATGAATTCTCTTCAGGAGAACAAGAATTCATCTTGTTTCTCCCCTCCTAAATATTTTTTTTCATGTCATTAAAATGTTGAGGGAAAGGTTCAGGGATGTATTGAGTGGCTAGAAAAATAAATACAGTATGTGAAAACAATATTCTGAAGCACTTCTAAAACCTTGAGAGAATCCTCCTACTTTGGACTCCACTGAGCAAAATACAGTTTCCTTGGGGGGATAATGACTTTAACATAAAATTTTGGTGAGGCATGCATGTTATATCTCTTAGCCTTTTCTAAGAAAACAGTCCTTATATGATGCTGCAAAGGGAGTAGTGTCAAGGATGAATGCTAGAGTACCACCTACAGATTGTTTTCTTCTGTTTTGCTTTCTAAATAGTTAAATAAGAATAACACATACCCATCAGCCACTTCACTTTAAAAATTTTCTTGTTCCTCCCAGTCTGTTTGCTATTGCTCAGGGATGGGGAATCGATTCCGGGACTTTCTGTCAAGTTGGACTTAAGTCACACCAGTGACTCAACTTGGATTCAACTCAGGTTTCTTTTTTTTTTTCCTGGGGGAGAAAGCTTGTTTTTCATAAGGACTTGGGCTTGGGACTTGAGACTTGGTACCAAAGATGCAGATTCAGACTTAAAGACTTGCTTTTGTGTTACATCATTTTCACACTATGTCTGAAGACAGATGTTATCTCATTACTTATACTTTAAGCCACTCTTGTAGCCCTATCATCTGAAAAACCAAGGTAAAAATGGCTTAAATAAACAAGCCAGGTTTCCAAAGGTCATTAATTTCTTTTTTAAAAAAATAGATTTCCCCCATTCAGAACCATATTTGATCTTAAATGTTTGTCAGACCAAAGAATGTCTCTGGGTTTGTTGTCTGTCTGTCAGTCGATCATTGATTTAATCATTAAATTTATATGTCATCTTTCTCCCAAAAATGACACTCAAGGTGGCTAGCGATAATAAAACTGAAATAAAATTAAATATACTTAAAATACAGTATAAAAATAGTTTAAAAGCATAATGAAAGGACATTGAGAAAAAGCAGCAAGCCTGTTCATCTATAACCCTGCTTATATGTCAGAGGACTGGCTGGATTCTAGTAGAAGGTCACTTTTGTAGTGGAAGGTCACAGGGAATTTCAGAGCCTGGAAGCAGCTAATGAGAAAGCTCTTTTTCACATCTTCATAAAATGTGTCTCTGAAGGTGACAGGATTGAGAAAAGAGCCTCCTGCAACGATCTTGAAACCTGGGCATGCTCACAAAGACAAATATGTTCTTTTATGGTTTGGTCCAAAGTTACATTGTGCTACACAGTTCATAATCAACTTTCTGAACAGTGTCCAGTAATGTCCATGGAAATCTGTTGTAACAAGTGACTCCTGTGGTCCATGGAAGACATCCAGGTCAATAGCCTGGCCACAGCATTCCAGACCAGCTGGAACTTCTGAATGCTTTTCAATTTCATCTTAAGTTGAGTATGTTACAATGGTCTAAACAGGTTATTTCTCCCACATGTTTCGCTCTAATAATGATTATGTGCTGTCGAGTCAGTTCTGACTTACAGCAACCCTCTTCAGGGATCCATTGTCTATAGCTCTAAATGACTTGCAGCCAGGATATAGGAAAGGCAGCCTCCTTCCATATATACTTGCTTGGACTCTGAGAGCTTCAACAGAGGCCCTGTTGCATGTGGCACATCTCCAACCCAAGAGGCAAGGTTGGTAAGTTAACATATATGTTATATTCATATATGTCATATATTCTATATGCGACAGAAACTTTCTATATCAACTGCTTAATTGTAGAACTTCTCAAGAAAAGTTAAGCGGAATCTCTGCTGAATTTTAGCAGCTCAAACAGTATTTTATAAAACCATACTTCTAAAAGGGCTTAGGCCTCTAATAAGGATGAACTTTGGTTTTGATAGTAATTCAGATTCCAAAATGAAGCAAATATGTTTGTTTGTTTCTAAAGCAATTTCAAATGAATCAAAATAGGCCTCTGTGAAGCACCAAATATGCATTCAGCATTTCAGGGGTTAAAGATCCGACAAAAACACCTTGAAAAACAAGGGCAATACTGTAACAGAACCAACAGGCCCAACAGAAAAGAAGATTGATAACCCAACTGCCAATTAAAAGCTGGGGCTCTTCTGGAAACCTCAAACACAATGTCCCGGGAGGGAATTCCTCTGTCTATGTGAAAGGCAACAATTTTGCAAGGGCAGTATATTCAGAAGAGAAAGAGATTCTCACCCCTTCCATTTTCAGAAAGTTGGGAGAATTGGGTATTTTCTTCTTTTTTGGGGGGGGGGGACATGTGTGACGTTTACCCACGTGGACCCTGCTTGTTTCACCACACAAAGAGCTCACGCAAGTATCCCAACATGTCCTTTACTTCGCTGATTACAAGTTGTTTCAGGAATAATTCCTAAGCACATTCTTAAAGTTACACAAAGCTTCAGTAGTTTCCTTTAACCTTTTCTGTCTTAATTACTGTGACTATTCACTCCTTAAATTTTCACTCTGCCTCAAACCCAAACTGTCTCCCCTCAAAACTCTGTCTCTGACTGAACTGACTAGACTCTGATTCACCCCTCCCTTCTAGTTTCTCTGGCTCCGCCTCCCAAATGCTCTCATTGGTACATGCAAATACACTGCTGAATATTCATGCCAGGGTTGATCGCTACAGCATGCAGTTCTCAATCCAATTGATTGAGTGCGTCTCTGGGCAAATTTTGTACCTCTTTGTGTGTGATTTGACTGGGGTAGGTACATACAAATAAATGAGAATATTCAGATACAAATTGAAGTGAGGGGGCTGCAAATCAGCTCAAAACAAATTGAATGTGACCAGATTGAAGAGAATGATAGTCTCACAGGCCACCTCTCTCCCTCTCTCATTTGTTTACATAACTGGTTTTCAGAAAATGATTGACTCTGCTTTTAAAGCATATTTTGAATTTTTAAATGAAGTTTCAATCTGTTTTTAATAATTTTAACCTATAGTAAACCATCTTGAGAGCTTTGCCCTTCGAGGTGCAGTGAACAAAGAGCTGCTTTCCCAACTTGAGACATCCATTCAGTGCTAATTCCAGAAATACACCTAAATGCCAAACAACATTTTCAAAGTATCCTCCCATCCCCCAAACCCCATCTAGCAGAGGCAGAATCTCTTGGTTCCACTGACCAAAGCACTTTATTGTGTGGATTAAACTTCAATTTGTTCATTAATAGCTACTCCATTAGCAATATCAGACACTGATTTAGAACCAGATTAGCTTTCTTGGATTTAGGCAGAGAGCAGAGATCTTATTTTTCAGCACTGCCAATTTCATAGGTTGCTGGGGAATGGAGATACTACTCTGCTTATTTGCTCATTGTTTCCACCACCTTCAGAGTAGAATGCAACTTAAGAGGCAGGTCCAACATCTTGCAAGTTATTACTGCTTCCTGAGTATCTGGTGAGGTGGAAAGCAGTGTATGTAGAACTGAAGTTTAGCTCATCCTACTGTGAAATAGTCTTTATCATGTTTTGAAGTTTGCTTGTACTCCCTGGTGTAGATAGATCACTCACAGAAATTTGTCATTTTCCCGTTCTATATAGCTCATTTTTCTCACTTTCCATAACCAATGTGACAACTCAGTGACACAAATAGGGTTTCTAGTTGTAATTAGAGTAGCTAGACCTATTGAGTCAGTGGAATTTACATATATGTTATCTTACAATGTAGAAACTGATTCAGTGTGTTTACTGTAGTTGAGGATAGCAATTGGATTTAGACCAAGAAGTGTTTTAAGGTATCTAATAATAATCGTGTGCCGTCAAGTCTATTCTTATTTATGGCAACCTTTTTCATGGTTTTCTAGACATACTAGTACTCAGGAATGGTTTACCATTCCTTTCTTCTGGGGAATCATGAGACTGTGCAGCTTGTCCAAAGCCACACAGACTGGCTTTTCTCCCAGGAAGCATGGTGGAGAATCAAACTCCCAGTTTTTGCAGCCAAATATCTAATCCATTGAGCTATCCATCCAGCTTAAAGCATCCAGCTGTGCATTAAAATACTATTAATGCTGCAGAAAGTGCGCTTGAAGAAAAGTTTTCCTTTTAAAATAAGTTGTTATTGCTAGAAAGACACTGAGGCAAGGGCAGGATGAGTTTAAATCTGTGTACGTATATAATAAATAATATGGAAGTATGTGTTTATATATGTATACATACATGCCTATATATGTAGACTTTTTACTGATCTGATTGAGAGCCAACTCTTAGGATCCTTTCATGTTAGTGATGCATGCAAATGCTTATTTTCAGCCACATTCTTGCAATGTAAGTAGACAGAAAATAATATGGCATGCCTTCTCCTTCCTTTTAAAGTATTGATAGCAATCAAGTCACAGGAAGTCTATGTCTCATATGCTGAACAGGGGTTGCCTGGCAACAAGCTCATTGTCAATTTTTCTTCAGGGTGCAATAAATGTCCATGTCTGGAACACTATTTATCTTCATTATAAGTAAGTAATTCAAGCTGTCAACTCTCCTGTGACCACTGGGTATCTGTTTACCATATATTTGATGCTTGACTACACCGCATGTGTGCGTGCATGCGTGTGCGTGCATGGATGGACACACACACACACACACACACACAAATTTTTTTTTGTCAACCTTGCGCTTCTGGCCATTAACCATTAACATTGGTGAGCTTTCCCACTCTTTTTTCATGCTACATATTCATTAACCTGACCACTCATTTAGAAAGGTGACTGCAAGAGGGTATTCTTCAAACTTCAGCCATCTTAAGGGAGCGACTCCAGAGAAAGAGCAGAAATGTAGGACAACATGGAGTCTCGTCTTTTTTTTTCTTTTTAAAACACAATTAACTAAATGAAAGGCCCCAAGATGCTTTTGCTACTTTTAAAACGTTATGGCTGAAAACAGAAGATGGAAGGCCCAGTTCTATTTAACTCCCCCCGCCCCCCTGTAATTTACCAATACATTTGGTCATCCAGATATCTTGCATAGCTTTTTAAGAACCTTCTTTGCATAAATCAAGAAAGACACAAGTTGTCTGTAGATTTTTATCATTGCTTTTCTATTGTAACTGCAGTTCTGTTGAAACAATATTGAGATCTAGCTACAATGGCATTTTATTTTGAAAATAAAATCTTATTTTTTAACAAGAATATTATGGCACTGCTGTTTCTATTTATGCTGTATGAAAACTCCTCAAGCTTTTCATTACTTTACAATGAAATATGCATGTATATATATTTTCCCCCATGGTTCACCCATCTAATTTACAGAAATAAAAACTTCAGGGGGAGAGAATAGTAGGTCAAAGTTGTAAATTTTGCTTTTAAAATGAAACTCATGTGGCTATTGCTGTTATGTGGCTATTACTGTTATTATTACACTGCTCTCAAAACTGCAAGTATGTTGTGTATTTTTATTTTGATATGCTATCCTTGCGCCCAAGCAAAAAAATATTACAGGGACATACTCCAAGTTTCTGTCTTGTGGCTAATTCTGCAATTGCACATTGACATATAAAAAACAATGCAAAACAATATTTCCCTTGCCATTGTCTTTCATAAAACCTGAAAAGCCCCTGCCAAAGTTCCCTTAAAATACCTTTAAGGATTCTTTAAAAGAAACTTTCAAAGTAATTTGATAATAAATGATCTTTTAACCTACTCATTGCCTTTTGCGTGAAATGAAATTTTGTTATAAATTAAGTAACTCACCCAGATTACCAGGAAAATTATTTAGTTACTTTACTTGTAACACAGTACTTCCAAGCTTTGGAGTAAACAAGCTGTTCCAAAGTTCCTCTGGGATTCTTTATTTCTTAAACAACAAACTATGATTCAAATTCTCTCAATATTTAGAGATTAAGGGAGAGTGGATTGGCTTCTTCCAAGTGACTCAGGGAACACCCTGCCTAGGGGTCATTGACTCAGGAATAATAAGCCTGGTGTATTGGGAGACCTTATGTTTACTGACGCAGCCAATTGATTGAAAAGACTGCATCATTCCGAAGGGAGAGAAGTCCCGCATGAAATATTTTTAGATGAGTACCAATGAGTCACTTTGTTATTTCTGAATGTGTTACTGCTATTAATAAATATATTAGATGTTCATGGAATAGTTGTTCATTAGGACACAAAAAATAGATGCTACCTGAAATCCTGTTGCTTAGTGTAAAAAGTCGCACTTGCCATAGTACAGATTTGGCAAATCAACTCTTTTATAAATTCCATTAGTTCAAATGGACCAACCCTAGTTTCAACTTACTATGCAAAAGTAAGACACAACTAGAGCAGGCCTGTTTGACTTTGTGGAACTTACAGAGGAGTTGGCTCATAAAATCCCCATGATTCAGTCCAACTTATTACACTAAGCAATAGGATTTCAGTTTCATACTCTTAAGAATCTTTTCCAGTTCTTCCACGGCTGCCCATTCACATCTCATTTCTCCTTTCCAACAATGTTTAACATTCCTGGACAAATTTCAGTAAGTTTATTAAATCTTCCTTGTCAACGTCTTTCAGAGGACTGACATGCAAACTGTCACTTCCACCCAATTGTGGTCCCCCCCCAATAAGTTTTGACCATTGGTGATTCCGATTGGGCTTGATGAGAGCTGGAATTGAACAACAGCTGAAACGCCACCAGTTTCCTATCCTTGCAAAAAGAAAATACAACAAGAGGGTGGGGAGAAAACTCTTCATCTATACTTGCACACTAAGCAAAAAAGTAGTGTGAGACCTCAAGACTTTATTTTGCTGGTCTGGGGCTGAATTTGCACTTTTCTGAGACAAATTTTTTGTGCATTGCTGCAAATTTGCAAAATTTAAAGCAGCAACAACTGTTGGCTTTTTCAACAGATGGCTGAAAAGTTGATTGGGTTGCTTGCCACTTTTGGAGTAATCAGACTGTCTAAATTTGACTGGTATAGATAAGTGAGAATCTTCTTTTGGGAGCTTTCTAAATAAGAATTTTCCAACGTACAAGAATTTATTTAATAGATTGGAAAAAAACTTGAGCTTTTTTAAAAAAAAATCAAATCTGGAAAAGAAGGAAAGTGACTTATTGGTCCCCCACTAGCTACAGATGTAGTATACCAGTCTGTTCTACTGGAAAATAAAGTTTTTCTCAGCTTGTAGACAAGGCATGTTGATAGTAACAAAAGTGTTACTCGGAGTTAACATATTAGTAGTACAAGATGAATGGAAGTACATTTTAATAGACTCTCCAGAGACTGACTTTCTACTAGGACTCGGAGATGGAAAGGTTATGTTGATTTAGTAACTTTCTTGCTTGTCCTTTCTTTTTCTTTCTCTGCTGATGTAAAGAATGCAGTACAGTCTTCTAGAAGGATATGCTCTTCACTCTACAAAAGACCCTTAATTCAAATACTTCAATGACAGCAACCTCCTCAGATCCTTTCATGTTAGTTATGCAAGCAAATACTTATTTTCAGCCACATTTTTGCAACTTAAGCAGATAGAAAATAATATGGCATGCCTTCTTTATTATAATGTATCTGCATGATTATATTTGTTTCTTAAACCTGGACTGAAACAATGCATTATGCAATTTATTTGCTTTTTTTGTATCTTAGACAGTTATTTTAATATAAATAATTGGCCAATCCAAAATGGTAGTATTAGTGTTTGTCATGGGAACATTCAGGAGAAAGTGAAGGAACAAAATTCATGAGATCCTGGTTAAAGATGGACGCAAACCAGAAAATCAGTGGTTTGTGATGGTTCGTGGTTAGCCACGAAAGACAAACCACCACAAACTCCCCACAAAACAAACAAGTTCACAGTTTGCTTTCCCAGTTTGTGCTGGGGAAGGGAACCTATCAGCTCCTGCCCTTCACCTGCACCTGTGCCTCCGCCTCCTGTGCTGCTCACTCTTCCCTCCCAAGAGCTGACCACTGCCTCTCAGCATCCATCTGCATATTATCTGGGCAGTGGTTGCATGCTCAGAGGCAGCAGCTGGTTCCGGAAAGCCAGGACGATGGCAGTGGCAAGTGCAGTTAGGGAAGCAACGGGGACACTATGAAGAAGCAGGTGGGCGTTCCATTTTGTTTAAGCAAAACCAAGTGCGGAGGGGGGGATGTTCAGTGTTTCATTTTCCTTTGGCAAAATGGGACCACCAAACCAGGTCATGAACTGAACTGTGAACTAGCCCATTTTGTTGGTTTCCCTGGAATCATAGGCCAGTTTGTGCTCATTTCTAGTCCTGGCCTAGATTATGGAATCCTAAACTTGGTTATGATTTTTTTTTAAATGAAATAGTTTGTAGCAGTACATTTAAGAAATGTATAGTGACATTGCCATCCATAGGCATAACTCACTGATTAAAGAATAATAGTACTTTGCCTTGCATTGTCAACATTTTATTTTATTTTATTTGCTCATTTGCTCATTTTATTTGCTTATTTAAAATGAGGGCTTCCAGCCAGAGACTGAAATCACTTGATAACATTGGATCGTATTCTTGCACCTGCATATTATGAGATGAATTATAAATCAGCGACATAATCATATATGGCGGAAGGACACCACTTCAGTGGGCTGCATAATAATGTCAAGAGAAAGCCATTACCAAATATAGAGTGTTTAGCAACTTCAGAGCAGTGCTAAACATTTCTGGGGTACCATCAGTGACGGAACAGTGATGATGTGCACCAAAATGCAACTTTTGGGTCATAAATACTTATTGGAGTGGGGGTGGGGAGAAAAAGGGTCACTTTTCTGCATTTAATAGGAACTGATGAATATCAGCCAAGGCTGATTGCTCCAATTTTAACAGGTGGTGGTGAATTCACTCTAGATTTTAGCACAAATTTAAAGGATCTTTCCAAGGCAGTAAGTATGAATTTTGGGAATAGGGTCCACACCTTGGAAAGCTGTAAAGGTCAGGCTGAGGTCTGGAGTGGATTCATCAGTTCCATTAAATAAGACAACAGCTTGCATTGTTACACACACACACACACACACACACACACACAGAGAGAGAGAGAGAGAGAGAGAGAGAGAGAGAGAGAGAGTTGATGGCCAGCCTTAAACTTTAAAGCTCCCAAACAGATTAAGGATGACTTTTATCTTGAATGATGACAAAGCCCTTCTTTAAATTCTTATTGCTATAGATCCCTTTCTTTGCCCATCCTACCTAATAAAGATGTGAGACCAGAATTATGGATAAAACACAGGCCACACTATATTGAAATAATAATTGTTGTCATCCTTCGGCAAAGGGGGGTCCTGCCGTAGTGCAGAATCAGGTTTAAGCACAGAGGTTTCAACGGACCCCTTAACCAACAAATGGGTGAGTCCCTGGTCTCATGTTCTCATGGTCGTAAATACCGCAAGAACCTGGCTGGCCCCAATGTGACCACCACCAGACCTCAAGCCACCTTCTCCTAGTTGACTGTTGTTCCGGGTGTGGTCACAGCGCATCTTTCCCCAAAAGCACTGTAATTGCACGATCCGCAGTGCAGGGAAGTCAGATGAGCCATACCTTACCTGAGATTGCAATGGGACTCACCAAAAACTTGTTTTATCCACACTACCTGCCACAGCATAGGGACTAACCTTGCTAAGTCCTATGCCTACCATTGAGCCTATCCAGCTCAGCACGCAGCCCCCCCTTGATGTCTTCCAAGAAGACATCCAAACCACCATGGGACAGATGTACACCATCTGACCGAAAAAAACCTCTAGCCTATCCAAACGGATCCTCTGGTGACCAATCACCAATCCAAGGCCGCTGCAGACCACTCTGCAGACTTCCCTATTGACACTCCTGCGAGCAGTGTTAATGGGTAAAAAATTCCTGGCATCTCTCCATGCCAACAGCGGGATAATCTTTAACCAAATGATGCTCATAGCTGGGTACATGGACTTCAGCCATGTGAGACCATGAAGCATGTCCAGAATTAAGGCCTTTCCATGATGCTTGGCCAAATTGTTGCCCCCCAAGATATATCACCAATACATTTGGGAAAAACTGGCCAAAAGCAACAGCTCTTCACAACTGGCACCACAGCATCCCACACAGCCCTTTCCATTCAATATGGGCTCTGGCTCCCAGGCCCAGACTGCTTCCCCATGGGGATGCAGCCATGTAGCGAGCTGCCCAAAAAACATAATTGTGGCCCATAATCATGAAGTGCCTTCTCCCTGCTGCCACCATGAGACCTGCAAAGATAAAAGAGAACCAGGCCCCTGCCTAGACATTGGGAAGTGTCCTAATATACCTACGGTAGCTGGATGAACACCACCATCCTATCCGCTTAATTTAATCTGTGTTGTAACCTACGGTCACAGCACTGGATGCCACACTAATTTTAAGGAATGTGTACAGAATCTCGAACCCTGTACACCCACCTTGTTTAATGCAACATCAGTCAGTTTCCAAAACTGTCAATGGGGAACCATCCCTATGCTGAAAGAAATAGCCTAGCTCCTGCCCTCTAAACTTCAGATATGCATCTGTGGCTCTGACCAGGCAAATACCCTCCATGTGGCAACACGCCAATGTAATGAGAGCTCCGTTACCTTGCTGATTGGCCTTGGATCACCTAAAATGAATCTGAACCAATCTGTCCACTACCCTAATGTCCTGCCACTGCAGCGCTATCTTGGTCTCATCCCCCTTTCCAGAAGGGACTACAGTGGGGTCTTGACTTAAGAACGGCTTGAGTTAAGAACATTTTGACTTAAGAACCACTCTCATAGGAAAATATTGACTTGACTTACATACTTAGATTTGAGTTAAGAACTGAAAAAAACCACGTGGAAGGCAGGGAAAATGCAAAATTTGAACTTTCAGTTAACTGTTGGCCAGTGAAAAGGGTGCCTGTCTGCTTCCTCACTCCTCCCAGCGTTTAGAGAGTGGATTGGGAGACAGTCTTCGGACTGCCTGGTACTGTACTGCCTGGACTGTATTTTCCCTGCCTTCCCTGAACCTTTCTAGACCTAAGAAAAAAAGAAACAAAATATCCCCCTCAAGTGGTCGAAGGCAGAATAGCAGCTTCCCATTAGTTTCTATGGACGGAAAAGAGCAGATACGGATCAAATGGTTTTCAATGCATTCCTATGGGAAATGCAGATTTGACCTGAGAACTTTTTGACTTGAGAACCGCCTTCCAATACGGATTAAGTTCTCAAGTCAAGACCCCACTGTACCTCGCTAATCTGAAGGGTGGCAAAAATGTTAATAGGGACGCCGCTTTGAATAAAGCTGTTTCATAGGTATCTCTACATAGATGCTCCCACTGCTTCCAAATTCATTCCAACAACACAGTTGATATAGGAGCCCTGATATCCCTCACTCTTCTCCTTTCTTTAGACCGCCCTTCAATCATTTTCTTGATGCGGTAGTCAGATGAGTAATCCTGATAACCATGAATTCTGGCGTAGTAGGCAAGTGCCAACAATCTACCTTGTATAGATCCAAGTGCCAGTCCCTTCCTTTCAAATGCATGATGAATAGCTGACAGTCTTCCACCGGAGCAGGCCAAGCCAGCTCCAGGTTGCCCAATTTCCTAAAATCCTGAAACTGTATACTCACAGGTGAATAACCTTTTCGTGTCCTTGGTGCCAGGGCCAAACCTATTGCTCCATCCGCATCTTCACGCCAGTTTGCCAGACCTCTGGGGGCAGGTTCTCCGGGAATTTGTTTGCTCCTGGATCTGGCTCCCTGAACTACTTGATCTGTTGGCACGACAGTGCATCAGTTAAGCTATTGTCTAAACATGGGACATGTCAGGCCTGAACCAGAATAGTAAATTTCAAAGCCCACAATGTGAAAGCTCTAACTAGCGTCATTACCCAATCAGAACACGATGTAAGGTTGTTTATAATATAAACAACTGCCTGTTTGTCACACCAAAACTGCACCACAGAGTTTGCCCATTCACCTGTCCAGGGCCACAATGCTCCAACTATTGGAAAAAATTTCAGGAATGTTAAATCCCTTGTAATTCCAGACTGATGCCAATCTTCACCTTTCAGCACACCATATGCCTCGAAAATAGATTGCAAAGCCTAACGAGCCTGCAGCGTCTATGTGGACCTGGAAGTCAGTTTTAAGCCCCAAATCCTCTCTCCAAAAAGATACCCCATTAAATTCAGCTAAAAATTGACTCCAGACTTGCAAATCCTCTCTCATACCTGACATAACTGCAGTCCTGTGCCTAGGGTGGTGCAGACCTTTCATCGCTTTGCAGAGCTGATGGAAAAAGGCATGACCAGGTGCCACTACTCTGCAGGGAAAGTTCAAATGGCCAACTATCTCCTAAAGCTCTCGCAGTGACACTTTTTTCTTCTGCAGCATCGAGGTCAGCTAATTTGCTGGCTGGTAACCTAGACACTTGTTGTATCATATCCAGTTTGATACCCAAGAACGTCAGAGACATATCTGGTCCCTCAGTTTTCTCTATGGCCAGGGATAAACGATTTTTTTTCTTCCTCTTTCTTCCTTATTTTTCCATCTTGAACAACTTGTTTATTGATGTTTAAACACTTGTTATATTTTAAATTGTTATATATGTTGGAAGCCGCCCAGAGCAGTCGATTGACTAGATGGGCGGGGTATAAATGCAATAAATAAATAAATAAATAAAAATAGACCCAGTTCATCCGCCATTGTTTGAAAGGTATCCAGTATAAATCTGCACCTTCCTTTATTCCTTTCACCAGAAAAAATGGTAATCATCTAAATAATGGGAAGTAAGCTTACAGCCCACTTTACATTTGAGCCTCCACTCTAAAAAGAAGCTGAAATACTCAAATGCTGCACATGGGATAGAGCAACCCATAGGCAAAGCTCTATAAATATAGAAGAATAGCTGAAAATGAAATCCTAACAGATTAAAATCCAGCGGATGAACTGGCAAAATCCAGAACACTGATTTTATATCGTATTTCGCCAGCTCAGCCCCCACGCCACAGTTTCATACCATGCACACTGTGTCATCAAAGGAGGTTAATGCACAGAACAAAGTTCCTGAGGGATAGCATTGTTAACCAAAGTCGCTTCTGGGTAGGACAAGTGGTGTATTAATCTAAACTCCCCTTGGGCCTTTTTTGGAACTATTTCTAAAGGTGAGACTCACAAAGTCCCTAAAGGAGCTGTTGCAAAGGGTCTCAAGCTCTCCCTGCCTTTACTTCTTTATCAATTTTTTTTCTGTACAACCTCCTCCATTCTGCAGACTGATTTCAGGTTCTGAGCAAAAAACATATTATGCTCACCCTCTGCCAGTATTCAAAAAAAGTATCTAAAGCCTTCCAATTAGTAGTTGGCTTCCACTCTATTGGGATAATCGAGTAACCAAGCTTCCAGAACTAGAATCTTAATTGGGCTGGGGCCCTTTTCCAGGGTTAGTCCCACCACTACTGGTTTTTTTGCCACTTCCTGGCCCCTTATTCTGATGCTGAGCCCCAACCCTGAATGATGAGGAACTCAGGTGCTGCCCACTACACTTTGAGCACTCATGCCTAAAGCAGCATGGTTTCCTAGCACAGACACCTGTGGCATTGTAGTCCCAGCAGAGCAAGAGGGGTTGAACCACCTGCCTCTCTCCTACATGGGGATTCTGATTAAGGACAGTTTTTCTAATAAGATGCCCACTATCAAATCTGTTGCCTGGCATCATGGACAGTAGCCAGAGGCCTAGCAGGGGCTCGTCCCTGCGAAGGTTTGGATGAATTGGGCTCCGCATATAGAAAGATTCATCATAGTTAAGCCATTCTTGTCCAGCAAAGTTTACATAAGCTTGGTAAATCAAATCTAAATACCGAAAAAGGGATTGAGCCTGCCATGGCTGGGCCTTCATTACTACTCTGGTGTATATTAAAAACCTGGATAACCAATTAGCCCATGTCCTATCAGACTTCTTTCTCCTGTGCATCTCTTTATCTTTGTCATCTTCCTTGTCAGAAGCCTTCTTTTCCAAATTTCTGTTTAGCAATTTGAATAAATCCACATATTTTCTCTACCATATTTTTTCTTTGGTTGTTGGGGTGAGGTGGTCACTCAGCGGCATTGTGTGGTCACTGAATGGCAAAGTTTGTAGTGACACGGTATTGTAACCCATGTCTGGAACAGATGAGTATGGCCAAACCGCTATACCCACTGTCGGATTTAATGGTGCTGGAAATGTCACTGGGGGATATGGTGCAGCACAGCTGCCAAACTGTGCACTTGTGCCAGGCCATGGTGTACCTGCCACCCTGAAACCCCAGGTGTCATATGGTGTACAAACAGGAGAACTGAACTGCCCGCTGCCTGGCCAAGGCTAAGCAGGTATATATGAAGAAGTGTCCAGTGCAGCAATGAACTCATTTGACAAAGGTGGCACCACAATTGGTTCCTCCCCACCAGACAAATACTCTGGAGCAGCTTCCTCTGTCATTTCCTGCCTGTCATTATCTGCTGAACTGGCTGCTGCTGAGTTCCGTGTTCTTCTACCTTTGCTAGTACCTCTCCACTGTGGTGTCACTGGTGCCCCATCAGCTTCCCATTTGGACATCCCTTCCTCCTGTTGCTCTGCTTCTAGGATGGCAAACCTAGACATTAGATCATCGGCTATAGCCTTAAGTTTAGCTCTCTGATGACTCTTGGCTTCCCTTGCTGAGTGGTGCAACTGTGCTTCGCTGGACTGAGGGGCCCTTCTTGCCTCTCTGTAGGCTTCAAGAGCACAAATTTTCTCCTGCAGTTGTTGGCATACTGGCCAAGATTCCTCATCTGAGGAAGACTGAGGTGGCAACACCTGAGGAACTGGCTGTTTTTGGCCAGTTGTTTCCCCTTTCGATTACCCTGACCTTTACGTGAGGCCATTGTAAACCTAGGTTCAATTACCATCTGAGCCTGTATCAAGCCCAATAACACCGGGCCACATTCCACATAATCTTATTAATATTATTATTTAACCAACAAGAGGGGTACCAGCTGGCTACCCCTGTATGTAACACAGATGTACAGGGATGTACTTTCCTGCTACATTATTAGTATTTCCTGCTATATTAGAAGTATTACTATTCTGTTTTTTTTTAAAAAATATTTTTTGATTCACCAAGTAAGTGTGCCTATTCCCAAATGCCATGCACGTGGTGCAAGTCAAATCAGTGCTACACAAGAGCTTCACCTCGCTCCCTTCGAAGGAGGGAGGAGTGAGGGGGAGGGGTGTAAAGCGGAGCGCCGAACAGCTGAGGAGCTGAATGGCCTTGCTGCCCCACAGCCGCCTCCTATCCGCCCAAACTCCACAACAATAAGGTGCTCTGCCAACTGTTATGATGACGAGATCCTCCTTCTGTTGCTCCTTAAACCTCAATATTTCTAATATTATTATTAGTATTGTCTGTCGTCCTTTCTCTCTTTCTTTTTAAAAATTTTTTATAAACTTTCAAAGGCTAATACAAAGATAACCCAAGGCAAACGTCCAACAATACCAAAGATCTGATTGCACTAGGTGTGGGCCGTGTGACCATATGGTCACCCCCCCTTTATTTTACCAAGCTATGGTAATTGAATACAAGGAATCAATTAAAATTAAGTACAAATAATTAATTAAAAGCTAAGCAACATAATCAAATAAGGATCAATCAAACTGCAGGGGGGAGCCAATGCTGCCCCCCCTTCCTGAACTCCAAGCTGTGCAGGCCTTGCTGGGGACTATGCAATGAAAAAACAGCCAAGCAGAAAAAACTCCACCCGTGTCTGTTGCCAGCCAAGGAAGAGGTAGGAGAGAGGGCAGAACAGCCCTTAAACAGCCCATCATTCCCCCCTCTCCTCCCAGGATATTCTCGTGAGACTGAAATTCTCGCGATCCTCCAGGGAGGGAGGCAAAGAGGAACTGCACTGCCGAAGCATGGCTCATCAGCGGTTTGGGCATTAGAGATGGAAATCAAGACACCCATAGTCCCTCAAGGCTGTTCTTGGGGGGGGGCTGCCTTTTTTCCCTACAAAAATTGGGGAAGCACAAGGGGCATTGTTCCCTGAAGCAAGCTACAAGAGTCATGCACCTTGTTTTAGCACAGCTTGCATTAAAACACAGCCACATATACAGAAATAGTGGCTGTGTTTTTTAAAACCTGGACATTACCTCTACTCTGTATCCTTGAAAAGAGGATGCCCTGCTCCAGGTACCATTTTAAAGATCTTTGCAATAAGAGCAGATATTCTACCCTAGCTTGAACAAGAAGACTCCATTAAACAAAACAAAGTTTGCTTCATGTATTTTCGAGGGTCTTTGCTTTCTCTGTTTCTAAAGAACTGGAGCATTTTGTTCAACAACAGGAAAAATCTTGTTTCAAAAAGGCTTAGAAAATGCAGGAGCATAGAGAAAGCTTTCAAACTCACACTTTTTTTCTTCCCATCAGCACCATTTAAAAGATGTGGATTGCTTACTTTAGGTAGGTAGCTCATGAAAGGTTTCTGCCTGGCTTCAAATGTGGCATTCTTTTCCTCATTAGTGGAACTGGACTGCAACCAAAAAAAAAAAGACAGAGGGTTCCTTAAAGGTCATCGCTTTCCATCAAGACTGCAAGAGAAAGACTTACTGCCTTTGTAGGAGGAAATCTTCTTAGATTATATTTGACTCTCAGGAGCAGGAAAGGGCAGCAGGGAAGCTGACGAGTAAAAGATAATGTTGAAAACTTTGGAAACTGTTTCTTCTTTTGTGGCATCTGCAGTTATATTCCCCAGGGCATTTTGACTCATTGTATTGTCATGATTTCTACTAAAGCTGTGTAGAACAAGATTGTTGGTTGATTTCTTCCAAGAAAGCACGTTTCACTAATGGATCTTTCAGAATTTTTTTCTACCTCGAACTGCAACCCTGCATGCTACTTGAAAACTAGCTCCAAATAGGGACATTCCAACCGTTCAGAACCAACTTTGGGATTCCTTGCGGGACACTGGAAGAAGGCAGGAGATTGCTTCCTCTTGGTTCCATTGGGTTCTACTATTCTACTGCCAGGTGTTCCCTGCTGGATCCTGCCAAGTACATCTGTGTATGCATGTATTTCAACTGTTAAAATGTTGTACCCATCTGATAAGATATCAGTCAGGGGCACCAAATTTGTTAAATACAATTTATTCTTCATAGGTTCAAGATAAACTGATATTTAAAAAGAGGTTCCCACAAGACCACCCAGTCCCAATCATCAGTCCCCTTGTTTATACACAGATGTAAATCATTTTCCCAGCAGCGGTAACCTGAGATTAATCTCCTTATCCAATAATTGAAAATAAGGGGCATGAATGTAATATTTCATTTGCAGGACTACCAAACTAAATCATTGTGATTAATTATGTTGTAGTGAAGGCTTAATCTGTTAATAAAGAATTGCTGTGTATTATTGTTATCATAATAAAAAAAGCAGTTATTTTCTTTTGGATGAGAAGGACTTAACAGCACATGGCTATTTAATTAGATTCACAAACGTAAATGATGTATTTGAGTAGTGTAAATGCATCCCTGTGAATTATGGAATTGTGCCTATTCATGCTAATCAAATAATAATAGAAATAGGTATTTAACAGTTTAAGTTCAAAGGTAGCCTTTTTGATTGCCCTTGGAAATTTTTTGGCTAATTTGATAGATTAGTCATGTTGTATACTAAGAGAACTTATTTTTAAGTAATTATTGTTGCGGGAATTACATTTGGTTATTCCCTTTTAATTAGCAGAGTAAGGAACATGGAAAGATCAGCCCAGTTTCATCGCTACCTCTCCCAGACTAGCACTTTGTTGGTCTAAAATCAACCTAGAAGTGTTTAAAATAAAAAAAAGAAAGCAGAATTACTTACAGTCGCTGCCTATAATTACAGTCAAAGGATAAAAAATTTTAAAAATGAGTCGAAGCAAGTCTTAACCTTGTAGGAGACAGTCTCTCCATGCTGATTGCATGGTTAGAGACTAAGAACAGAGAAAGGAACTGAAAAAACAAAAGGAAGCAAACAAATAGAAAGAGGAGAAGGGCAAGCCAGAGTTGGGAAAAAGATCTTTAGCAATAGGTTATTGCCAGAGGACAATCATCATAGGTTGTGAAGAGCTCCTCCCACTGATACCCAGTGTTAGTACATGCGAGGTTGTTATTGCTGCAGAGTTTTGAGTTTCTGGTATATTTATCCTTTTGATACACAGAAGAAGTATAGAAGAAGAGAATAGCTTCAAATTCCCAAATAGTTCCCCCCTCTTTCTTTCTCATTAATTGGCTCTTTTACAATCTCAGTAATTCACTCTGAGACATTAATAGCAGAAAGAACAAAAATGTACTTCTGTAAGCATCTTGGGGGCCTAATGTCTCCAAAAGCATAACAATCTTTTATTTCTGATTTAGCAAATATGACCCATCTGCCTCCCTTTCAGTTTGAATGCTCAAATAATATATTGCAACCCTAACTCTTTGATTACTACCACTTTCAGATGGTGTACACTTTTCTTGTACTTTTAGTAGCTATAAGTAAATCATCAACAGAAGAAGGAATGCAGCTTAAATATCCATTTCTGCTTCTACCTTCCATGAAGCCTGTTGCAGTAGCATCTTCTTGTTCCTCATTCAAGGTCTGAGCAACTTGCTTTAGTCCATAAAGGCCTTTCTTTAGTTTGCATACAAAATTCATCTGGCTGATGAAGCCCAGTGAGTGCTCCATTTACAACTGCTCTGCAATTTTTTCATATAGAAATGCAGTGTTGACATCTTGATGTCTAGGGGCTTGACTTGCATCTCACTGGAGGCTGCCTCATTCAGGAGCTTTCTTATTATTCTGTGCTTGACAACAGGAGCAAATATTTCATCAAAGTCTTTTCCATATTTCTTTACAACTAGCTTTGACTTGTGTTCCATTTCTCTTTTTATACCTAGTTCAGCTTGAATAACCACTTGCACCTAATGGCTTTCTTTCTTTCTTTCTTTCTTTCTTTCTTTCTTTCTTTCTTTCTTTCTTTCTTTCTTTCTTTCTTTCTTTCTTTCTTTCTTTCTTTCTTTCTTTCTTTCTTTCTTTCTTTCTTGTGTCTGTGTCTCATATGTGTGCAGTATTTCTTTCTCTTCCTTGAGCAGCTGCTCAATCTCCTCCCAGGTTACGGGCACATTTCTCTGTGACGCCCTTGCAAGGTATGACAGACACCTTTGTTGGACTGCAATGAATGTCTGATGGCTAGTTCTGGATCATCTTGTGGCATCGGTGCCTTTTCCAGTTCAATATCCCCACCTGTGTTACCATGTCTTAGTGTACTGGTCTCAGTTTGTGTGTCATCACCTTCCTGCTTCATATCTGGTTTACGGTGTGAAGAGACTGGCACAGCATCACCTAGGACAGATCCAACATACTGGGCTTCAGTTCCTCTTTCCTCCGCTTTCTTTTGTTCATCAAAATGCACCACATGCCTGATGATGACTTCACATTTTTACGTTCATCACTTTATAGGCTTTGCTAGCAGGGACATAAGCAAGTAAAATAGTCTCTCGAGTTCTAGAGTCTAGTTTGTGCCTTTTCTGTTTTGACTTATAAACATAAACCAGGCTTCTAAAAACTCTGATATGTTTTATACTTCATATCTTTTTAAGTCACAACTCAGTGTTTTTGTGGTGGCCTTTGATGGTAATCTGTTCTGGAGATATGTTATTGTGGTGCAAAAGGTACTCACCATCATTGCCCGTCTGAAATACCTGGGGTTTCCCTTCAAATTTGCTGTTCAAGATGTGGGAAGGATTTATTTATCCACAGGTTGCACAGAGGGGTTCCTCTTATCATCCAGTCACATTACTTTCTCTGTTTGGATGGCTTTTGTCCAGGAGGATACTGCACAATGCCTTCCCTAGCACACTCTGAGCCCCTTACCTCTGGGTGTGCAGGGAAAATACATGCAGGCAAGTTGTTGCTTCCAGTAGCAAACCAAGCCTGCACAGAACTTAAAGTAACCCAAAACACTTTAAAAAAATCTCCAAGCTTCCTCAGACACGGAGTTAGTATCTTCAACCCCTTTGCAGCTGGTTCAGTGAAACTACAGCTTGGGGAATTTTTTTATTTTTTTATTAAAAAGCAAAAAGTAGCAACACATAGTAAAAAGTTCCAATAATTTCAGGAGTGATAGCAAAACCGAGGCAAAGAGGAAGTCACAAAAGCAGCAAAACCAGGGAGCTGGACAGGGGACAGATTGGATTTGTCTTCAGTGTGGAAGAGATTGTCACTCTCGAATTGGCCTCCTCAGTCACACTAGACGCTGTTCCAAGACCTCCATACAGAGCACGTTACCATAGTCTTTCGAGACTGAAGGATGCCTACTGATAGCAAAACCCATCATCAGGTAACATAAGCAGAATGTACAGAACACTAAGCATGATAAAGTTGTTCCCACAGAAAATAATGAAAACTAACTCTCTAAGCTATACTCATAAACGCGCACGTAGGTATTTGTAGCAGGTAGCACAAAGCATGAACATGCCCTGACGATGAATCAAAATGGAGGATATCTTAGTTCTTCCTAACATTCTCTTAAATCCCAACAGTCACAGGCCCACAAATCAACCAATCATTTACCTTCTTTTAATTAGCCGGCCCTAGCTGTGCAAGCTAATTTGTTTGCATTAGCTGGACTCCAGGTGCCAGGAATGTTCAAGGTCAGGATGGTCTGAGTCCTCCCTTACCTGGAGACATTGGTACTAAGCATTCCACATTCTCAAAACAAGTGAGCAGAGCTGGTGCATTTTACAATGTTTTAAGACTAGATGTTAACTCTCTAATTGCTTTATAGATGTTACCGACTTGATGTTAACTCAAATCATAAATCTTTAGCACCATGGCCATGTACTTCTTCAGCATCTCATGTGTCTCACTTTTCTCCTTCAGCAGGCATGTGACACAGTACCTTGAGAAATCGTCCACAAATATTAGGGTATCTGTTAAGCCCAATCAATGGGATACTGAGTGGTCAAAGCAAATCACTGTGTATCGGATCCAGTATGCTGCCGCTTCTTCTCACAGGCAGTTCCTCTTGGGTTTAAGAAAAGGACCCAAGAAGTAAAGAGGCTGAAAAAGAAACTGAAAAAAAAACCCACCCTCAAATATGTTTCACTATGTACATCCCAGTTGATTAAACTTGAATATTCAGTACATGGATTCATAATGGTATTATTTTGAAGTTTTTAAAAAAAAATTAGAAGAAAACCTAATTAAGCTTTGGTTGAACTCTGTGCTATCTCCTTGTGGCGAGTAAATCACAAAGCAGAGTAGATTACCTCTGTAAATCAATTGCAGATTGATTCTTGAACTAGTGCCTTGAGAAGTAGATGTTTCACCATATAATCACAGTTAATTTTTTTTCTCCCCAAGTGTATGCTTTACTCTTGCAAAACCTTTCCATTGGCTTTCTGAGTTTCAGTCTTTAGTCACTAGAGCTTGAGCACAGGTGTAGTGAATAAAAATAACAGAAATGCTTCACAGAATAGCACCAAGAAGAAAATATGTATAAAACATGTTATAACTATTGGGTGGTTTCCTGGCCTCGATCTAGACTGCTCCTATTTTGAAAAGCTGAAGCAGCTGTGTCAAGCAGAGAAGGGCAAGAGGGAACTTATGTGCTGTACTTGGAAAGCCCAGAGGCCTACATGCCATCTCCCAACCCCCTGCTTCTCCATCACATATTTTTTTCATAAATACACTTTTTTTGTTCAGAAAATAGCCTAATGCTGTCTAGGGATTGGCGAGGGGGTTTTACCATGTTTTGACCTTACCAGGACTCCTATGTCCTTGAACCCCCAATTATTTAATTTTTGCCGCTAGAGGGCTTTCCAGCAAAAAGCAAAAGGAAAAGAAAAAGGAAAGAAAAATTGGGGTTGAGCACAGACGTTAGTGCAGACCCCACATACTTTTGCTCTTAAACTTTAGATAGTAGCAGTAAGAGCTTGAAACTAAAAATTGTATTTTGGATCATTTTTTTTCTCCATTGGTCTCATCCCCATTGGAATGTGCCTGCTCAAGAACTCATCTGAAACCAAATTTGGTTTTTGGATCAAAAGGTGGTCCCCATCTTTCTAACCTTGATTCACAGTTTCTCACACTTTCGTCACAATTTCAGATAATATCATGCTTCTATCCAACCAGTGAAATGGAATCCAAAAACAAGAGAGCGTAATTGCTTTATTAGACCACTAAAACATCATGAACATAAGCTGATTTTCATCTCTGAATGACTCATAACCCTTTTTCTAAGAAGACTGGGAGAGACATTGTAATCCCTACCACCAGAGGTGGAATCTGAAACCCACACGTCAGACTTGAGTGTGCAAAATCTGTTTTGGAACTTGCTTCAAACAAGCCTGCTGTACACATTCCAGCCATGGTCCTTGGAACTTTTATGGTTCTCCACCACCCTAGCACCCTCTCTGTAATGGCCAGCCTGATGAAGACCCATGTGGAGTTGAAAGCTCACTCACTTTTATGGATTTTTGACATTGCCTGATACATATATTATCCACCTCTGCCTTTGGAATGTGCACAAGGGCAGCATGGATTTTTGTTTCTTTTCCAATGTAAGGGAAGCTATTCTTATTTTCTTAGACATTATATGTGTTTTACAATTGTTGTTCATTGATAATGACCTTTAAAGTTAAAGGCATGTAGAAAATCAACATATTTTGCATAAAACTTGCCCTTTTTCTGGTATCTTTGTCTTGAAAAGTTGCAGCCTTCCAAGAGCACTCATTTTGAGACAAAGCACACCTGAAATTAACTAGATTGGGTTTGAGGTAAATGAGTATAGGATCAGAACTTAAGTTAATTTCATTCCTTTCTTTTTTAATACTGTGTAAATGTTGTGTCTCATTCTGTAGTCTCTGCTCAGTCTCCAGATGTCAGTATGAAACAATCAGTTCATCAGGCTCTTGCTGCTCACATGATTCCCTTCTCATCAGGCTGTGTTTTTTCAGTTTTATGACTTTTAGCCCTGCTTTTCTTTAGAGAAAAGGAGAGAGAGATAAAGATGAGAATGGCCTTGGTTGTTTGCTCTATTGGTATTTCCAAGAGCCTGATGTCAGTTTGGTTCATCTGTTTAGAGGGGCTCAGATTGTTGGAGCTATTTTAACCTTGTATGCTGCCTTATTAGTTGTTGTGGGTTTTTCAGGCTCTTTGGCCATGTTCTGAAGGTTGTTCTTCCTAACGTTTCGCCAGTCTCTGTGGCCGGCATCTTCAGAGGACAGCACTCTGTGCTCTGGTGTAGTTGTCCTTGGGAGTGCAGTATTTATGGCAGTGAGATAGGCTTTTGTCTTTTTCTGTAGATGGGTGATTAAAGGGGTCACGGACCGCATGGGGAAACTTTTGAAAAAACACAACCTACAAACAGTATTCAAGCCCACCACAAAAATACAACAAATGTTACGGTCTGCGAAGGACAGAAGGGACCCCCTCACCATTGCAGGAATATACCAGATACCTTGCAGTTGTGGCCAGGTATATATTGGAAGCATCCACACCAGAATCAAAGAACATGAGAAACACTGCAGACTAAAACAACCAGAAAAATCTGCAGTAGCTGAACATGTCCTGAAACAAAGTGGACATGAAATTCTAATCCAAAATACTGAAATACTGGACGACACCAGCAATCATTATGTCAGACTGCACAGGGAAGCCATTGAAATCCACAAGCACCAGCAAAACTTCAAAAAAAAAAAAAAAAGAGGAAAGTGTGAAGCTAAACAAAACTTGGCTCTCAGCTCTCAAAAATAAGGTCAATGAACTCTACCCAGCCACAAGGACAGGGGATCACTACACACAAAAGACCAGCTAATGACACCCATCAACCACAGGAACAGATAATCTCTTCTCCTTAGCACAACAATACACCCACAACAATACACACTAATCACCCATCTACAGAAAAAGACAAAAGCCTATCTCACAGCCATAAATACTGCACTCCCAAAGCCAGCTACACCAGAGCACAGAGTGCTGTCCTCTGAAGATGCTGGCCACAGAGACTGGCGAAACGTTAAGAAGAACAACTTTCAGAACGCAGCCAAAGAGCCTGAAAAACCCACAACAACCATTCGATCCCGGCCGTGAAAGCCTTCGCGAATATACTGCCTTATTAGGTTTGGTTAGGAAGGGCCTTTCTGGGCTGGGGTTGCTGTCAGTCAATCTGCCAGTAACCTATTGTTCCTTCCCTACCTCTGATTTTTGAGAGAGCCATGCCTCTCTGCTTTAGTGTCTTTTTCGTTCTCTTTTTTATCTGCTGGCAGTTGGAGTTAGAGAACAGTTATAGAATGTTGTCTGACGGAGTCTTTTAGAAGCAGGCTGCAAGTCTGTTGAGGCCTATTGCTGTAAGCAGTCATTTCTGGACAGTATACTCTTTCTTTGATGTATTCAACTGTGAATAGATCAGACAAGCAGAGTAAATAAAACTTTTTTTAAAATTTTTCTCTTACCAAGTCTAAGAGTGAATTCTTGAGATTGCATGTACCAGTTGTCTAGATAATAAAGGTTAGTCTATTCTGGGGAGACTTCAAGCTAATTCTGTTCTGTGAATCTGTATTTCTGCAGCAGAGCTAGAGGTTTTTAACTAGAGGTTTTTTTAAAAAAAAATTCAAAACTCTGCTACGCAGATTACCAGCCAGAGTAGAACAAAAAGATCTGGCATCAACATCATAGGTATGCAGATTCCCCTCTGGGCCACTACTAGTCACTCTACCACTCCTTCTTTCTTCTTACTTGTAGATGAACATTTGATAGTCAGGGAATAATCAGATGGGCATAGTTACTGGTTCTCCTTTTCTTTTTCAAAAATGTTTTTATTTTCTATAACACAACCCTGCTTTATTCTTCAGTACCAAGGCAGCAGAAGCTATTTGCATTTATTTATGTTGTCATAACAGTATTATGACTAAAGTGAGTTTAAAATGTAATATTATATACACTCACGGTATCTACCATCTCCACCCCAGTCAAGATTGACAAACAAGGCTTTTTGGTTTGGTTTGATTTGGTTTTGGTTTTAGTTTGAATGGAATATATCAAGAATGTAGAAGTACTCAGAAGGCATGGAATGATTGCATGGAAGAAGAAAATGGTTAAAGTTGCTTGACTGCAGTTCTGAGTGTGTAGAAGACATATAAATGTGGGGTTTCCACTCATTTGTCTCTGTGCCCATGTTCTACAACCTCAGTGGGGTAGCGCAATGCAGTTGCAACCTTGCAACAGTGTATACACTTTGGCATCTGCATTGGATTACCATCCTAAGCCATTAGGACATTAAAATTGTGCTGGAAATACTTGTAAATTATTTACAGTTTGTGTTAATTTCACGCTTCAAGTGCCTGCAGATCAGGGTCAAGGAAATGAGCCCTTGGCTGTAATCAGAAGGAATGACATAGGTCATGGGGAAATGGATCCCAGGAGGTAAAGACAATTATAAAAGGAAGAAATGTATTGAAGTAGAGAGATCAAATTCCTGCCTTGCCATAGCATCATTACTGTATGTACCTAAATATAAAATAATCATTTTCAGATCTTTTCCCCCCCATGCTTGATTGAAACTGTATGCATGTAGAAAGAAATTAGATTTTTGGCATTTTGAAAATATCATTTGATTCCTTAATCTGTTTTTGGTTTAACAGAGATCTGCATGGCAAACATCATTTTCATTGCCAGGCGAGTTTAAATTGATGGATTGGACCCACCAATGAAACAAGCTGAAGGTAAGTTGTTTCTTCTTATTTTTGCCAATCTCTGAGTTCTTCAAAATGATACTATGTGGACAAGATGTTAGCCCTCCTCAGTTTGTTTTCACAGTCTTTTTTGGATGTTTCTGTGTGGCTATGCATGCCAGTCCTGACCCCAGGGCCCTCACTCCTGGCAGAGACCATCATGGACTCGGCACAATGGTCTGAAGATATTTAAGAGCTGCCCCACAATAACACAAAGTCATGATTGAAAATGGATGGGCCATGCTTAACATTTTCCTCAAGAATACCTTGTAGGGGGTATGGCCCCAGAGCCCCTACATAGCCTGTGTTTCCAGTAGAGCTTGGAAAAATATATTAGAGCAAAGGAAGTGAAAATTGCCCCGTGGAAGCATATCTAAAGAATGTGGGGTACTTGTTGACTTCAAGATGCCTAATGGGGCTAAGGTAAAGGTAAAGGTTCCCCTCGACAAATTGTCCAATTGTGTCCGACTCTAGGGGGCAGTGCTCATCCCCATTTCCAAGCCATAGAGCCAGCATTTGTCCATAGACAGTTTCCGTCGTCACGTGGCCTAGACACGGAACGCCGTTACTTTCACACTGTAGTGATACTTATTTAGCTACTTGCATTTTTATGTGCTTTCAAACTGCTAGGTTGGCAGGAGCTGGGACAAGTGACGGGGGTTCACTCCGTCACGTGGATTCGAACTGCTGATCTTTCGACCTTTCAGCCCAGAGGCTTTACAGTTTAACCCGCAGCGCCACCCACCTTAATTATTCCCTTAACTCTTTTTAATGTGCTCAGACAGTCTGTTTTTATTATTATTATTATTCCAATTACAATATTAATTTCTTGTGGTCAAATGTTTCCATTTGTGCTCAAGAGCAATGAGGTAGTTACTGTTGTCTTTTAAATCATACAAAAACACATTTTTGTAATGCAGAGATGATATCTTCAAGATTTTTACATACACACTGCTTTTACACAATACTGTCCATTTATTTGGCAGAAGGAGAAAATAGCAAAGAATTGTAAGCCCTTAACACAAACTTTTAAGATAAGTTTACTGAAACATCAGCATATAAATGAGATGTAGTATGAGGTCCAAATTACAGGATTTTGTTTATTTGTGGTATGTGTTGTGGGTTGGTCAACCCATTTGGTCATCCAGCCCTTGAAAATGCTGTACTGGACATAGAGTTGCATGGATGTCTCATCATTAATAGCAACCAGCACAACTCCCCCTTGTATATCTTCAGTAACTAAACAAGAGAGTCAAATTTTCTGAGTGACTCTGTGGACTACACTCCTTGCTGCCACACCCCAGAGTTACTTGTTCAGCACTCATTCTTTGGAAGAGCACACCCTTTGTTTGTAATGCCTGACCCCTCAGTTCCTCAAGGTAAGTCTTAGGAAGGACGTCTTTCTAGACATTATTATTATTCTTCCAGGTCTAATATCCCTACGTTGCAGACAAGCCCAATCTTTTTCTTTTTCAAGATACAGAAAAAGAGTTTCCTTGCAAATGTACTGCAGCAATGTTCCCTTCCCATTTGGTGGTACTGAGTTCTGCTTTTAGTAAGTTGTGCTGATGGTAGCTAATCTGAAAACATGTGAACTGCTCAGAACATTTAATATGCTATCCAGGAAACAACAGCAGCCCCTGTGCTGGGGAGATAAGATTGCTGAAATCACTGACTTTCATTATTTGCCTCTTGGTCTATTTGCTAGTGTTTGACAGTTTTCTCCTCCTTAGAATGGGCCTTTCGAACTTTGCCCTGACTGAAACCCGAGGGTATCTGAACTGTCAGGCAGGAGGAGTGGAAGACAGAAAAGAACTAGCAAAAATTCCAGAAGGCACTAAGATGCTTCCTGCACTGATGAAATTTCCTACCGGCAGATAGCTTTCCCTCGGCTTTTATGGCTGTCACATTTTCTTAAACCATAGAGAGATTTCTCTGCTAATGGACAACGGAGACAGTTTCCTTGATGAGAACTTGCCCAGGCAGCCTGTCATTTGGCTTTACATTTTGAAAGAGAGGTGAAGCACGCTGGCTGGGTTCCAGATAAGCAGCCCTGAAGCAGTCCTTTTCAGATGTACCTTCACTAATTTATCTGGGTATTGTTTTGCATTCTGATATACCTAACACGCTGAGTGGCGAAGCATTAAATTGCTTTCCACTGGGAACAGGTCACATTTGGGGGTCAGCCGAGCCTTGCCGCTGGATGGAGCACACTTGACTCAGTACCACTGTTTCTGCTTAAGATCTGGCAGCCGAATCCCCAATCTAATTAAGAGATGTTGCATCTGCCTTTTCCTGGAAAAGCTGGTAACTTTTTAATATAACATAGATAAACATTCTGATAATTTTTGTATTGCACAGCATTTATGTGAAATCTAGTAAAATAGAATCAGTGGCTGGTGAATACGAATATGCCTGAACTTTTTTTTTCAAGGAAACTAAATCAATTATAATCAAATTCCTTTACTTGAACCTTTTGTGGTGGTGTTTAAAAACAAATTACACACTTTACCAAATGGTAATATAATTTCTAGTTACATTTCCTAAAATGTGGTTAATGGTCTGCCTGCCACCCACAGTTTTAGCTGGCAGTGGATGGTGGGATAGAGAAATTTAAATTGCATACTAGCTTTTCAGATTCCAAAAGGAAGATCAGCTGAAAGCCAATTATACTCTTTTTCAGCTGAAAGGTACAAACACTTTTCAGATTTTTCTAAATACATTTCTTAAAAGAAAAGAAAAATAATACCTTGTAGTGTAGATAGCTGAAAAACAAGATCATCTTCAACTAAACAACTCTTAATGTTTCACCCAGATATTTATTCTGTGAGTTGAATAAGGAATGTATTTGAGAAGACAAACAAGCCGTGTGTGTGTGTGTGTGTGTGTGTGTGTGTGTGTGTGTGTGTGTATACATGTATCTCTCTCTCTCTCTCTCTCTCTCTCTCTATATATATATATATATATATATACAGTATACATATACACATACAGTATCTATCTATCTATCTATCTATCTATCTATCTATCTATCTATCTATCTATCTATCTATCTATCTATCTATCTATCTATCTATCTTTCTATCTATCTATCTATCTGTGTGTGTGTGTGTGTATGTGTATATATGTGTGTATATGTATATGCATGTGCATGTGTATATATATATGCATATGTATGTATATGTATGTGTGTATGTGTGTATATATGTGTGTGTATGTATGTATATGTGTGTGTGTGTGTGTTTGTTTGTTTGTTTGTTTATTTATTTATTTATTTATTTATTTATTTATTTATTTATTTATTTATTTATTTATTTATTTATTTATTTATTTAACTTACATGCCGCCCACACTACCTGAGGGTCTCTGGGCGGCTTACAATATTTAAAATACAATAAAAAGGCAAAATAAAAGGGCAAAATAATTAAAATGTAATTAAAAATATATACTCTAAAAATTGCCATCAGACCCACAGCTGATATTATTTCAATTGAAAGCCTTCTGGAACAGGAAGGTTTTGACCTGGCGCCGAAACGTCATCAGCGTTGGCACCAGACGAATCTGAGTCAGGAGGGCATTCCATAGTCTGGGGGCAGCTGCCGAAACGGCCCTTTGTCTACAAGCCATCCCTCTTACCTCCTTGAGGGACGGCTCTTTCAAAAGGGCCCCCTGGCTAGATCTTAACTGCCATTTAGGTGTGTGTGTATATGTATATGTGTGTATATATGTGTATATATGTATATGTATATGTATATATGTGTGTTTATATATGTACTGTATATGTGTGTGTGTGTGTGTATGTATGTATGCATGTATGTATGTGTGTGTGTGTGTATATATATATATATACACACATACATATGCATATGCATATTTATATATATGAATGTGTGTATTTGTGTGTTTGTATACATGTGTGCGTGTGTGTGTGCGCGCATCTGTATATATATGTATATGTATATGTATATGTATATGTATATGTATATGTATATGTATGTATTTTAAAATCCCATGTCTCATCTTGCCAACCATGGCTCAATATTTCTGGAGCAGTCCCTGGAGCAGTCCCTATTTAAAAAAAATAGGAAAAGAACATATATTCTTCTCTCTCTCTCTCTAGTATAAGGGTTCACTATCATCCACAGTTAAACTATGTTATTTGCCAAAAATTTGATGGTGAGTGATTCATTACAAATACCATAGTTTAACTGTGGATAATAGTACCACAAATTGTAGTAATGGCACGTAGGCTCAGCCTATCAATGGCTTCTAGTCAATTTGTAATTGTAGCAAGTACCTATAGTTCTAGAAATCCCAGGCAGCCCATGGGCCAGGCAGGTGGTGAGGTACACTTTGTGCTTGAATCACAAGGCGCCCTCCCCTACCTAGCATTAAGCTCACTGAGCTGAGTAGAGTTTATTGTTGAAAATCCATGTATGGTGCGGAATGCCAGTTATGGGAGCATCAACACTATCTGAGAAGTGGGCAAGCTCAGCTGCTTTAAGGAAACTGGTCTCATTTTAAGTAATACTCCTATTTGCTACTTAAAGCAAAGCAACAGCTTTTTCAACATCCAGACAATGTGATTGAAAGAAGGATTCAATTAACTATGCAAATTCTACAGCATTCAAAATAAAAACATGTTCCACAGTTTGCAACTTTCAAATGAGACTGTGACCTGAGAAGCTGTCTAACAAACTATATCATCAAGTGCAGTGAGCTCATTTCACAATGCGCAATTGTAAATATAACACAGAGAGGGATAGAGACAGAAAGAGAGAGAAATTTTACTTTTTTAGTTCAATGGAATTGAATGGAAAAGCAAATGTATCAAATTAACACAAATAATATGACATCAATTCACTCAAGGTTTGCACCTGCAAAAAAAACCACACAACTTCTACTCTTCTGCATTTAGCATTCTGCTAGATTAAAATCAAAGCCTTCTATCCCCATAATTTAGTAAAAGAAATAACATACATGCATCAAAAACCAGATTTAACATCCTAGTCTTAAAGTCTTAACTACCTATGTAGTATGGGTGTGGAACCTCAGTGCTGATTTTCAAATTCAATCTATTTCACAAAAGTAGAAAATTCATGAGTGTTCCATTTGGACATTCTTATCTGTGTCATCATCTGTAACAAATAGCACTGTCTTTATGCAACAGGAGTGCCACATTAAAAACAAAACAAAAGCAAAAACAAAAAACGAAACAAAATGCTTTGGGGGTGCATTTGGGGGTTCTAGAATGTCACTATTAACATTCTCTGGATGCAATCCACATGCATCAAATGGTTGTTGTGGGTTTTTTGGGCTCTTTGGCCGTGTTCTGAAGGTTGTTCTGCCTGACGTTTTGGCAGTCTCTGTGGTCAGCATCTTCAGAGGACTGGAGTAGGAACTCTGTCCATGCTCTGCTGCTGTTTGTTGGATAGTTGAGCATTTATAGCTGTGGGAACAGCTTTTGTCCTTTTCAGGAGATAGGGTGATCAGTGTTTTTTTTGTTGTGATAAGGGGGAGAGAGATTATCTGTCACTGTGATTGATGGGTGTCATTAGCTGGTCTTTTTTGTGCAATGATCCCTGGTCCTTGTGGCTGGGTAGAGTTCGTTGACCTTTTGCAGGCTGTATTATTCAGTATTAGAAGCCAGGCCTTGTTTAGTTTTAGGCCTTCCTTTTTGTTGAAGTTCTGTTGATGTTTATGAATTTCAATGGCTTCCCTGTGCAGTCTAACATAATGATTGCTGGTGTCGTCCAGTACTTCAGTATTTTGAAATAGAATTTCATGTTCAGCTTGTTTTAGGGCATGTTCAGCTACTGCAGATTTTTCCAGTTGTTTTAGTCTGCTGTGTCTCTCATGTTTTTTTGATTCTGGTGTGAATGCTGCGTTTTGTGGTTCCAATATATACCTGTCCACAACTGCAAGGTATCCGGTATACTCCTGCAGTGGTGAGAGGGTCCCTTTTGTCCTTTGCTGACTGTAACATTTGTTGTATTTTTGTGGTGGGTCTGAATACTGTTTGTAGGTTGTGTTTTTTCTAAAGTTTCCCCATGCAGTCCGTGACCCCTTTGATGTACGGCAGAAATACTTTATTTGTGGGTGGCTGTTTTTCCTCTTCAGTTTGGTGTTGTTTTCTTGGTTTGATGGCTCTTTTGATATCATTCTTGGAATAGCCATTCGCCTCTAGGGCCCAGTTCAGATGGTTGAGTTCAGTGCTGAGAAACTGAGCTTCACAGTTCCAATTTGCACGATCTACCAGTGTTTTGATTATGCCTCTTTTCTGTTGTGGGTGGTGTTTGTTGTGTAGGTATTGGTCTGTGTGGGTGGGTTTCTGTAGACCTTGTATCCCAATAGGAGGTCAGTTTCCCCAGTGTCATGGGGAAGTATGGTATGACCACTTGAGAAACTTTGCTGGATAGATTTGGACACCTATATGGCCAAATTCAACCCCAGGGCACAAGGTTCCTGACCACAGATTATCTTTGTGCAGTAGTATTTAATAGTCAATAATAAATCCCTCAAGTAATCAAACAATCTTTTTTTATATTACCTAATAAGATAGAAAGGGGTACTGATAGCATTTTAGCTGAATACAGGTAGGCATGAAGAGTAAATCTAGTAGTACTGAGATTACTACATAATTGGATACCATGACCTCACAAGAGAAGATTACTTATGCTAATTCTTATTTAAATAGCCCATGTTGATGGTGTGCTTACTCATACAAATTCATAACACTGATTAAATTGAGCTCGTTTGTAGAAGGAAGGATGCTATTTTACTGTGCTAGAACTCCATCTGTTGAGATGAGAGAAGTGGAGTAGTATGACCTGAAGTTCACTGTATGTAGAAATTGTATGGTTTGCAGATAGAGCCCAATATCTGCCAATACTGATAGGGGAAAATAGCTTTAGGGTGTTCCCCAAACTGGCAATTATCTGTGAATACAAAGACTGGTCTCTAGGCACCATACCTGAAGAAGGAAGAAAAAGAGATCAAAATGATGGAATAAGTATAAGCTTCAACTGAAAATGAGCAATGCCAGAATAAAAGAAAGAGGTGTGTGTGTGTGTGTGTAAGATATCTATCTATCTATCTATCTATCTATCTATCTATCTATCTATCTATCTATCTATCTATCTATCTATCTATCTATCTATCTATCTATCTATCTGTCTGTCTGTCTGTCTGTCTGTCTGTCTGTCTGTCTGTCTGTCTATCTATAGATATCGATATCGATATAGATATAGATAGATAGATAGATAGATAGATAGATAGATAGATAGATAGATAGATAGATAGATAGATAGATAGATAGATAGATATAGCTAGAGAGAGAGATTTTCCAGTAATGAACTTTTCAAAGTAATCAAGGTACTATTTCATTAGTAAAAGAATTTCTCACTAACCAGAAGGACTTCCTGTCATTTTTCCTATCCACATCACACAGAAAGCTATCCTAGTATAATGCTTAGAGCCCTGGACCAGAACTCAGGACTGTATCCTTGTCCAGTACTTTAACTAGGATGGCTTTTTGGATAATGCAAAGAAAGTGCTTCACTCTTCAATGAAGCACACTGACCTTAGGCCAGTCATAGCCTTGCTATCTGAAATATTTCACAGGCTCATGATAATGATAAAGAGAATAGGAGGAGTGTTTTGTATGCCACCTTGAGATCACTAGAAGGAAAGCAGGCTGTAAACATAACAAATAATAAATACGGTATGAGCAAGCAGCCAAAGCTGATGCAGAATTAGATATGCCAAGGCCCAAGGGGGAGACTGAGCAATATGTGTTGTAAATGACAACAGAAATGCAAAAGCCAATAGAAGATGGTAATTTACAGGATTTAATGTATCTTTTCCCACTGATCTCCAGAAGAGAGAATGATTTCTGAAGTTTTGCTTCCATTAATCTTTATTACGCTACATGAAATGGCACAGTTTCTAGAAGGGGTGTCCAAACACAACCAACCTCATTTTGGTCCTAATTATTTGTCTTACAATATCACAAGCAAATTGCTTTGATTCAGTTAGTAGTCTGTCTGATTTGATTCATGTCCAAATATTTTAAAATATTTTACATATCTGTATTTATCTGAAAAGTGAGAATGAAAATGTGGGAAACCAAATGTTCTGACTTGGGAAGCAGGGTGGGAGTGAAATTGCGTGCCACCTGTTACTAACTGACCTCCAGTGTTCAGGCAAATCTCCCACCACTTTCTTCCATCCATCCGCCCTCCCTTCCTCCCTCCCTTTCCCGTTTCTGCCAGCAGCTGTAATTTAGATAGTGTAGGTCTTATTTCTGATGCTGTGACTTAGTCCTCTCAAATCCCATGCATTGGTATGAATTTCACACACAGAGATAGTTGGTTGGATTGAGATCTGCAACTGCCTAAGGAAAAAAGAGAAAAGAATAAATTCTCCAAAGCATATCTACACCTCACCTTCTTAAAATTAAAGTGACATAAATAGCAATCTCAGGCTGTTATCCTTCTCTCACTGAAAGACTACTGATCACTTCTTCCTTTACTGATGATGGAAAAAATATATATTGACAAAGTCCTACATGGCAAGTTGATAAAGTTATTGATTTTCAAAAAAAAATGTTAATTCAACAAATATTTTAATAATTCAATACTTGTGGATTACCTTTGTTTAAAGCTTACAAACTGGATCCAAACCTAGTCAAGCTTAGAATGGGTTCATTTGAATGAATGGGACTTAAGCTAGTCACAATTTACTTGTTCCAGGACTTTCAATGGGTCTCCTCTAAACATATCAAACTCATTGGCCAGTATCCAGTGCTCAGGTCAATTAGACAGGGTAGAATAGTAAATCAACATTTTGGATTGTCTCATCATGGGGTTTTTCATTAATCTCTAACTCTCACTAGAAGGGGGGGGAAGGATGAGGCTGAGGCTGTCATGAGTAGTCAAGATTCACTGGAGGAGACAATAATGCTGGAAAAGTGGAGGACAGCAGGAAAAGAGAATAACAATGGGATGGATTGACCTGGTAAAGAAAGCCATGGCCTTGAATCTGCGAAAGCTGGGCAGGGCTGTTAATGAATAAATATTTTGGAAGTAGGTGAAGACACATGGAATATTATTCAAGAAGGGGGTAGATGGGACGTGGATAAAGGTTTTATTTTAGAACAGTCAACAAAATGTGGGTGCTCAGAATGCAACTTTTTCTTTCTACACTCAGAATGATATGGAAATGAATTGTTTTTGCAGATCTTATTTCCAGAGTGTCCATATTCATTCAACTGAGGCAGTCAGACCCATGTTGTATGGAATAGCTCTGGAAGAAGCAATGGGATCTAACAGTTTAAACCAGTCGGACACAGCAAAAATAGCCTTAATAATAACTCAAATAAAACAAGACAATTTATATTCTCACCAGTAAAGACAGGTCAAAATTATGTGAGTCATTCAAAAGTTTCCTTTACCAATTGCTTTCAAAAAATTAATGCTTATTCTTGTATACCAAGGGATTTAATACCCATTCTGGATTATCAAATGAAACATGAGAGGGTTTGGATGGGTGACTTCTGGGGTCCTCTTGTTAGGAGAAATGTGGCCTATAAATAAGACAAATAATAAATAAATAAAAAGTTAGCCACGAAAAGGAGGTCAGGGTCTCAGTTCAGTCATTTTTTTTGCTTCCAGTGAGAGTTCAAGCTTTATATGATCTAGAACTCACCTTTCTGTCCATTATAAGGCTGGTGGTAACTTTAAAGTTCTCCTGTGACAAAACATTTAAACAACTTTATTTATTTATTTATTTATTTATTTATTTATTTATTTATTTATTTATTTATTTATTTATTTATTTATTTATTTATTTATTTATTTATTTATTTATTTATTTATTTATTTATTTATTTATTTATTTTGCTATCACTATTATAATTCTATCTCTGGTTTCAGCCCACAGTTGTCTGGGTTTCAGTCAATTCAATTTAGCAATAGAAACCTGTTTTGTATATTGTCTTTGTTTGTTTTACAGCATGATACACACTGCCCCACTAACATAACATTGGTTGGAATCTTCTTGGCACTTTAAAGTGGAATTGGAAGCAGCGATTTTTCAGATATTAAAAGTTCCCCCTCCAAGTTTTGAGGCCTCCAAAAGCTCCCGCAGGATGAAGCGGATACTTGAGACACCTTGAAACCTGGGGGAGAGGGTGAATCGGAAACTTTTAGTTAGCAATAAAAAGTTGTCAACCATGCCCACACAGAGCTGCACTAAGAGGATTTCAAACATTTCTAGGAAGCTGGCAACAAAGAAGTCTTAAGTTTTTAAGTGAAGTGTACTAATAGCACATAAAAGTTAGAACTATTGAAACATCATCAGAATTAAGCAAGAACAATTTGCCTTAATTTGGAGCAAAGCAAAAAGATCTTAGCAGGACCATGCAAAGTACTCAAACAAATTTCTGAAGACAAGACCTCAACACAGGTATGATGTAAGATTTATGGGATATAACCAGAGAAAAGATTCTCCCTCTAGTAGCTACTTCATTTGGTGGAAGTACCTGGAGAACAGCTTCTTCAGATCTATCATAGAATGTAAGATGGGAAATTCAACTAGCCTGGCCCCAGACCATTTAAGATTTTTTTAAAGGTTAACACCACCACTTTAAATGGATGCCAGAAATACACTGAAAGTCAGTATAGCTAGGAAAGTACTGGCATTATATGATCACATTAGCCTAGACCTAGGTAACAGTCCTGCTGCCCTAATTTAGACCAGCTGAAGTTTCTAAATCACTTCGATAGCAGCCCCATATAAAATGCACTATAGTATTCTAGCTAGGATATGATTGAAACATAAATAATTACAGTAAATTTATTAAACGGGGGGATTGAATCTACTGAGACACTAAATCTATGTGACTCATTCTCTTATCAAACTCTATTTGAATCTGTTTTTATCTTCCCTCTCCATTCTCTTTTTGTGTTATACTTTTTGGATTTTGGGTATGTTGGCATCTGACATCATCTTTTCAATGAGGTTATGAAAGACACTTTACCATAGAAAAGCAGGATATAAATGCTTTAAAAAGTGCTGCTGCAATTCCAGGTCTTCTAAGATTTGCTTTGACGAATGAAACAAAAACTCACCACACAATTTCTTGTAAAATTCCGATCAGTTTTTCTCCTTCCTTTTTCAGTGCTCTCATTCCTTGTCAGGCAAACATTGTGTTGATTCTGTCAGCATTTGCTTACTAACTCCAAAGGCAGTGCATTGTGCTCCAAGGTTCACCCATGATTTGTGCTGACTTTCCAGTGGTTTCATATTTTCTTCTCTAAGTGATGCAAGTTTTTTTAAAAAAATATTTGCTAAATAAACCAATAAACAAATAGCTGTAGCCTATTCCATACATATATAAAATATAGCATGTAATGTGGTTTATGAAATTCCTAAAAGAGTAACAATGGAATAAACCCCAATTAGCTAAAACTCATAAAACCCTCAATTTCAGCAGGAGATAATTCATTTTTTAAAAAACAGCAAAACTTTGGGTGGACTACTGTCTCCCTAACAATCAAGTCAAGCTTTGCTTCAGCTTGTGCCTTTAATCCCAAGAGAACATCCCTTGTTGGCTTTGTAATATGCTAAATTATTTCTTTCTGCTCAGCTAACGAGGTACACTGTTGAACACAAAGCAGCATGTATACTGCAGGAAGTGACAGCTACACAGTGATGGGCATTTTAGAACTCAGCTACTGAAATAGAAGAACAGGTTCTCCTGCCTATGTTCAAAACCTCCAGCTGTTTCTGTCATCCACACAGACACAATCAGTATTGAAGCACCATCTGAGCTATTTATCCAACTTCTGCTGAAAAAAAGACAAAAAGGGTGGTATGGGTAAAATATGCACACTATGGAAATGTTTTTGATTACTGATTTGCATGCAGTAGTCATAGCAGATTAAGTTGTCTGCCCAAAGCCAGCTGTACGTGCTTCTTAAACAACTGTAATAAGTTGAAGGCCACTGAAAAACTACATGGAACTTCTGTTTGCTTCATCCTCTCCCCTACCTCCCTAGTTTTGCTCTCGAAGCTACTCTAGGGAGGCCTCTATCACTGCTGCTGTCAAAATATGTTATGCTACCATTTGCACTTTAGTTGTAAATTACGTTTTGTTATTCCTAGAAGCAATAAAACAGTTTCCTATCCCACGATAATGATGTCATGACGCAGAAACTGGCAAAGTGGAAAGAGAGCTCTCAGAGGGCGTACGTCAATGAAACCTTTACTACAGCAATCCCCTGAATTAATTTGAAGGCAATCAAGTTGAATTTCCTTTAGTTTTCTGCTTTAGGTCCAGTTCAGACATTAAAGATCCACTGTCCATTCTTGTCTCAAAATCTTTTCACTAGGTGTTGCATTTTGCCCTCCCCCCCATAACCCCAGATTGTTTTTCAGCAGTGAACAAAATAGCTCCTTTTCTCTGCAAAACCAAAAATTCTGCAGAAGCAGAAGTAATATGTTGTTGCAAATTATCCCTGCTGTGATGTAAACTCTTGAAAGGTAGTTTGTTCTTCAGTTGGCAAGTGACAGCCACTAGCTTTACAAAATACCTGATCTCCTTTTGTTGACTAATATTGCTACCTGCATTTTGGTCTCTTTGGGCTGGTTAGGGTTTCTCATGAATGCCTGCACTTCTAAATATACCACTAAAGAACTGCCTCAGACCCAAAAAAGTACAATATTTAGTCTAGAACAAATCTGCATTCTAACTATTCCACTCTAAATGTCTGAGGTAGTAGAATACAATCTATTTCATACTGAAATTATCATATACAGGTGCTATAATATTTCACTTTTTGTTTTTGTCGTATGTGCTAAAGCAGACTAACATGACCACCTCTTGGAAAATAATATTTTTATTTCTGCAAAATCCCAGTTTCTTCTTATACATAGGAGAAATTGGGCATATGAGAGAGCATGGTCACGTGGCCAGCACGACTAGACATGGAACACCATTACCTTCCCACCTTGGTGGTACCTATTTATCTACTTGCATTTGCATGCTTCTGAACTGCTAGGTTGGTAGGAGCTGGGACAAGCGATGAGAGCTCACTCCGTCATGTGGATTTGATCTTATGACTGCTGGTCTTCTGACCTTGCAGCACAGAGGCTTCTGCAGTTTAACCTGCAGCGCCACCACACACTACCAAGCTACTCCATCACATTCAAAGAAGGGTTCACCCTCAGCCCCCATTCCCAGCAAATTTCTTCTGTGCAAAACAGCGTGATGGGAACTTCAAGTGCATGCACATCTGATGTTGGGGAGGCAGAGACTGAGAGGACTCAGGTGGGCACTATTTCAGAAGGATGTGACATTGAAGGTATCTCTGTCCCTCCCACACCACAAGGAAGAGAAACTGGATAACAGATGCATTAATGCAAACTGTGGGACATATCACTAAGTTCTTTCTCCATACAAAACTATATTAAAAATAAACAATGAAAAAGGAGTGGAAAGTCATGGGGAAAGATACTTCATGAAGCAGGTTAAAAGGAATGGCAAGGTTAAAAGGAAAATATCAGTAACATCAGTAGAACTCAATATTTCATGGAGAAGAAATCCTCTGTGTGGAAGAGCCCTCAACCTACTTTATTATATGCAAACTTCTTCCATATGGTATTTTTGAAATAATTCAGATGTGTAGATTTACACTGTCGGTTATCATAGAATATATAATATCATAGTGTTGTCCTCCAGAGAATCTTTTTCGGGACAAGTCTTTCTGGTTTACTAAAATTAGCCTCTAGGTTGCTGACATGAGACATATAACAATGCAAAATGCCACAAGGAATAATCATAACAATGAAGACAGCCTTCATTACACTAATGCATGGGTAATATGAACTTCTAATACATTTTAATTCCCACATTAATTGTTTGGGTAATGGAGGAGTTGTGTTCTAATAGAATTAAAGAGGAGCTCTTTCCCAATAATAGGCGAACATGTCATGTGTTCATATGATATTGTAAATTGTAGCCAATTCACATAATCAATTTACAATGACAGTGCGGTGGATATTTGGTAGTAAACATAGCTGTTTTCTTGTTCAGGCACCTCAGCCATGCTATTTCAGATGTTTAGAAAGAAATGAGGCTTTATGGTACAACTGGTGAATTTTCATAATTTGGAAATCTATCTATATTGACCATTGAGGTCTTGGACAAGTGTTGACACTGGCACCAGTTCTGAAGCACAGTGGATCACCTAGGCCAAAATTTTATTGCAAAATACCGTGCACGTCGTAGAATAGTTTTTAAATTTTTGCTGGGATATCAGTCATATGCCCATTCACATGCCCATTTGTGTGCCTAGAGGGCTACAAGGTATGTGTAGGCCAGCCAGCTAAATGCCTCCTGTGTTTCAGGCAGCTGCTATTATGGTGTTGTGGAGTGTAATAGGATTCTGGCCGTCACATCTCTAACTCAGATATGGACAGGTGAAGTTCTCGTATGGAGTGAGACCATTGGTTCCTTTACCTCTATATCTTCTGTTTCATAATGGCTCTGTAACTGGTATCAGTATGCGTTTACTGGCAGTGTCTTTCAAGAACTGATATCTCCTGTTACCTGCTGTCTGGCCATTAATGGAAAACGGTATTAAATTAAATGATCTGAACTGGAGATCTTTTGCATGTTAAGCGTATGTTCTCCAGTACTCTTCCTTCCATAAGAGGAGACATTTAGTATAATGTGAGGTCTGGTAAGTTCAAACCAGATATCTGTTCCTTAGAGCCCTCAATCACTAGGTAAGTACTTCCAGCACTCTAATGGATGCAATTGCTCAGCACATGAGTTTTTAGATCGTAAAGACAGGCTGTTCTATCTGTCTTTCTGCCAGCCACACAGGCATGCCTGGTTAAGACACAAGAGAAGACTTTCTCTCTTGTGTCTCCCAAGCTGTAGAACTCCCTGTCAAGGGAGGCCAGGTTGATCCCTTCTTTGTTGTCCTTCTCCCAGTAGGCAAAGGTATTTTTTTCAAAGTCAGGATTTGTGCAGCTGATTGGCCACTGAGAAAGGTGTGATATAATGAAATGAATGGATGGGTGGATGAAAAATTTAAGATTATTCATGGTGGCGCTTTTGTGTGCTGTCAAACTTTTTGGTGTGCTGTTCAGCCATAGCTTTCATGGTAGTTCTATAGAACTTCATCATTAGAGGCAGATTACTTCGCAATACTAGTTGCTTGGGAAGAATAGAGGTGAGGATTGTAGCTTTTATGTACTGCTTCTGGGCTTTCTAGAGGCATGCAGTATTCATTCATTCATTCATTCATTCATTCATTCATTCATTCATTCATTCATCTATCTATCTATCTATCTATCTATCTATCTATCTATCTATCTATCTATCTATCTATCTATCTATCTATCTATCTATCTATCTATCTATCTATCATCTATCTATCTATCTATCTATCTATCTATCTATCTATCTATCTATCTATCTATCTATCTATCTATCTATCTATCTATTTATTTATTTATTTATTTATTTATTTATATCTCACCCATCTGGTCTATACGACCACTCTGGGCGGCTTCCAGTATAACATATATACAATAAAATAACACAGAAGTATTACATGAGACAATCAGTGACAAATACAATACAGAAATAGAGCAAATAGTAAATAAAGAGAGAATAAAAGAAAAGCAAGTGTTGACAGCGGGGAAGGCCTGAATATACATCCATGTTTTTAGTTGAGTTTTGAAGGTACCCAGCGTGGGGGCTGCGCAAATCTCCACAGGGAGGTTATTCCAGAGGTGAGGAGCCACCGCTGAGAAGGCCCGATTTCGTGTCTTTTCCTTCCGGGCCTCCCTCGGCGTTAGGCTCCTCAGCCTCACCTCCTGACTCGCGCGGGTGATCCGGGTAGATCTTGGTGGGAGCAGGCGTTCTGCCAAGTATCGAGGTCCTAAACCATTTAGGGCCTTATAAGTGAGCATTAAAACTTTGAAGTCAATGCGGAAACGAATAGGCAACCAGTACAGCATGGCCAGAGTAGGAGAAATATGTTGGTATTTTCTCACTCCACTAAGGAGTCTGGCCGCTGCATTCTGCACCACCTGAAGTTTCTGCATCAGCCTCAAAGGCAGCCCCACGTAGAGTGTGTTACAGTGGTCTAATCTTGTGATTACGAGCGCATGTACCAAGGTAGTGAGCGCCCCGTGTCGAGGTAGGGTCGCAGCCCAGCAATCCACCAAAGATGGAAAAAGGCGTTGCGGACTACCGACGCCACCTGCATTTCCATGGTGAGTGTAGGGTCCAGATGTACCCCCAGGCTGCGGACCCCATTTTTCGTGGCCAGGGTCACCCCCCCAAACGTGAGAGAGTCACCCAAGAAGCCATTGAAGCAGAACCACAAGCTTCAGATGCACATTTAGCAACAACATCAGTAAAACATCCAAGTTTTAATATAGAAATAATAGTAGTTATCTGTGTTTCATTCCTCAGATCTTTGGTAGGTTAAAATCATCACAATAAAAAGTAGTGTTAATAGGCTCAAGAATGCCTGCAGGAACTTTTCTGGTGTATGGGTGCATAAATTAGCATTGAACTATAATTTTTTGTACATACAGTGTGGCAGTACAGCATAATGCCTCTGTCTGAGTGCATTAAAATAATGAATGAATTTAAAAGAAAGGGAGACAGCCCTCATGGCACCCATGAATTGACTTGTCTCCCTTCTATAGTTTTGCTGCTTCAAATCCATCAGACTTCACATCAGAAGATACGATCGTGTGTGATCTCTGAGTTCCATTATGCAGTGAAGCAGCCCTTGCAAAGTGCCTAAAATCCATTATGGCATATCCTCCTCATCCAAAAGCATAAATATTTAGCTGTCCTTTTTCATGCTAGGAATAGGTTGAAATAAGAGCTTTTCCATTAGACAGATCTGCTGATTTTCATCCAGCTGGAACACTGTTTTTATTCACACCACTGAAGATTCATTGAATGCAAGCTTATGAAATCTTTATGTATAAACAGTGAAACAAATAGAGTTATAGCAAAAGAGATTTGTTATGTAATGCTGAATATAATGCAATGCAATGAGCATGAAAGCCAAATCTCATTAGTTAGGTATATTCTTGTTTGCTAGATTGAAATTTATTGTGTTGACTGTTCGGTCCTGAGAGGCTTTCTGTGCCTCACTTTGGCCTGAATCATGTACACCTGTTTGTCTTTTACAGGCCTGTCCTTTATAAGGTCTGTGATAAACAATCTTATCACATGGTAACAGAAAAATTCAACATGCATGGATGGGGTGGAACTGCATAAAGCCTGCAGGAGTCATAATTCTTTTTACAGAGATTTGAACCATGCTGTGGAACATGAACGCGCTGGTTGTCCCCAGCTTTTTATTAAAGGTTTTGGCTACTAAATGTACACTTTTACCAATCATATAAGAATGGGCAAGACTGTTTTTCTTGCAGCTCCATTACATATAAAGAGGAATGCTGATGGTCTGCAGCTCCAACAAACTCGTGACTTCGGGGAAAAAAACACCCAGTCATGTCCAACAAAAAATAAAATTTATCAAGGGATATATTGGTGAGAAATTGGTTTCACCATTTTGTAAAAAAAAAAAAATGGATTTGCGCAGTTGATACCTTCAGGATCAAACACAAGACACCATCTAGAAATCTATACATTTCTAGACTTGTAAAACATTCCACAAAACAAAATAAAATGCAGTTGAAACATCCAGATGTTTGGAAAAGATACAAGAAACAATGTGTACATTTGTAAAAAGAGCTGAAGGAAAGAGGTGGCTCTAGAATGTTATATTCTCACATTGTCAAAGAAATGTGATTGTTTTCTTTTGACAATGAGGCTATTCAGTCCCCCATCACAGATGCCACTGAGTTCAATTTTTTTAGAAACAGAACTTGTGGAAAAGCAATAGGTAGATTTCTTTGGAAACAACCCTATTATTCCATCTTTCCTCCTTCTTGTTTGGGAATGTAGGAAGCTTCTTTCCAGTTCCCTTCAACAGCTCAGCCATGTCTTATTTGATCAGCATCTGCTTGCCAGGTTTTCCTGAAAGGGATGTCCTACTACTTGCAAGTAGATCCTTTTAACTGGATCACATCCAGGGCTGTATTAACCTATGTCCAGGCCCCTAGGCTTTCAGGTATTTCTGGCCCCATCTGACACATCAGTCTTTTACCCCACTACAGATCACAGACTGACCCTGGTACAATTCTAGACTAATTTATGTGGGGGCGTTAATATAAAAAAAAGGAAAAGAAAATAGGTGAAAGAAAATTCTTATATATTTGTGCTATTAGGACATATAGGAATTCTACTTCAATGAAATGCAATGTATAAATCAATGAATATTGAACTATGAGACTTAATATTGTTCTTATACTTACATTTTGTTAATACAACAAATTATCAAATACAAATTGAACAGTGAAAGGACATTAACTGATTATTATGTATTGATAAAGTATAGTCAGCTTTAAAATTCTTTTCACAATGTGCTCATAAAAAAACACCAGCCTCGTAATTGGGTCAATAAACTAATCAGAGGATATATGAACTGAAACTAATAAGCTTCCACATTATTCTTTACTTATTTTGTATTTTATACACAGAGAGAGAGAGAGAGACAGAGAGACAGACAGACAGACAGACAGACAGACAGACAGACATGCGTATACACACACAATGTATGTATGTATGTATGTATGTATGTATGTATGTATGTATGTATGTGTGTGTGTGTGTGTATATATATATATATATATGTATATGTATATGTATATATGTATGTATATATGTATATATATAAGTTTATATATACAGTGGTGCCCCGTATAGCGAGGTTAATCCCTCGCTATACGGAATCATCGCTAAACGGGTAGGGGAAAGGTATTGGAACGCATTAAACTTCGTTTAATGCGTTCCAATACCTTCGTTACTTACCTGTTCAGCGAGGATTCCAGGTGCCGGCAGCCATTTTCGCGCCTTCGCTAAGCGAGGGCAGGGCGCGAAAACGGCTGCCGGCAGCCATTTCCGGGCTTCCGGCGGCCATTTTGGAACCACCGATCAGCTGTTCGGCGGCTCCAAAATGGCCGCCGCAATACCCGATCTTCGCAATGCGGGTTTTCCCCATTGCGAAGATCGGGTATGTTTCCGTATAGCGATCCCGAAAAAGGGATCGCTATACGGAAACATCGCTATACGGTGCACTCGTTAAGCGAGGCACCACTGTACTCTCAAAAGTGCATATATACTTATTAGAGTATATATATCTTTATGGAGAAATATGTATGGATATTTATTGCTACGACAGAGAATGCAAAGTGCCTTCAACGATTGTAGCCCTAGGGCACCTCAGCAAAACCAAAATCAATGTGTCCCTAGTCCCTGCGGGGCCCCTAGGCTTCAGCCTAGTCAGCTTTATAAATAATACAGCCTTGATCACATCCTCTAGTTAGAGGCAATGGTGATATAGCAAGTTGGCATCAAATGGAGGCACAATATATTAGATGAATGCAGGAATGACATTTACTTTCTCCAGTCAGTTACTGCATTGTTCACTGGTTATAAATTTTATCAGAAAGTTAAGAAGGTGCAGTATAGTCTTTTTCTTGCTGTTCCTTCTTCCTCAGACACATTACTTAGCTGGAGAACCAAAAAGTACAACAGAAAGGGAGGAATTTCCATACTTACAAGACAAGATGATTGTATTTTCAATGCCATCCAAATTAATTATGATACATTTACTACATAGTGGCCCAGAATCAATATGGAATTGTTGCTTTATATTACCAGGGATTACAGAACTTTGATACAGTGCCATATTCAGTAAGGAAAAAAAAATCGGGTCATTGATCACTTCATTCTATTTGTTTATGCAGCCTACTAATGAAAAAGAGAGGAATTAGGAATATTTAACAGCTGACTAACTTTAGCCATCAATAGATGAAAACAAATGACAAAAAGATGCTAATGAGACTATAGCAGTGTATTTACAGTTTCAATTTACTGTTCAAGTGAGCTTTAGTGGAGGAGAAAATTTGTGGGTCATTTAAAATTGATTTTTGAGTTTTCTTATGCACTGATCCATATAGGTAGTGGAACATAATTCCATGTTGTGATAGCAATAAAAACCTCAAGTATTTTAAATCAATCCCATGATGTTTATAGTCACACACAAATATTTATTTTGCTGACTTGCCCTGCAGCTGTGGAAATAGAGAGACAGCTGTGGTACTCCTGGAAGCACAGGGCAAAACTCCAGAGCATCAAGTTGCCTGCACCAACCTGCGCCAACACACCTGTAGAATGAATTGAATCACATGGGCCACGTGGTCATTCTATATGACTTTCTGCCACTTGGGAGGGTAGCTAAGCCTAGTCAATGCTATCAGTCCATAATCACTTAATGAGGATTCCCCAAAATGAGAGGAGCCTGGGAACACATATCATGCCCTCAGGTGGTTCTGGCCGAAAGCCCCAAATCAGGGATCGGCAATTAATTTCTATAGAGGGGGGGCACATGAAAAATCTGAACTGGGTTCAGGGGCTGAACCAACTTTACTTAAAAATAAAATGAAGCAGTGATGTTATGATTGTTTTTATTTTGAACTTGTTAATCTTCACAAATACTAAAGATGTTTTTTGGGGTATGTTAAAGATAAGCAACTGATCAACTTTAGACAAAAAGCTATAAATGGTTTTGATGTCCGGCGGGCCAGACAGGAGTGGCTTGTGGGCCGTATGTGGCTCTCGGGCCACACTTTGCCCAGGTCTGTCCCAAACCATTGTGCCAAAAATTCAAAACTGAGCATAAATGTGCCCAATAAATATAATTTATTCATTGGGGAATGGTGGGTGAGAAGATCACTGCAGACAGCTTACTTCAGTGTGGCCTGTTATTGGTAGTCCTAACCCCATTCTTTCTCCAGCTAATCAGAAACTGTGGTTGGCCCAGGAACACTGTCTGATTCCCTGAAAATATCTGTCTGATTCCCTGAAAATATCTGTCTGATTCCCTGAAAATATCTGAAGACCCAGGAAAACTGCATGGGGTCAGGAAGAAGAAAGCTCTATGCTGTGTTGAAAAGGGAAAGATGCTGCTATCCCATGCTGCCCCCTCACTCCTGAGCCCACTACAGAGAAGAATGGCAGCACCCAGTAAGTCCAGCATCTTAATTCAGAGTCTGCACCTGTTCTTTCAGAGTTTGAACTCAAGAAAGCGAATTTTTGCATGTTTTAGCCTCCGAGGCAGAAAAATGGACCTCAGCATTTTTTGTTCTTTTGCACACTCTGTGTTGCATGCCTTATTTAGACAAGAAGTCATTGTTACAAAAGTGAATCCCTCAGTGAGATCAGCAATAAAAAATATCTCAACCTCAATGTTGCACTTCCATGTTCTAGCACATAAGAATGAGACCAGGGAAATTCCAGGTCCCTAGCAGATGGTAAGTTGAGAAGTGATTTGAAGTCATTTGCCAAGGCTGTCTGACTTCTGATGGTCTAAAACATTATTAGCAGCAATGAAAATGTCCGCCCCTCCAAAATCAAGTTCCTGAAAGTAAGCAAAATTACTTTAAAAAGCAGTAGATTAAATATTAGCCACAAATCCACTCTTCTGATTGTTTTCTGTGGAATTCTTCTCAGTAGCCTTTATCATCAAAGAACTTATCATTCAAATAACTATGTAAAGTTGATACCACCCAACTAAAGATGCCCCATACCTGCTAAAAGGAAATGTATATGTGATTTAATCCTGTTAGCTGTCTGCTCTTAGGAATCATCTTGCCTGAGCAAACCCAACATATACAGTCTGAGGAATGGGCAGCAGGAGATCTATATGATTGGGCAACTTTTTATGGCTGCTGGGAAAAGTGATGGGATGTGATGGGACATGGCTGCTGTATAAAATGTTTAGCAAGCTCCCCAGGCACCTATAGTCAAAGCAATTCCATCTGTATTTTTGTTCCCCTCTGAGTGGCCATTTCCCTGGTGCTATCAAGCAAGAGCGAGTGGTGACAGCTTTACAAACCAGGAGCTCCAGCAGAAACGTGTGGTTATTTACTAGCTTCATAACTACATCTATTTGAGAGGAAGCAAGTAAATCATACATTTCCAAATTGTCTGATCACACTGTGCATCTCTATGTTCCCAGGCTGCTTGTGTATAGTGAGGTGGTAGGAAATAGTGACAAAAAAGAAATCTGTTCAGTTAGCATTCCCCTGGGTAAATAAACATTTGATGCTAGGTAATGTCTTCCTTATTTCACTCTCACAGGGAAGAATGAATGAAAAAAAATAGGTTTTTACTCATTGGATGACATTTTGGGAGTTCTTATTCATTTTGCTCATTTGGGGATTTTCTTTTTATGCAAAAAATGGCATTCAAATCACTAATATAAAATCATTTTGCATGACCTATCTGAAACATCACTGTTGTCAAAATGAATTAATGTTTAAGAATGGAAGAACAGAGTATCCATCTGCTTCTCTTCACAACACAGGAAACAGTGGGAAGGACACAGAAACATATGGACCAATGGAACAAATCAGTGGTGGGACAGTAGTGTTTGGGTCTGTGTAGTAGATGCTATAGTTTTATACAGGTGACATCCCTCAAATATACTTAATCCCTGACTGGGAGGAATAGGTGGTTGGGTCCCAGAGCTTTTATAAAATCAGATTCAAATATGCAATGGTGGTTGGGAGGTGGGACACAAAATAATCAAGCAAAGCACATGGTTAAGTCATTTTACTCAAACAGCTTCACACAGTGAATGACATCTCCCTCATCCACTGCCATCCTGCAAATACAATGTTTGACAAATTCACACATTTGTTTACTAGGGTTTAGCTGGGACATGCTGATACTGCTTCATCATTTTCACATGGGGAATCTCATGTGAAAAATGAGATATTGGACAACTTCCTGCCAGGTAACTAAGTAAAAAATGAATGACACTCTCCACCCACAAGCAGAAAAGTGAGTGTATCTATGTGGGGTTTTTTTTGGGGGGGGGGTGAGGCTGGGATAAGGTTTTTCCTTTGGCCTTTCTCTCTTTAGTGAAGAAACAGGGTGCTGGTATTACCAGCAGAGCTGAGATTCGTTTCCCCTTTGTTCAGCAGTACAGATGGATGAGATGCAGCAGCACAACTGTGTGTGAAATATGTCCCTTTCTCATAATCGTTCTCCTCTCTTTTTTGGTGGAGGGGAAAGGTTTACAAAATATCTGGTGCTTAAAAAGATAGAAGCACTTCAGCAATCACCTTGGCACTAAGAATAAGGTCAGACATGGTACAAAAAAGGAGGAATGGACAGATCTATCATGTTTCAATTTCTGCCTCATTTGAATCTCAATTTCTTTCTATCAAATTCAAGATGAAATGTGTGGAATTTGATAGCTGAAATCCTGTTATGCAGTTACGCAAATGGCATAACTTTTGGAAGCGAATTGCCATAAGTTAGGAGATCCCTCTAAACAGATCACCTGTAAGCAAGCCCTGTGGCACAGTAGTTAAACTACAGTACTGAAGTCAAGCTTCTTCTTTTCATGCACTGGATATTTCAGGTAGGTGGCTCAAACCTAACACAGCCTTCCATCTTTCCATGGTCAGTAAAGTGAGTATCAAGCTTTAGGTGGGATCGGCACATTCTAGTTTGCATAATTATGTTGCAAACTGCCAAGAGAGTGCTTTAGCACTATGGGGTGGTACATAAGTCAAAACAGCAGCAACAATAATAAACATTATCTCATGTGTATTGTATCATGTGACTCAGCATGCAATGTATAAGGTCTGTGGAGATTTCGTAACTTATGGAAGTTCACATCTAAAAGTTATGCCATTAGCATAACTGGGGAACAGGATTTCAGCCAATACATTCCTGTCAACAGTCTGAATTGATTCAACGAGTACAGCTGTTCTCAGCATGGAGACTAGTGTGCTATCACAATCTGCCATCAAGCTGTTAAAAATGAAGAGCCTATCAGAAAAAAAGAGAGAGATAAACCTAATTTGGCACACAAAACATGGCAGAATAGACAGGGATTCAAAAATGACAAGCACCCACAATTCTATAATTGGTTGGATGATTCTGCCAGTTTCAACTTTTCCCCAAAATTAATTTTTTAAAAAATCTCAAAGTTGCTATCAAATTTATGATAGACTACTTGGCCAGTATCAAAGAAGGGTCGCAGAAGGGTGGCAGTGTGCTGTTTTTTCCCAAGCCCCGGCAGGATCCCCACTGCATGCCCAGTCTTGTCCAGATTACAAGATTGGTTGCAGAACCAATAGTATGAGCAGTTGTGCCACATGGCATCTACCAGAGAAGGGTAAGCTGATTCCATGTCCCTTATGCTCTGAACAGGATACTGGCTTTTGCATTTTGGAATGTTCCTTTTAATCAAAATGAACCATTCTTACCAATCCCTATAGCAAACAAAGCATGTTGTTGCATTATTAGTGAATGATGATAATATTTTCCCCCTGCCATCCCCAGCCTCATCCTAGTCCTGTGTGAATCACATGGCAAAAGCAATTGGCAGGTCGGGGTAGTGTATAGAGTGAAATGTATACTGACTTTATAGAAAATATTTCCAAGGCCTGGATTGGAAACATTTGTAAATCTGTCATTCTGAGCAAATCATATTTTCCAGTAGTTTACTGGGATAACAAATTTGCTTAATCTGTATTCAATTTTAAATACAAAGTTAGTATACTTGTACATAATAAATTCAAATCAGGAAAATTGATTAATTGACTCCTTTTTGGTTTGCTTGCTTTTCTGGGAAAAAATTAATATGAACATTTATTGGGTACATTATAAGCTTGCGTGGTTTTAGAAGTCATTAAATAAAAGTTGGTGCCATAGTTCAGTACAGTGAGTTCATTGATTGAGCCAGTAGTTTATGCAAATTACCCAATTTTCAGCTAATTATTTGATTGCATACAATATTTGAATAATGGTTTGTTGCGCTCTAAAGAAGAAGCACCTTTCCCCTTCCATTTCAATTAACAGATAGTTGCAAACCAAGATGGGGTCTTGACCATTGTTAAAGGACATTCAGAAAGCATACCAATCGGTGGCAACAGATTTGTGATGGATATTATGTGCATATCATTTCCTCTGGTCTAGATTAGGAACATGGATGCAACTTTTGTGAATCTTTATCTGTAGTCTGAAATGCAGTGTGATAGATTTACACATGTGCTAGAGAAAGGAAACCTGTAGTTAAGGTAACTGGTCTCATACATTTGTGATGCACATAATAATGATGCAGTACCCAGAATGTATATAAAACAACTTTGTTCTCTGAGTTAGATGCCTTGCACTCTGATGGTGATTCATGGCCTGTTACATATCATGTTTTAATTGTTGGAGACAATTTTAAAAAGAGTTTCTAAGCCCACTTCCAAATCTGTGCTTCAGATGTCTTGAGGATGCTTTAGCCTGCACCTGAATGGCTTGTTTCACTGACTGATGTGTCCCCAAGCTAAACTGGAAGCACATCTGAAGAATGTATTCTGAGCTTTTTTCCCCTCCTTCTCTTACGCCATCAGCAGAACGCCTCCTCCCACCTATATCTACCCGAATCACTTGCTGTAGTCAAGATTGGCAACGGAGGGGGCCTAATGCCAATGGAGGTCCAAAGAGAATGAACAAGAAAGTGGCCCTTCATGGCAGTGACCCCTCCCATCTGGAACAGTTCCTCCCCCCAGGAATTTGTTTGGCTTCCTCGCTGGGTGATTTTAAGAGCCAACTCAAGATCTGGCTCTTTAGGCAGGCCTTCTGCCTAATTTTATTGCTATCATCTATTGTATGGGGACATGGTGGCGCTGCGGGCAAAACCACAGAAGCCTCTGTGCTGCAAGGTCAGAAGACCAGTAGCTGTAAGATCAAATCCACGCGACAGAGTGAGCTCCCATCGCTTGTCCCAGCTCCTGCCAACCTAGCAGTTCGAAAGCATGTAAAATGCAAGTAGATAAATAGGTACAACTACGGTAGGAAGGTAACGGAGTTCTGTGTGTAGTCGCGCTGTCCACGTGACCGTGGAAACTGTCTACGGACTGGCTCCATGGCTTGGAAACAGGGATGAGCACTGCCTCCTAGCGGCGGACACGACTGGACAAATTGTCAAAGGGAACCTTTACCTATTGTATTAATGTTGTTGTTTTATTTTATTATTGTTGAGTACTGTTAGCTGCCCAGAGCAGACTTTGGTCTATATGCGTGGGATATAAATTAAATAAATAAAATAAATAAAATAAATAATACTATCTCTTCATTAGGTTCTTAGCTACGACTGAGAGGAAGTTTGTTTGTTTGTTTATTTATTTATTTATTTATTTATTTATTTATTTATTTATTTATTTATTGGACTTATATACCGCCCCATAGCGCTACAAGCACTCTCCGGGCGGTTTACAATTTTTTAAATTATACAAGCTACTCATTGCCCCCCCCCCCCAGCAAGCTGGGTACTCATTTTACCGACCTCGGAAGGATGGAAGGCTGAGTCAACCTTGAGCCGGCTACCTGGGATTTGAACCCCAGGTCGTGAGCACAGTTTTAGCTGCAGTACAGCGTTTTAACCACTGCACCACGAGGCTCTTCAAGTTGAAAGGCATTTACATGCCAATTTTATTCAAATATTATTTTACTGCCTGAAACCTCCCCCCATCCCCATTGAAAAAGTCTATTATTTGCCCCTCCACATGTTTGTCAAGAGATTCTGGCAAATAATCAATGAAATAAGGTCACACAGCACCAAACCCATCTATTTCATGGGCAGCAACCCCCCTGGCTGAAATTGAGGAAACATTTTCTGCACACCTTTGAAGCTCTAAATATACACCAGAAGCAGTGAAGCTAAATCTATGGAGAGCAAAAACAAAACACCTTGCTGAATGGGAAGGAAGGAAGTCCCTGTAGAATTTGTCAGTACTCCCACCCATTGTGGATGTAGGAGGTCTGTTTAATTATGTTGGTCATCACCCTATTGAGTGTTTACATGTGCACGGAGCACTAACTGTGGGAGCAGCTGTTGTAATCTGTAGAGCTGCTGGTTGCACAAGCCAGGCACATGATCATTGCAGCTTTCAAAGTTGGGGTTCTGTGTGCATAAATATTGAGCAGAATACTGACCATCTTGTCTTAAGAAATATTGCTTTTTCAGACATTGCTTTATGCAACTTACTTGACCTGAGCATAAGAGGAAACAGGTGACTGATACTGTACTGTTAATATATATTTCCATTGGTGGTGCTCTTCAAGGACATTCTTATCAGACATATATAACAGCTGAGATCCTATTGCTTAATGTAGTATTTATTTATTTATTTATTTATTTATTTATTTATTTATTTATTTATTTATTTATTTATTTATTTGATTTTATGTCACCCATCTAGCAAACTAGCTACTCAATATAACTAGTCATTTTTAAATCAAAGCAACCAACAACATGCAAATGCTATAAGTAATTATAACTACTATGTAGCAGATCAAACAATGATAAGTAAATTGACAATAATACATTCCAATTATTCTTATTTCTTTTTCTTCTTTCCTCCCCTCCCCCATTAATTGAGGAGGGGCATTTTTATATTATATTATATTATATTATATTATATTATATTATATTATATTATATTATATTATATTATATTATATTATATTATATTATATTATATTATATTATTAGCTTCACAATTAATTTGCCTTCTGATCATCATATGATGTCATTTCAGGGAACTATACTATTTTTTTTCTTGTTCTCCTTGTATTCTTGAATGTTTCTCTTAGGTCCTATACCTATATTTGCCTCTGGCTGTTGGCCAGTTTAAATCTGATTCTGGGTGTACAAAAGGGTGCCAACACACATTGTCCTACACCACTTTCCTGTTTCTTCTTTAACCCACAGCAAATCAAAGCTTTTCCCTTGCTGTGAATGATGGTGAAACATTGTGAATTCCCTGAGTACCAGCCCATCAGACAAAAAGAGAGAGTGAGAAAAAAAAACTCTTTGAAATTCTCTAGGGAAGGCAGCTCATTGTGAATGCAAGCACATCTTGTGGCAGTAAGGTCTCCTTTGTTATGAGTGAATAAATGATTTAAGCAAAAGTGGATGATAAAAACACCTGCTGTGCCTGCTAAGAGAATTGACATGGACCTCCTTGATAAAACATTAGTTAAAATACATTTAATATTTTGTCAAGACACTCTTATCTAAATGTTATAATATGATTTCAGTAAACATATTAGTATGCTCGTGGTCAAAGAGAGATTGTCACAAGACAGCTAGCTACAAAATTTAGGCTCATCCCAATCATCTTTATTTAATTTGTTTGTTTGATTGATTTAATATCTTGCACTTTCAGACTGTAGGAGCCCCTTGAAGAACTTAGAAAGGCAAGGCTCTATAGTAATAAAAGAGGATGTGTGTCTCATTCCTAACCCATGACTCCAAGATCATGAAATTCAGGTACCCCCAAACAAACTTGAACACTAAAGGGGCCTAGAGGTGTGTGTCCCATGGTTATTGGGTTTTGCGCCCTAAGAATATAAATATTTGATTGTCTCCTTCCACATAGGAGGATAAAGAACCACAACATTTTCTCCTTACTGGGAAAGAGAGAAAAGGATTTCATTGCATTATCAACTATTGTCTTGGTGAGAACAATTTTTGCAAAACCTGCATAAACTGCTATCTTGACTGCTTCGTTCCATGAACTGCTAAGAATTAGAAGCACTGTTAGTTGTTTGCATCTTTCTAAACAGACGTCTAGTCCTTCTGTACATGTTGTGTGGATGTGCTTTGCTCCTCAAGGGGAATGGGCAAGGGTTTCATGCAGAGGCGTTTTGCATGAATTGTAGAGTCCTCAATGGAGGAAAGAGCCCCATCTCATTTTAGCAAGACACCTTGATCCCTTTTTTGAGGTACCTTGTGTTATCAGCATAGATTTCACTGTATTTGTGAGAAAATAACTGTAAAAATCCAGAATAAAACAATATTTAGTCATGTATAGATGAAGATTTCCATGCATTAGCTTTGAAGCTGTAGTGATTATAAAAAGCAACACACCCTCATGTGGGAAGCAATATGCACCCTTCCTGGATAAAGATAATGAAACAGGGACTTAAGCCAGCGAAACCATTGGGAGATTATCCAAATTTATGGGAGTTCATCCAACTAGTATAACAAGGAAGCAATGGCTCAAATCACATTTGATGAACAGATAAGCAAAAGAAAAGACTGTTACAATTTCTTTATAAAAACTGAACTTTTTTAAAAAATAAGTTCACATACGTGACCTACGTGTAATTGTAATATATGAGCACTATCTGATTGTGCTCACATTATAATAATGCTATTATACATAGAAACAAATGTACTTTCATTTACAGTATTTTTTACTGTTCTATACAGTAACAAAATGCAGGCAAGGCACGCCAAGGGGTTTCTCTTGTTCTTCAAGATGGAGAAGAGAAGGGCTTCCTCATGAATACATTAAAGTAAAAAACCATTGGTTTTGTCCTCTAATGTGCTCAACATACATCACATGGGGTCTGTACAGGGCAACTACACTCCTCACAGGTGTTGAGTTTCCATATTTTAATAATGTAGGGAAGGTGCTTGGAATAAACTGCACAGTATGTGATATTTAGGGACGATTCAGCATGGCCTCACTCTTGGTGTGGTTTCTGAATTTTTCTGTTTTAATAATGTGTGAATAGGTCTAGGAAATAACACAAAATATTTATTTGAAATAACACCTTTATCCCCCACTCTGTTCTTACTGAGAGAATGTTTTTCCAGTCCCATATGTGGACCCAGAACAATGCACATTTATTAATATTACCTATTCCAAAGGTGTTTGTCTAAAAGCTCTGCTACATAAATTTGGAAAGTTGATGTAACATTCATGGCTACAGTCATGGCCAAAAATATTGGCACCCTTGCAATTCTCTCAGAAAATTGTTGCAGTTGCAAATGTTTCAGTACTCACGTGTTCATTTCTTTGGTTTGCATTGGAACAACACACACACACACACACAAAAAAAAAAAAACAGAGAAGAAAAGTCAAATCTGATACAATCCCACACAGAAACCCAAAAATGCACTAGCTAAAGTTATTGGCACCCTGTCTAAATTGTAAGAAATAATTGCTTTTCAAGCATGTGCTGCTCCTTTAATTTGTATTTAGACACATCTGTCACAAGTAAGAGGTGTGGGCAATATAGTAATCACACTTGCAACCAGTTAAGATGGAGAACAGTTGACTCAATCTTTGTGTTGTGTGTGACACTGAGCATGGAGAAAAGAATGAAGTGTAAAGAGTTGTCTGTTTGTGGATTTGAAAGAGAAAAATGTGGAAAAACATTGACAATCTCAAGGCTACAAGTCCATCTCCAGAGATGTTAGTGTTCCTGTGTCTACTGTGCACAATATCAGCAAGAGTTTTACAGCCCATGGCACTGTAACTAACATCCCTGGACATGGACAGAAGAGCAAAATTACTGAAAAATTACAATGAAGGGTTGTTTGAAAGGTGGATATAGAACCTAAATTAACTTCCAAACAAATTCAAGCTGATCTGCAGATACAGGGTACAACAGTGTCAGCTCGCACTATCCATCACCATCTGAATGAAAAGGGGCATTATGGAAGGAGACCCAGGAGGACACAACTGCTGACACAAAGACATAAAAAAGCAAGACTGGAGTATGCCGAAACTTATGTAACAAAACCACAATCCTTCTGGGAGAACACACTGTGGACAGATGAGACAAAAGGACAGCTTGGTAAAGGATATGATGGCAAAATCCTACAAGGTAGACTTCAGCAGTATGTGGACTGAGAACTCCCAGAAGTATAAGCTGGATTTCGAAGGGGCAGAGGAACTACAGACCAAATTGCTAGCATGCGCTGGATTATGGAGAAAGCCAGAGAGTTCCAGAAAAACATCTACTTTTGTTTCACTGACTACACAAAAGCCTTTGACTGTGTGGACCATAGCAAATGATGACAAGTCCTTAAAGAAATAAGAGCGCCTGACCACCTTATCTATATCCTGAGAAACCTATATGTGGGACAGGAAGCAACAGTTAGATCTGGATATGGAATAATTGGTTCCAAGCAACAGTTAGATCTGGATATTGGTTCAAAATTGGGAAAGGAGTACGACAAGGCTATATTTTGTCTCCTTGCTTATTTAACATGTAAGCAGAATACATCATGCAAAAGGCTGGACTGGATGAATCCCAAGCTGGTATTAAGATTGCCAGAAGAAATATCAACAACCTCAGATATACAGATGATACCACTCTGATGGCAGAAAGTGAGGAGGAATTAAAGAACCTCTTAATGAGGGTGAAAGAGGAGAGTGCAAAAAACGGTCTGAAGCTCACCATCTAAAAAACTAAGATCATGGCCACTGGTCCCATCACGTCCTGGCAAATAGAAGGGGAAGATATGGAGGTAGTGACAGATTTTACTTTCTTGGGCTCCATGATCACTGCAGAAGGTGACAGCAGCCACGAAATTAAAAGACACCTGCTTCTTAGGAGGAAAGCAATGACAAACCTCGACAGCATCTTAAAAAGCAGAGACATCACCTTGCCGACAAAGGTCCACATAGTCAAAGCTATGGTTTTTTCTGTAGTGATGTATGGAAGTGAGAGCTGGGCTATAAAGAAGGCTGACAGCCAAAGAATTGATGCTTTTGAATTGTGGTGCTGGAGGAGACTCTTGAGATTCCCCAGGAGAACAAACCTATCAACTCTAAAGGAAATCAACCCTGAGTGCTCACCAGAAGGACAGATCCTGAAACTGAGGTTCCGGTACTTTGGCCATCTCATGAGAAGAGAAGACTCCCTGGAACAGACCCTGATGTTGGGAAAGTGAAGGCAAGAGGAGAAGGAGACAACAGAGGATGAGATGGTTGGACAGTATCATCGAAGCTACCAATATGAATTTGACCCAACTCTAGGAGGCAGTGGAAAACAGGAGGGTCTGGCGTGCACTGGTCCATAGGGTCACGAAGAGTCGAACACGACTTTACTATTAAACAACATCATGGCTCTGTTTACAGAAAAAGAAATGAGGCATTCAAAGAAAAGAACATAGTCCCTACAGTCAAACATGGTGGAGGTTCAAAGATGTTTTGGGGTTGCTTTGCTGCTTCTGGCACTGGATGCCTTGACTGTGTGAACAGTATCATGAAATCTGATGATTACCAAGGACGTTTGCGTGCAACATAGTGGCCAGTGTCAGAAAGCTATGTCTCCACCAGAGGTCATGGGTCTTCCAGCAGAACAATGACCCAAACCACACTTCAAAAAGCACTCAGAAATGGTTACTGTGGCGTTCACCCTTGTGACACCTGCGTGTTTTGCCCTCACAAAGGCTCACGTCGCATCTTCCTCTTGCTGCCACCAGTGGATTACCTCAATCCACAATATAAATGACGTTCATCAGAACACTTGTCTTGTGAATACAAACTGAACTTATTTATTGAAGTGAATCCGATTTAATAATAACAGAAGTTCTTCAAATAATCGTTGTACACAAGCAAATCATTAACAGTTCTCTCAGTACATACTTTTGCAATATCATTACCACCTTCTCTACCTATTTTCTTAACCAGTTTTATCACTCTGTATCTGTTCCCTCTCTCTCTGACTAACCAAACTCTTATCTGTTTCTCTCTGATTCTGACTCCCCTTAACTGACTCAGGCTCCCTCTTTTAACATCTCTTTCGGCTCCACCTCTAAACCACATTAGCATAGAACATGAATAATACATGACTTATTTTGCATAACAAGGGTGAACGCTACAGTTACAAACAAAGCGCTGGAGAGTTTTGAAATGGCCAGCAATGAGTCCAGATTTGAATCCCATAGCACACCTGTGGAGAGATCTCAAACTACAGTTGGCAGAAGGCATCCTTCAAATCTGAAGGCGCTCGAGCAGTTTGAAAATGAAGACTGGTCCAAAATTCCAGAAGAGAGAGGTGTAGGAAACTCATTCATGGTTACGGAAGTGATTGATTTCAGTTAATTTTTTCCAAATGGGATGCTACCAAATGTTAAGTTAAGCCTGCTAATAATTTTGGCCAGTGAATCTTTGGGTTTCTGTGTGGAACTGTATCAGATTTGACTTTTCTTCTCTGTGTTTTTGTGTTGTTCCAACACAAACCACAGAAATGGACATGTGAGTACAAAAATATTTACAACTACAACAATTTTCTGAGATAAGGGTTGCATTTTCTGACAGAATTGCAAGGGTGCCAATATGTTTGACTGTATATACATCACCTGGTGAATTAGTTATTATTTTGTCTATATGAAGAAACTGAATATTTCATTTCTTAAGAAAAATTCATCTTTTCTAGATATTGTACGTTTTGGTTTGCTTTGTTTAAACTCTCATCCTGTCCTCCCATTGCACTTATCAAATCCTTCACAAGAACAATGCTGACATATATTGCCCTGTTAAGATTTAATTGAGAGTAATTATAATCAAACCACTGCAGCAAGTACAGGGTTTCCAGTTCTTTTGTAGTTGATCAACATATATAAAAGCATGCTTTACAAATTTTATTTCCTAATATATGTCTGTACATACAGTACAACATGGCTAATTGAAATCTGGGGGAAAGCTACTAATCAGACTGCAATGGTGCGTGATATCAAGCAGTTTTATCATACATGGACCATTTCCTAGGATGCTTCCCAGACACAGAACATCAGAGGTGTGGTGCCCAGTCACAGCCCTTTTCAGCTGGGAGATGCACTCTAAAGTCTATGTGATGACAATAGCAGTGTGATTTCTCATATAAAATTATCTAGCACCCCAGCTTATCCAAAGAAAGAGAATCAGAATGTTTCTTTTTAAACAATTTTGTATTTCTTATGAGCTGTTGTATTTTTGTGTTCTTCCAAAGATGCACTTTCTTGTCTCAATCATCCAGACATAATGGGTAGTATCCTCTTAGTCTATTACACTCATGCAACAGATATGAGTACAGGATTTAGTGTGTTTGCTCAAGGTGATATGCACCACCTCTCTGTGTACATGTAAAGTCTTGTTCTATTAACAAGACAGTCTTTAACGGGTATACCAGCAAGCCAGAGGTCATGCAGAGTGCTGTGCCCATGGGATGTTGTGCTGTGCTGTTCTTAACAGGATACTTGTCCATGTTTCATTGTGTACAGGATGTTGCTTTCATTGATGTGTTGCCTGTTTATGGGAAAAGCAAAATGTTTGGTTGCATAGGGCATGTCCACTTGCTAGGTTATCTCCTCTAAAGAAGCTGTATGAATTGCCTTGAGTTACAGGGATAAGAATAGTACACTGTTTCAGAAAAAGGAAAAGAATCCATGACTACTCAGATATGCTAGCTAGCCTTCAGGTGTGCAACAAATTAAATTCTTCAATCTGCCAGTGCAACTGATAACAGTGGGAAGACCTCACACCAGACTTAGAGATAGCAAGCACTGTTTGCTTCATGAGAAGGCCAACACAGATACTTGGGAGTATTGTAAATGAAATGCTGTTATAAGAAATGGAAATTGATCAAACAACAGAGTTAAGGGACATGAGGACAAAGTCAAGAGTGTAACACAGGGCGTGAACATCAGCATGATAGGGCTGTGAAGCAGGGAAAGGAATAACAAAACAAAGATGTGGAAATAGATGGTTTTATTGAAAGGCAAATAAACTTGAGGCAAAGGCAAAGGAGAATGGGGTTGCATATTGGCCCAAAAGAACCAGCCAAACGTTTTGTTTCTTGGTCCTTACTGGACTCAAGTAATGAAACATGGATATATAGTCTTCTTTTTATATTCGCGAAGGTTTTCACAACCAGGATCTAATGGTTGTTCTGGGTTTTTCGGGCTCTTTGGCCCTGTTCTGAAGGTTGTTCTTCCTAACGTTTCACCAGTCTCTGTGGCCGGCATCTTCAGAGGACAGCAACCTGTGCTCTGGTGTAGTTGGCTTGGGAGTGCAGTATTTATGGCTGTGAGACAGGCTTTTGTCTTTTTCTTTTTAGACTCTCAAGTCTTCTTTTTATTCTAAGTAGTTATTTCCGAGGGTAGTTTTTCAATATACAGTGGTGCCTCACTTGACAATGTTAATTCGTTCCAGCGAAATCACTGTAGAGCAAAAACATTGTCAAACAAAAAAAAAACCCTTTGAAATGCATTAAAACCCAGTTAATGCGTTAAATGGGCTGAATACCTGCTGGTCCAGCAAAGATCCTCCATATGGCGGTCATTTTCAGTGCCTGTATAGTGAGGAATCCATCCTAGAAAACAGCGGGGGCCATTTTGAAAGCTGGCAGCCATTTTGAAACCCAATGATCAGCTGTTTGCTGATTGTCGTAAAGTGAAAAATCGGTTCCTGAAACAGGGAACCGATCAATGTGAAGCGAAATTCCCCCGTTTAAAACATTGTTTTGCGATTGCAAAAGTGATCGCAAAAACGTTGATGTAATGCGGATTCGTCGTAGAGCGGGATAATCATCCAGCGGGGCACGACTGTGCTTTATTTATAGACAGAGGTCTTCTACTGTTCCTGTACATATCAGTTGCATTTCTTCCATTATGGATTTCAAACTGCAGTTTTGATGATGGTACAGTTATTTCTAAAAATACCGTTGTTCTTGCCACCCCAGTTCCCTTTCTCAACAGACTGAAACCTTTATCTGTGAGCTATCCCTTGGTACTCAAACAAAAATGCACTTTGCAGAGTTAACAATGCCCTCTGCTTAATTTGCTTTCTGTCGTCACTTCACAGCATGCAAGAAGGGAGTCGTTTACAGATGTTGCTGTTCTCCAAACCCATAAGGCACAAATGGGTTCAAGTGAAAGCAAAAGTTTAAAAGCACCCATCCATTACTAATATATTTAGACATGGAGGGATCTGGAGCATGAAAAATATTACAGGTTCTTGCACTGAGTAATTGTCATGGAAGGAGCTAGGAAGGAAGGAGCTGTTTCTGAAGTTCACACATTAAACCCCCCCCCCATAAAAAGCACAATTGCTTACCACTGAAATACCAGAAATAAATTCCATTCACAGTAGATGAACAGGAAACAAATCAGACTTTCACTTCAGAAAACAACTTTGAATTATGCCTTACTGAAAATTAAAATTACACAATGACATTTCTTTCTTTCTTTCTTTCTTTCTTTCTTTCTTTCTTTCTTTCTTTCTTTCTTTCTTTCTTTCTTTATTTATTTATTTATTTATTTATTTATTTATTTATTTATTTATTTATTTAATATCCTGCCCATCTAGACCGAAGTCTACTTTGGGTGGCTAACAACACTCTAAGAATAATAAAATAAAACAAAATAACAACATTAATACAATTGAAGATGGTGAAATACATTAGGTATTGACAGGAGGGAAGGCCTGCCTAAAGAGCCCGGTCTTGAGTTGGCTCTTAAAAACACCCAGCAAGAGAGCCAGATAAATTTCTGGGGAGAAATTGTTCCAGAGGTGAGGGGCCACTGCCAAAAAGGCCTGCTTTCTTGTTCTTTCTCTTCAGGCCTCCCTCGGCGTTAGGCCCCTCAGCCACCCATCTTGACTAAAGCAAATGATTTGGGTAGATCTAGGTGGGAGGAGGTGTTCTGCCAGATATTAGAATCCTAAAGCATTTAGGGCTTTATATGTCATCATTAGTACTTTGAAATCAATGCAGAAACAAACAGGCAGCCAATGCAAAGCAGCCAGAGTAGGGGAGATATGTTGATGTTTTCTCACCCTAGTAAGAAGTCTGGCCATTGTGTTCTGCACCATTTGAAGCTTCCACATCAATTTCAAAGGTAGCCCCATATAGAGCGCATTACAGTAGTCTAATCTCGAGACTACAAGCACATGGTCCAGAATGGTGAGGGCCCCCACATCAAGATAGGAACGCAGCTGGGCAATCCACCAAAGATGGAAATAGTTGGTGTGGACCAGTGACACTACCTGGGTTTCCATGGTAAGTACTGGATCCAGGTGGACTCCCAAGCTGCGAACCTCAGTTTTTGTGGGAGAGTCACCCCCCCAAAGGAGAGTGAGTTTCCCAAACCACCAGTGTCGGGGCCACCCACCCTCAAGACTTCCATGTTGTTCGGGTTCAGCCTCAGACCATTCACCTGCATCCAATTCAATATGGCCTCCAGACAGTGCTGAAGAGTTGAAATGGCATCCATTGTTGTTGGAGAAAAGGAGATGTAGAGCTGGGTGTCATCAGTGTACCGATGACATGAAGCCCCCCACCCCCGATGATCTGACCCAGCGGCCTCATGTAGATATTAAACAGCATCGGGGAGATAATTGAGCCCTGCAGAACCCCACAATTAAGAGTTCACAGAACCTATACACTATCCCAAAGTGTACTCTCTGGAGATAGTCCTCCAAGAAGGATCGGAGCTAACGTCAGACCACCGATTCCCAGCTCAGAAAGCCTCCCCAGGAGGATACCATGTTCGATGGTATCAAAGGCAGCTAAGATATCGAGAGGAACCAACAGAGACATTTTGCCCCTGTCGGCCCTCAGCAGGTCATCAAACTGATGTGAATTTTGATGATGTGAAATTTGAAAATCTCTGTTGATTGGGGAAATATCTTAAATTTGCTGTATTGAGTGGGGTAATTCTAGGGCTGAAAAGGCCTCCTAAATTCTTTACTACAAAATCTTTTACTATTAATGCTGGGCTAGTCTATGAGGTTTTATTTTAACATTTCCATTTTTGCTCCATATACTGTACGTCTCTGCCTGAATTTGTCCATTCCCGTAGCTTGTGTCCATTAAAATAACAACAGCCCTGTCAGAGCACAGATATGCAGACACAGAGTTACTTGTGTCTGCATATCTGTAAGTTTCCTCTTACGAAAGATGAATTACTAATGTTGGCTACAAACATCTGCTGGTATATTAGTAATAGAAGCTCTATTTAGTGAGTATGGATAAGGTAAATATTTCATTTCATAGCAGATGTATTTGTGGTTAGATTCATCCTATTTTCTACAATTCATAGAATATGTAGAATTTTATGCTTTGGTTTAGTTTGTTCAAGCCTTCATCCTTCTTATTATACTTCTAAAAGTATGAATTATTGAAGTTGATTCATTTCTAAAGAGAATTCCAAGGATCCCCTATTCTCTATCTGATTCGTAGGGTGCTAAAATTGGGAAGGGCAATGTTGATAATGATTTTCTGCAGGGGTGTGTGAATGCCATCCACTTTGACTCAGTCTGTCTTACTAGAAGCAATTAAATTGCTTAAAGCCAATTTGTAGCTGAATATTGGATGGTTTTTGTGTGTATTGTACAGCTCTATTTAGTGAAGAAAAACAAATGCAGGGAGAATAAAGGGTTCTGTCATAGGACAGGGTAAAGCTCAACTACTGCTTGACCTCCACTGTGCAGGTAAAACTCACACAAATGTCTTCCATCCTTCTCCCACCCGGAACTGTGCAACCTACTCAAATTTGCTTGACAATAAAGTTTGTTGAAGAAAGAAGGAGTAATCCTGAAGTTTCACTGTTTCAGTGTATAAAATACCTGCCTGCTACCTCATGTGTCACTCTTGTAACCTACCTCATCTAGAACACAGACAGGTAAAATAATAAAAGAAAAAGCCAATATGCTGCCAAATAAAAGCCAGGAGCAGGCATAACTAAATGACAAATGTGTGTGTGTGTGTGTGTGTGTGTGTGTGTGTGCGCGCGCGCGTGCGTGCGTGAGAAAGAGAGCGAGAGCGAGCAGATTCAGTTCTAAAGCTATGACCTACCCCACTCAAATCTCACACGTTGATGGTACATTCACACAGATAATTAATATATTGGATTCTAAAAGGTAAAACAAAATGACATATGAAGCCACCTAAAGGAAAAGAAGCTAGCTCTATTTTCCAGTTAAGCCACAGTTACAGGATGGCAAACAATAGGCTTACCAATAGCATTTTGCCAGAGATGTGTTTTTCTATTACACATTTTGTGTAAACCAGCAAAAACACCGAAAAAAATACTAAAGACAGACAATTTTGTGTATTGAAACTATATGTTAGAATATATCATTTGAGTACATTTCAGTAACTTCTCTGTTTCTGTGGAATGTCCAGACTTTGTTAGATTAACTACACTCACAAATTACAAGAGCACAATGAGAAAGCAGATTTCTGACCCTCTGGCCCAATTCTTCTTTCAGAACAAACTATGAACTAGATTTTTCACTTGTCATTATTCACTTTGATAGTTGTCACATGAATCTTTCTGTGACTGACGGCCTGACCACACCAGCCAAATGTTTCCTAGTTATACCCAAGTTAAATTGTTGCATATATTTCCGGTCACATGATGCATGGCTATTATCAAACTATTTTCCTACCCAGTGGTGTATCTGCAGTTTATTTCTGCCACGCTGGGAGGGTGGTGTTATTTTGTTCCGATAACATATCAGAACATTCTTTACCGGTACTGTGTGCATGAATGTTAATTCCACTGGAGAAAATGGAGAAGTGAGAGAGGCCAGGACCAAAGCACTACATCGAAGAAATGTGCCTACTCTGTGGAGTTCAGAGCAGGGCCAGTGGTGAGTGTTCCTGGTCTTTATTGGTGAAGGGAGAGAGGGAGGGAGGAAAGGAAAGAAAAAGAAGGGAGAGTGATTAGGACCAAGGCGACACCTCTTTGCCAGCAGAGGGAAGCAGGGAGGCATGGGTTAGGGGCTTTATAATTTTTTAGTTGAAAGAAATATATAAAGTAAGGGGCTGCACTGTTCCAGGAGACAAGAATGAAAATAAATTGGTTCCATAGTGTAGCTGGCCATAACGTTTGAAGCAGGAAGAAATGAATTGATAACAAAACAAATGGGAATGTTCACCCCTGTATATATATGCCACGTTACCACGATTTAGTACAACAGAGGTATGGAAACTATCATTAGAACTGGGGTACAGTACATCTGGCAGGTGTAATCAGGTCCTAAATTCCATGCTGGCCAATTTCCACTGAGCAAGAAAAGCCTTACTTTTCCCTCCTCAAGGACAGCCTGGCACAAGTAGTTTTTGAACTGAGTTTTGGACAGCTGACTGGGGCTGTGCACACACCTACATATCAGCATTAAAGATAAGGACTCACAACATAGATAGCAAGATTTTCTTCCACTGCAACTAATTTAATCATATTGACATAGAAGAAATACCCCCCCTTTTTTTCTGTTGCGGTTTTGGTGTGCAATTGACTCTGCCCCATTGTGTATGAGCAATGCACACCCTGAAGTTCCAAAAGGAAGTATTTAGTCAGTGGCAGTGTAGCAGTGCTAACATCATTCCTGTTGTACAGGCAGATGCATCCAACAGGATTTCAGCCACTGTCTCCCGTTTTTTTTTTTACATTTACTGTACACAACACAGAATAGTTTCTGTCATAACAATCAAACCCTCTCAAGTATTCTTCCTCTTTTTTAGAGTAAATAAAGAGTTGCTCCTCAAGAGTTTTAGTTATTTGTTTATTTAAAATATTTTCAGCCTTTCTCCTTAAAAAGCAGCTTACAACAATTAAAAGACAGTATTTAAGTTAATAACAATGAATATTTGATGCTAAAAGGATCAGTGAATGCAGTACCAAAAAACATAAGCAACACCAAAAGACAATCAGTGTCGTAAGGTACCCTACCTGGCAGCTATTCACTCAGGGAAAGCCTGCCTGAAGAGAAAGTTCTTGGCCTGCTTGCAGTAGGCCAGAATAGTGGGAGGGAGTTCCACAGTCTGGGAGCAGCAACGGAGAAATCTCTCTTCCATGTCCCCACCAGACACACCTGCGAAGGTGGCGGTACTGAGAGGAAGGCCTCTCCTGATGCTCTTAACACTTGAGCAGGTACATTTTCCTTTTGCCTACACCCATGAAATACAGAAACAAACAAATGTTTCTTGGCCCCTTCTCAACAGAATAGAGTTGCAACAAAAGCCCTCTCACAAATATAAATGCACAACTGAAAGAGAGTGGCAGAAGGTGAGGAACCCATCCTCCCAGGCATAAGCACATCAGCTCATTTGCTAAAGCAGAGATCTGCCTGAGTCTCTGATTGGGGCATTCTGACCAGCTCTATCTACAGCCCATAGTTTTCAGTACCCCATCAAAAAAGAAAAAAGAAAACAAATGGGGGGAAAAGGTGGATGGTTATGGCTTAGCAGACCATGTGACACCATCCATTTCAGGTCCCTTGTAGATCTTAATTGATGCCAGAGCCCCATCATGCAGTGGTGGTTAATTGTACCAATGCTCCAACAGGTAAAGAAAACGGTAGTTGGCAGCAGGGTGGCAGACATACCCCAATGTGCTAGTTATGTGACCAATAAAAGAAGAACACAAAAAATCAGCAATGTAAGTCCTTCCCTTTTACTCAACATCTCCGTGAATTGGTGGGCACAGCAGGTGCAAGAAAATGTATATAGTGCACTGTGATCTCATCTAAGCTGTCCCTAGCCCCTCTGTGGTTAGAGCATTCAAGGAAGCTCTTGAGCTTTATTGGGAGATTCAACTTTCATTTTTCTCTTTCCTTTGGCACTAGGAATTCAAGGTACATTTTGTGTTCCATCTTCTGCAATTCCAGTTTTGTACCATTTAAAAAAAAACTTTACAGATGCCAAATACATTTTGTAGCAGTAGTGGAATAGAGTATTGTTTGGTCACTTAGAAAATATAATTTTTTAAAAGACATGGAAATTGGCAATAGCACTGTGTCACATGTAGCCTCTGTTGCTGGAGCTCAGTGCATACACAACTCTTTACTTCTACAGGCTCCTGCAAATTGTTTGTCATCAGGACAACTGCAGCAATTTCATCCACAAAACCCAATTTGAAAAACTGCAGATCACAGTAGATCAAACCATATTTTCCCCACTGTGTAGCTGCACCCTCAGTTTGCTTTTGTACATTTGCCTGAAGACGGTGCTCATGCAGAACACAACTCGCATGCTGGGTCCTTTAAGATGCCAGATATTCTCAAGAAGCACAATTTAAAAAAATCCCAAAATGGCTCCTATAGTTTTTCACCTTCTAATGACATAAGAACATTTTCAGTCTTTATCTTAGGGTGCAGGCTAAGAAACATTGCTTCAAAAGAATTAATGAAACTTTTAAAAAAAAACAGACAGAAAGCGCTTGCTCTTCAAGCTATATTGTCATAGAGAAACAGAGCATATAATATTTTATCCACAACTGGCAGCTACGCTGACTTCTTTATTTCTCCCAGTATGGTGTGTGAAAAATGCCATGGGCAGACTATTCTTTTTCCTAGATCAGTCAGAGACAGATAAAACCCACCTGGTGAGCAGGAGTTTCCCTTTGTTGCAAAAGATCCACAGTGCTAAAAACCCAGAGGAAGCAGTGTTTAAAGCCAATGGAGAAACCTTCAAGGAGATCATCTTTAAAGAAAACACCAGGTTCTCAAATGTAGCTTTTTCCTCTCCCCTTTTGGTTCTCTCCTCCAAAAGTCTCCCCATTTCTTTTACACACTTAGAATTACAATTTCATTAAACTTCCAGTAAAAAAGACCCTTTCTCCAAATAAATGTAGGAATCTGTTGATAGCGTGGCTGAAATGTGTGCCTTTGTTAAGCATAAATTGCTGTTTTAAGTGTAAAATCAGTGTGGAAAAACATACAACAGTGAAAATTACAGGTTGGTTGGTCTTAGCATTTCTCTGAGAACCGAGGATGGATTCATACTCACACATGAAAACCACTGAAACTTAGGGAATGAAGGAAATGTATGGACTGAATTATCTGTTAATATGCCTTTGTCCTCAGGTACACCATTTCCACCTCCACCTCTCTCTAATGACATAAAATTCCCATTATACATGGATTGTCTCTCCTGTTGATCCATGGATCCTTAGAGAGATCCCTGTGCTCCTGCTTAAAACACATTAGTTGTTCATTACCTCCTTCATTGGGAAGACCCAAGCTCCTAGCAAAGACAAGCTTTGCTTCTCTTGCCTAACTATTAATAGATAACACCCAGCTGCTCCTTCATTTTTCTTCTGTCACAAAAGATGTAACTACATGATTAAAATGGCATGCAGTTCTGAAGCTATTATCAATTATACTAATTAAGGTCAAATAGAATGGAACAGAAGCTTTTGTCAAAGGAAAAAGGAACAGAGGCGATATAAACCACGATTAATCTGAAGGTATCATATGTACATATGACAGCTTCTGTGGCCATTATTATTAATTATTTCGAGACAGTCCTTTTCTGAATGAGAGCGATGGAACATTCTGTTGTTCACTTTCAGCAGGGAGCCAAAAACAGAGCTGATCAAAATCAATGCATTTGGAACAGCATGAGACAGGTGGCCAGTTGTTGTTTTTTTACCAGAAAACTATCTTCCTTTGTTTCTGACAAAAGTAAATAAATTATAAGGCATTCAGACTATGCATAGTCTACCTTGGTGGTGCAGACAGAGAGGGGGGAAAAAAGCAGAACTGCTTGAAGTCTGTTCAAATGCCTTTTTGTACAAAGTGGACATAGAACGATTGCTCTAAACAGCAATAAGTGGCCAATGAACTGGTCATCTCATTGTTGTGAATTCCCTGCCCAGCAACAACACAAAGCTCTCTGCTTTGCAGTGCTCTCACCTCTTCCTGGAAGAAAGAGACTGAATGAAGTACTTAGAGAAAATAGAAGGTGATGTTATGAGTGAGTATTTCCCTGTATATCACGTATAGATGCAGGCATCTGAGGCTTCCAATACGGGCAGCTGTGTGGCAATAGCCCAGGTTATGGCCACTGTCTCTGCCTCTGAATTTCCTGCTCAGCCCTGCTACTTCTCACAGTGCGATTTTTTTTCAGCCATTCTTCTTCATTTTGCCATTTTCAACATTTAAATTGCACTGTCTGCCAAACAGCTGCTTTGAAAGCTGCCAGGTGCACACTATACCTTGGAATGACTGTATGTAGGGCAGGATAGGAAGGTATGAGGAATCTTTTATTAAAAATGGGGTTGCCAAATTCGAATGCTCCCAGACAGGATGTGGAATTTACATGATAAAGTCTGGGTGTTTCCAGGCTTGCATTAGTGCAATATAAAAAAGAAAGAAAGAAAGAAAGAAAGAAAGAAAGAAAGAAAGAAAGAAAGAAAGAAAGAAAGAAAGAAAGAAAGAAAGAAAGAAAGAAAGAAGTGTTCAACAATATGTGCACATATGAAAAATATGCCTCCCCCAAGGTCCACACTACTGAGTACATTTTTAAAAGGTGCACAAAGACATTTTAGTTGACAGCAACATTAGGCCATTAATATATATGCCTGATGGAGGGATTGTGGTGGCGCTGCAGGTTAGACCGCAGAAGCCTCTGTGCTGCAAGGTCAGAAGACCTGCAGTCATAAGATTGAATCCACAAGACGGAGTGTGCTCCCGTCACTTGTCCCAGCTCCTGCCAACCTAGCAGTTTGAAAGTATGCAAATGAAAGTAGATAAATAGGTACCGCCTCAGTGGGAAGGTAGCGGCGTTCCGTGTCTAGTCATGCTGGCCACGTGACCATGGAAGATTGTCTCTGGACAAATGCTGGCTCTGTGGCTTGGAAATGGGGATGAGCACCGCACCCTAGAGTCGGACATGACTGGACAAATTGTCATGGGGAACCTTTACTTATATATGCCTGAAAAAATGCACATAACATTAAAGCTCTGATGCCGCACTTCACATCTGTGTGGCTGTGTACCTGAGAAGGAACATTGATCCATACACAATATGTATTTTACTTCTGCTAACTTTGGTGCTGATTCCTTCCCCTTGTATCAGCATGGTAGCCATTTTAACTATGCAGTTAACAACACTTAGTGAACAAGTGTGTACAATAAGTACAATCAATCAATATTATATAGGATTTGTTGGCAGATGTAGACAAACTTTGGGAGGGACCAAGGAAGGCAAATGCAACTTTTTCTGAATTAGATATCCAAAGAACCATTTAATTGTTTGTTGTTGTTTTTTTAAAAAATAGTAATACCAAAGAACCTTTTTGAATAATCGTTCCTAAATGTATATAATGATTTACTTTGAACTATTGCCACCAGATATTGAATAATGCATGTAGAAAAGAATCATCAGGTTTCTGGAAATGACTGCATGAAAGATCTTGGGAGCATAAGCAATTACTGTGAGTGACCAATTATAGCAGACACAACATGTGAAGCACATAGCACCTAAATTAGTCAGACTAGATGAGTGCAGTGATTATGTACACATGCTACTAGTTCTTGGTGGTATTACCTACTGGAAAAGATGCTATGAGACTCAAAGGATTTCATATACAAAACCCTCTTGGTTAACTTCACTTCAAAAACCATAAAGGATTTTATTGAGTCGCATTTGTTATGCTCTTTTATAAATCAGGTTCCCTATATCCCATGGATTTGATATTTCATCTCAACATGAGGTCTGGGAAAGTCACATCTTGGTAGACACTCAACAGGTGCAGCACCACCTTTCCCAAATCCTTGCCATGTACAAAGTGGATTCAGTTTTCCCTGATGCCACTTGGATTTCTACTTGACACAGTAGAAAGTGGCTAATATCGAGGCAGAAATCTCAGAGATGCAACATCTTCTCGAACTGCCTGCTACAGAGACGACTGATGAATATTTGCTTACTTTTGTTGGACAATCCCGCCAACCTAGCGGTTCGAAAGCATGCAAATGCGAGTAGATAAATAGGGACCACCTCGGTGGGAAGGTAACAGCGTTCCGTGTCTAAGTTGCACTGGCCATGTGACCATGGAAGATTGTCTTTGGACAAAACACTGGCTCCATGGCTTGGAAATGGGGATGAGCACCGCCTCCTAGAGTCAAACACGACTGGACAAAAATTGTCAAGGGGAACCTTTACCTTACCTTACCTTTGTTGGACAAAACACAGAGTTTCCCTAAAGTGTTTCCTTCATCTAGCTGTACTGTATTGTAGAAGGTTTGAAGTTTACAGAATACAGTGGTGCCCCGCATAGCGAGGTTAATCCGTTCCGGATTAACCCTCGCTATGCGAAATCGTCGCTAAACGGGTAGGGGAAATGTATTGGAACGCATTAAACTTTGTTTAATGCGTTCCAATACCTTTGTTACCTACCCGTTCAGCGAGGATTCCAGGTGCTGGCAGCCATTTTCGCTAAGCGAGGGCAGGGCGCGAAAACGGCTGCCGGCAGCCATTTCCGGGCTTCCGGTGGCCATTTTGGAACTGCCGATCAGCTGTTCGGCAGCTCCAAAATGGCCGCCGCAATACCCGATCTTCGCAATGCGGGTTTTCCCCATTGCGACGATCGGGGATGTTTCCGTATAGCGATCCCGAAAAAGGGATCGCTATACGGAAACATCGCTATACGGTGCACTCGTTAAGCGAGGCACCACTGTATATATTTCAGAATGAATCAGTACAGAGAATTGTGTGATATCTATTGTCGGTATCTATCTATCTATCTATCTATCTATCTATCTATCTATCTATCTATCTATCTATCTATCTATCTATCTATCTATCTATCTATCTATCTATCTATCTATCTATCTATCTATCTATCTATCTATCTATCTATCTATCTATCTATCTATCTATCTATCTATCTATCTATCTATCTATCACTTTAAACACTTGTGAGAAGTACTGTGGAACACATTCTGAGCTGCTGATGAAGAACCTGCTTTATCCCAGCTAAAGTTTTTATTTAGGAAGCTCCATACTTTGCATTTCCTTATTTTGTGTCATTTAATGCCCTTTGCAGCAAAGCACACTGGATGTTAATGAAGTTATTCCCTCCTCCTCCTCCTAAGTCATTTTGTATTATGATTGGCATACTACTTGCTGCCATCGCTTTCTAATCTTTTTTTCCCATGGCAATCAGATTATAGGACTTTAGGGTATATTAAATGTTGCTAATGCATTTATTATTCTGGATAAGCATTCTTAGAAAACCAACAGGAATGCATCGCCCAAATGATGGGCAAGTGGCAGATAAAACTGCCATACACATAATCTACGGAGAGTGAACTTGAGCTCTATACCAGTTTACCTAGTGTTCAGACTTGTATATAGTTGCAGTAAATCTGCATTCTCTAAGGGGAAAAGCACAGGTCACCAGAGAGAGAGAGATAGATTTAGAAACAGAGAGACAGAGAAAAGGAGGAAGACAAAGATATAAAGAATGGATTGAGGTAACTGAGTCAAGGTTGACTCAAACTTCCATCCTTCTGAGGTTGGAGCATACAGCTCACTGTGGAGCAAAGTGTTCCTTGTACAATTATGTTGTAAAGCACCCAAAGGGGGCAGTACATAAGTCAAAATAAGAATAAGACTAGAAATATGAATAATGTAGACAAGACAAATGGGAGGGGGGAAGCACATGCTGGATCATGCAAGCCTCTATCTGTCCATCTACCCACCCCAGCTGAGATCACCTGCTGCATCCATTGTGCTGTTCCTAATACTCCTCTGAACTAAGCACAGGAATCACTGGAGGGGGGACCTAGCACTTCATTTCTTTTCTGGCAGTCCCCAGTAGCTTTACAGAATCAGATATTTGTTTTTTAACAAGACTACCCTAGCACGTCTTGACTGAATCTTAGTGTCCTTCTTCATAGAGTGTGTCCATGCTGCACAATTATAGCAGTTCCATACTGTTTTAATTGACATGGCATACAGAGTCATGGGATATGTAGTTTGGCGAGGTACTTTGAATTCTCTGCTAATGAATTCTAGTGTTCCAGAAGAGACATCAGATTACACATTTCAGAGCATCAAACTGTGGCTGTAACTGTGTTGTGTACACTCTTTGTTAATCTTGAAAAGAAATGGCCCTCCAGTTCCCCATTCCATTCATAGGTGAGAGCAGATCAGCCCTGCCATTAGGCAGAGGGAGTGGTTATTTCAGATACAAGATATAGATAGGCACAGAGATGGCAGCATTATGGAGGACAGAACATACTGGACTAGATATGGGGATGAATAAAGAAAATGGTGATTTGTTTTGATCCGTTATTCATCAAGGTTAATGGATCAATGAATACAAACATACAAATATTCTTTGATGAATCAACAAATCGATCCATCAATTTGTCTGCAATTTAAATGGCTATAACACTGGCCCCTGATGACCTAGAGACACCATGTTTGCAGAGAAACCTCCTCAGACATGTTTCCACAACTCCAGAAAGATTGGTGAACATTGGATCATGGACCACCGAGTCATATAGTCACAAAGAGGACCCCCAGGAAAGCTCCCCCCAGGTACTTAGAGACTCCAGAATCACAACGGAGCTTCCTATGTCTTTCCCCAACACGCCTGCCAACATTGGTGGAGATTGGATTTTGGAGAGTTTACCACACGGCACAGAAGCCCATTCTGCCTACCGGCCACGGAAGCCAATAGTCAGATACACCCCCCACAGCCAGCCACCCCAACAGCTTACCTCCACACCTCCTTCCTTTCCCTACCTTAGCCCCCACCCAACTCCCACTGACAACCCCTTACCATAATAGCTGTTGCAGGTCTCCATCAGGCCTTCGCAGCCATGGCATGTAAAAAGGGAGACTGGCACAGAAGCCCATGGCATTGAGGAAGTTGTATTTATCCCCAGCAGAATGAGAGGTTCCTTTGGCAGAGGCACGCATGAGGCATTGAGTTTGTCCAGCTTAGCACAACATTACATTTGCCAGTAGAGTTTGCCTTCAGGAAGACTGAGGCAAGGCAGTATTTGGCAGCATAGCAGGCTTTTTGGCTCCATCAGGCACTGTGGAAGTTGGCAGCAGGAAAACAGGCTCTTTTGGCCCCATCAGGCACTGAGGGAAAAGGCAGCAGGAAAGCAGGCTTTTTTGGCTGCATCGGGCACTGAGATCGTTGGCAGCAGCAAAGTGGCGTGTCTTGCCCCATCAGGGCACTGAGGCAAAAGGCAGCAGGTCTTCTTCAGCAACATCAGATTTGCCTCCAAAGGAAATTTTTTGCCCCCAGTAGGCAAATGAGGTTGCTTGCAACTTCCAACAGCACCAGCAGCACCATCAGATGAACAGGGCAGATGCTACTAACAGCAGTTAATCCACCGGGCTGCAAGGCTGTTGGAAACAGATCAGCTGTGCAATCTGAAGCCGGGCGATGGGGCGACAAAGGTGCTTGTTTAGAACTAGAAAGCTGGGGATTGCTTGCAACTTGGTTTCTGAGACTGCCCGGATATAAACATAGCCCTCGGAGGTTTTGGGGGGGGGGCTTAGACAGAGCAGCCCCCTTGGCACAGGTAGAAAACCAGACGAGCGCTGCAGTCTGAAGCTAGGTGATGGGGTGAGGGGGCCACGCCAGGACAGGCTTGGGGGGGGGGAGAACAAACAGACCTTTTGGAATGTAGCCCAAGTGGAAGGAGCTGCAGGATTAGGAAATTGTTCAAATGGCCAGCAAAGTCATTGACTTTTTGACCCATCAGGCAATGAGGAAATTCACAGCCGGAAAGCAGGCTTTTCGGCCCCATGCAATGGGGTGACCTGTGCTTTTGTCCTTTTTTCCTGCTTCTCCATACATACTGAGTTAAACTGCTGCTGAGCCACTAGGCTTGTTGATTGTAGGGTCAGCACAGCAGTTTGAATCTGTGAGCTCCCGTGGTTTGTCTCAGATTCTGCCAACCTACTCAGGCAGTAGCCTGAGTGGACTTTGGAGCACTGTGTTGGCATGGGACGGCCGGACAGGCATTGGGCGGGGCAGAGCCTGGCCCTCTTGGCACGGGAATGCCTTGGGGGGGCAGAGGAAAAGGAAGAGGCAGAGGCAAAAGGAAGGAAGCAAAAGGAAAGAAGACTCTTGTCTTTTTCAGTGCAGAGGTAGTTCAGTTTGCCCCAGGAGGGAACTGAGATTGCACAACTGCAGCAACAACAGCAGAAAAAGGGTTCAAGGTGCTACTAACGTAATGGCAATTAATCGATGGGGCTGGTGGTGAGCTGAGCTCCCATAGTTTGTTCCAAGTTCTCCCTTCCTACTGAGGCTGTAGAATAGCTAGGAAGCTGGAATGAACAGTTTGCCAGTTTTGAGTGGGCCTGAGACAGGCCCTCTTTGGCACAAGGGATGCCCGGACAGGCTTGGGGGGATTGAGACAGGCCTGGTTGGCACTTGGATGCCCAGGCAGGCTTGAAAGCCGACTCTTGCCTTCTTTAGGAACATCACATTTACCTGCATAGTTCACTTTGCCCCCAGGAGGCAACTGAGGTTGCACAAGAACAGCAACAACAGATGAATAGGGTGGTGCTACTAACATAATGATGGTTAATCCACCGGGCCACTGGGCTTCTCAAGCGGAAGAGAAACCCATGTAACGGGGTGAGCTGAGCTCCCATAGTTTATTCCAGGTTCTGCCTACCTGAGGCAGTAGGAAGCTGGGAGGGGGGCTGTGAAGTCTGCCCTGCCATTACTGGTTCCAAATCAGACTGGGGATCTTCGGAAACCAGTAACTCCTCAGATTCCTCTAGGAAGAGGAACAGCAGTTGTTTTGGCACCTCTGGAAGGTTTGGTTCCCTGCCTGCCTGCAAGGCCACTGGAAGAGGAGCAGTGGCAGCGCTGGTGGTTATCATAGATGTGGTTGTGCACATGGTGGTTGTGATGACGGTGCTGCTGCCTGGCCTGCTTAGCTTCACAACTTTCTTCCTCTTTGATTGCCCCTGAAGAAATCCCTTCATTTTCTACTGCCTGCATAACAAAACCAACTAAAGAAATAAAGCAATGGAGATTGAGGAAGGAAACTAATGGAGATTGTGTACATTTTATTTTTAGAATGTTGGTGATATAATTCTTTTACTAAAATGTGACCTGCCTGCCTAAACAAAGCCTTCCCTCAGTATAATGTAATTAGGAAAATCCCCCACCCACCCACTGTGGCAGAGAAGTCCAAAAAGTCCAAAAGGAAAAGCCCTGCCAACTAAGTCTCAGTCAGACACACACTGACACACCCACACCCAAATAAGTTTTAGATGAAAAAGGGATGATGGATCCAGCCACCTACTAAATTCCCTGAGAGACACAAGCCTCTCTAAGATGGACTTTTGAAAACTGAATAATCCTTCCACCTAGACATGGACACACAACCAATTTGGGGAAAGGAAAAATTATTTTCCTAAAATAAACTTTTGAAAACTGAATATAAAGGAAAAGAGATTCCACAGTCACACGACGACAGCCCCCCCCACCGAATGATACACACACACACACACACACACACACACACACACACACACACACACACACAAGCCTCCAGGAAAAAAAAGGTTTGATTGATTTGAATTTGAAATAAAATTAAGCCCTTCCAAAGAAGTAGCCTAAGCTACCTGAAATCCCTCCCAAATTCCAAGTAAATTTGATGATGATTGACAAATGATGATGAAAAAGAAAAATATAAGTCTTTGCTTTGCTGCCACAAAAGCAAAGCCACAAGAGCACTAGCAAGCCAGCGAGCAGTGACTGTTCTCACTCCGGAGAGCACGAACAGAAGTGGGGAACGGCCAGACAGGAAAAGCTTATATGAAGTATCTGCAAAAGGAGATACACCTTTTAGCAGCGCTGTTGGCTGCCGGACATGCCAATCCAGGATCTCTGTCCTCATTGGCCAGAGCTTCAAATTGGCACCAGCAAGCTCAGAGAGGCCCCCAAAAGGGGTAACAAATATGGATGAATATGAAAAGATTGACGAGTAAAACCGAGGAAATATTCGTCAAGCCATATCTGTCCTGATTTAAAATTTTACAAATATGAATCAACGAATATATGACAAATCGGCTATATTGGTCAGAAAAAACTGATCCGTTTTTATATTCGTTCCCATCTCTGCTCTGGACTATGCATTAAACTGGCCTGCTTCTGTGAGCCTTGAGCGAGACTCCGGTTCTATTGATAACGTTGATGTGAGAGTCAACTGCCAGCCTGTACGGATGTGCAAAGTCAAGCTGCTAACGTCTTCCCATTGGAAAGGCATCCCAGTTGTCACAAGTCTTCCTTGTTTTATAGACAATTCTACAGCCAATTGAAAGTCCTTTGTGCAGGAGAACCTTGTCATCTCATGGACCCTCACTACCCAGCAGGTGTTGAGAACATTATGTATTAGAAGAATTGGTTTGGTTATTCTCGGTGTCTATTCTTATGACTTCATTTACCTATCTAAGAAGTCCTGAAATAATAGAGAGAAATTTGTTTTATGAAAGCATATTGAAGAGTATCTATCATGGCAAGAAGAAGAAGAAGAAGAAGAAGAAGAAGAAGAAGAAGAAGAAGAAGAAGAAGAAGAAGAAGAAGAAGAAGATACACCAAATGAAAGTGATAGCCGTATTAGTTGAAATTCCAAGTAGCTGGTGAAATTTTTTTTAATTGGCCAGAAACCTCTTGTATAACTCATGCTAGTGTAGGAGAAATGATATCACTGCAGTGACAATAATTAGAGTCACCAATAATTAGAGCCCCTGCTGTGATTCCTCATGCGATTCCTTACTCCATACAGGTTGTGTGGCTTCGCACATGGCCTGGAATCATAGCAAAGACACTTTAATTAGCAGCAGCTGCTAATTAAACCATTTCTGCTTGGATTGTGGGTTGCATGCAAATCTACATGACTCACACAATCCTCATTGCATATCAACTCAGAAGTGTTTATTTTAATGGAATTTACATGCACATAAGTGGGTATATGCCATTTTAAAAGGTCCACATGTACCACACCAGCCTCCAGTTTTCAGAGATAGTGGAATATTGTGACTGCTCAGCTCCAGTCTTACAAGAGGCTGGTCCTTTAGCCCTGTAAGTAATAATACAGTTCCTGGATTTTTTAAAATTTTTGGACTCTTGTGGAATGGCTATGTGGATTCTCAGAAGGACTGCCTGCACTTCAAGATTTACCACTGTCATTGGTTCCTGCTTCAGTATCTGTCTAAATATGCTCATCATTTATTACACAATCCTGCTAAAGGAACAGAGCAGCTACAATGCTTTTATTTTTGAATATGAATTTTAAATATACTAAGTCATCCCTGATAATTCCTGTATAACAAAACCTCTTTCACAATTCTGCAGTGCAATGTGAGGAATTACTTGGTAAAAAAAAATCCTGTAAGGCCCTCTCATAGCTCAAGACATTGTTGCTCTACAAAACTAGCAGGAAGCTGCTGTATGCCAGATAGACTGTTACTCTAGTTTCATGTTATCCATAGAGATGGGGACGAATATAAAAACGGATCGGTTTTTCCTACATATAAGCTGATTCATTAAATATTTGTTGATCCTTATTTGTGGGTTCTAGAGAAACCCCCCGAATATGAAGGGATAAATATTTACCTGTTTTTATTCGTGCTTCATATTAAAAAACAAAAACAAAAAACACCATTCTGCCTACCAGCCGCTGATCAACTGATTGGCAGCAGAAAGGCAGCCACCACCGCACACAGACACCCAATACCACAGCCTTCCCCACCCTTTCCTTTTCCTCCCTTAGGCCCCATGCCACCCCACCCCACTCCCACCAACACCCTCTTACCTTAATCGCTGCTGCCGAGGTCTTCTGGCCTCAGAGCCACACATGTAAAAATGGAGACTGGCTGCCCTTTGCAAAGATGGTGGCTGCAGCTTCCCTACCCTAAATGAAGCCGCAGTCATCATCTTTGCAAAGGGCAACCAGTCTCCCTTTTTACATGCCATGGCTGTGAAGGCCTGTTGGAGACCTCAGCAGCAGCTATTAAGGTAAGGGGGTGTCGGTGGGAGTTGGGTGGGGGCTAAGGTAGGGAAAGGAAGGGGGTATGGAGGTAGGCTGTTGGGGTGGCTGGGTGTGTGTGGGGTATCTGCCTATTAGCTTCTGTGGCCGGTAGGCAGAATGGGCTTCTGTGCCATGTGGTAAACTCTCCTGGGGGACTCAATTTATGGGTAAATAACTCAGATGTCCAATAGCCAATCTCCACCAACGTTGACAGGCATGTTGGGGGAAAGAAATAGGAAGCTCCATTGTGATTCTGAAGTCTCTAAGTACCTGGGGGGAGCTTTCCTGGGTGTCCTCTTTGTGACTATATAAAACCAGGGATCTGTGATCCAATACTCTCCAACCTTTCAGGAGTTGTAGAAAAGTGCCTGAGGAAGCTTCTCTGCAAATCTGGTGTCTCTAGGTCATTGGGGGCCAGTGTTATAGCCATTTAAATTGGAGATGAATCTACAGATTGATTCGTGGCGTCATTGAAGAATATTCGTATATTCATATCCGTTGATCCGGTAACCTTGATGAATAACGGATGAAAACAAATCACCATTTTTTAAAAAATTTGTCTCTAGTTATCTACTCTGACTGGCAGCAGCTTTCCGAGTTTTCAAGAAGAGAGTTTTCCCATCACACAGGGATGGGGTACTGTGATATATTTATTGAAGAATAAAACAATTGTATAATCAAATGTGAAAGATATTGGAATATTTCAAAAGACCGCACAACATACATTTGGTGGGGGAGGCATGGATCATAAAGTATATTATATGGCATGAATTAATAAGACTTGATGCAGGGAAAATCAAATTAGAAGCTAGCTCTTTGAAAGGGTCAACCACTTGCAGCCACATAAACGCAAAAGAAAGAAAGAAAGAAAATGATCATTTCAGGAAGACAGACCTTTAGTAAGAAAGACTTTTGAAAAGGTTAGTTGTTCAAAATAAGTTACCTAAAAGGCTCTGGTCTCTGTGAAGGCATATGCTGAAAACTGCTGTAGGAAGAGACACCTAAAGTTACATTGGTGATGTTTTGCTTCAAATATCCAAGGCAACAAGAAGTCATTCCACCCACCCACCAAAATAAGCAAAATGCCTTCAAGATAATTTAACAAATTTCCCACCAATTTATTTATTCACCCATTTATTTCTTCCCTTTGTCCCTTGCAGGACCCAAGGCCATAGACATCTTGCTAGGAGCTCCCTTGAGTTTCACCTTGTGAGACATACAATTATCAGTCAAATAAATAATTACATGTAAAAACATCAGATAAATATACATCTAGATAGGCATTAAGAATGTGTATACATAAAATGTAATTATAATATATAGCTAGTAGCTGGCTAGCTTAGCCAGGTATTGGGCAAAATCGTATGTTTTCACCTGAAAAACAAGAAACAAAAAAAAGGTATATGTGTGATTGAAACAGACATTTTAAAGACTGTAAACTTCCATGGTTAAAAATGAATGTTCCTGAGCTCTCATTACTCCTGGACATCTATAGAACCAGGATATATTGATTCCTTACATCTAGCTTAACCCACCATTGTAGATCTATTTAATCATCAGAGAAGTGTTTTCAATCAAAACACATGAGGAAGGTACCAATGAATTGTCTCCACATTTTCCAACATATCCTCCTTCTTTGATTGGAAGGGGCAGTTTGAAACTTATAGTCTCTGGGTCTCTAAAAACAAGTCAAAGAATTGATTTTTCCCCCAATTCTAACTAGGGATTTCAGTTTTCACTTATTTCATTCTTATGGATGAAAATGAAAAACAAAAATTCAAACCTTTTCTTCTCACTGTGTGCGATTACAAGAGTTTTGTGGATTTCTTTTTCTTCTGAAGTTGCAGAAATGATTGTGCAAAATAAATAAATGAGTGGATAAATAAATAAATGAGTGGATAAATAAATAAATAATCTTGTGTTTGCTCCCCTACACATTTTATTTTACTAAGTAGTACTGCTGATGAAAATAGTGCTGTTCTTTTTGCTTTCGTGCAGAAGGAAAATAAAATAAAATGAAACACCGTGACAGATTATAATTTTGTTTTTCAGTAGGGTGTCTTGATGTGTCAAGGAACCTTTGTTTGCTACAGATGATGAACTCACAAGGGGAGCCTTCAGGCATAGAGGATGTTCTTCTCTTTACACTTGTTTTCATCTGCTTTTCTTCTGTGATGGAACCAGAGAGGGAGAGGTGTCAGGCTAGTGTTCTCTTCCTTCTCCTACATAGATTAAATGTAATGAATTACTGTAATAAGATTTATGTTATATAATGTTATCTCATGGTGTGTTGTGTTAGAATTCATTTAAGTGGATTGTTTAGAAAATGTTCTAAATGGAACCAGAAAAATGAGAAGAGGATCATCATTTTGACTATTATATGCCCAAATAATATAGTTGAATTATCCATGATATACATGGAAAGTGCTATTGGGAAAGGGCCTCATTTCGGCACAGATGGCAGAAGAATGTGGCCACATGTGCAATTCAGAACTGATGCACCATTGTATGTGTTCAGTGGGTGATATCTCTATACTCAAGTATTAAATCAAAAGAACTGCAGTATAGCTCTGAAATATCTTGCAATACATTTAAATGTCATAAAACGGAGAGGATGAATGCCCCCACAATTCTAGAGGATCTAGAATTATTCTCAGCTGTTTCTAGTGAATTAGTGTAGCTGTTGGCCGCAATAGCTCTACACAAATATGTGCCCAGAAGGCAGAATGCATCATACTATCCATGCACAGTAGCACACAAGGACTCTACAAGCATCTCTTGTCCAAAAATATAGCTAGAGGGATGTGTTCAGTTGGAGTAGACTGGAGCAAGTGGGCTTGCTTGGTCCCATCTGAATTTTTAAAAAAGCCAATCTTCTACATTATTAACTGGTAAGAATTCATTATCAACTTCAGTGAGTTTATTCTACATATCCTTAAGTGATTTGTGGCTATACAGCTCTGCTGCTTTGTCTTCTCATACCACATGAATGAACATGCATTGTCATATAAATACATTCCTCCATGTAGCCCCATCTCCTGTGGATACAGCTTCCATAGATCTTCTTCATCTCTCTGCTAATCAGCAAGGCATCAAGGCAGTGATCTTCAGAGATGGCAGAAGAGCAGTGTATTGTCTATCCAACCTTGCTAGCATCCCTTGATCTTAGTGGGCTTTGAGAGAGGGTGAAACCTGTGCACTCGTCCCTCCTGAGAGACACAGATGCATGGACATACATGTTCAGCCCCTGATCCCCCATCAAAACTGGGTATGGTCCTCAGATGCCCAAAGTATTTATGCATCAGCAGCTTGTGACTGGAGCAGGGAGACACTTCCTGAATTCTGAGATGATCTGCTGGGATACATTTCCTTAAAGAATCTCTTGAAATTACATTAGCCTTCCAAAAGCAGGAAGAGCTGTCACTCTATATATTACCAGATGATAAGCCAGTTTCTGATGAAGCCAAGGGATGATATATGACTGTTCTGGATTGTTAATGGTTTATGATTCTGTTAATCTTTTAGTTCAGTTAATGTAAAAGTAGTATTAACCTGTTATTGCTGAACTAAGGGCCAGGAAAAGAAATGATTATATTAATTAAGTTTAGTGATATCGTCGTTTAGTCATTTAGTCGTGTCTGACTCTTCATGACCCCATGGACCAGAGCACACCAGGCCCTCCTGTCTTCCACTGCCTCCCGAAGTTGTGTCAAATTCATGTTGGTAGCTTCGATGACACTGTCCAACCATCTCGTCCTCTGTCGTCCTCTTCTCCTCCTGCCTTCACACTTTCCCAACATCAGAGTCTTTTCCAGTCTTCTCTTCTCATGAGATGGCCAAAGTACTGGAGCCTCTGTTTCAGGATCTGTCCTTCCAGTGAGCACTGAGGTTTGATTTCCTTTAGAATTGACAGATTTGTTCTCCTTGCAGTCCAGGGGACTCTCAAGATCCTCCTCCAGCACCACAATTCAAATGAATCAATTCTTCGGCAGTCTGCTTTCTTTATGGTCCAGCTCTCACTTCCATACATCACGACAGGAAAAACCATAGCTTTGACTATTCGGCAGGGTGATGTCTCTGCTTTTTAAGATGCTGTCAAGGTTTGTCATCGCTTTCCTCCCAAGAAGCAGGTGTCTTTTAATTTCGTGGCTGCTGTCACCATCTGCAGTGATCATGGAGCCCAATAAAGTAAAATCTGTTACTGCCTCCATATCTTTCCCTTCTATTTCCCAGGAGGTGATGGGACCAGTGGCCATGATCTTTGTTTTTTTGATGTTGAGTTTCAGACCGTTTTTTGCAATCTCCTCTTTCACTCTCATTACGAGGTTCTTTAATTCCTCCTCACTTTTTGCCATCAGAGTGGGATCATCTGCATATCGGAGGTTGTTGATATTTCTTCAAGCAATCTTAATTCCAGCTTGGGATTCCTCCAGTCCAGCCTTTCGCATGATGTATTCTGCATAGAAGTTAAATAAGATGGGGGACAATATACAGCCTTGTTGTACTCCTTTCCCAATTTTGAACCAATTAGTTGTTCCATATCCAGTTCTAACTGTTGCGATTTGGTCTCTAGTTCCTCGGCCCCTTCGAAATCCAGCTTGTACTTCTGGGAGTTCTCAGTCCACATACTGCTGAAGCCTACCTTGGAGGATTTTAAGCATAAACTTGCTAGCGTGTGAAATGAGTGCAGTTGTACGGTAGTTGGAGCATTCTTTGGCACTGATCTTTTCCAGTGCTCTGGCCACTGCTGAGTTTTCCAAACTTGCTGGCATATTGAATGTAGCACCTTAACAGCATCATCATAATTCCTCTGTGTATTCTTGCCACCTCTTCTTAATGTCTTCTGCTTCTGTGAGGTCCCTCCCATTTTTGTCCTTTATCATGTCCATCTTTGCAGAAAATGTTCCTCTAATATCTCCAATTTTCCTGAACAGATCTCTGGTTTTTCCTTTTCTATTATTTTTCTCTGTTTCTTTTCATTGTTCATTTAAGAAGGCTCTCTTGTCTCTCCTTGCTATTCTTTGGAAGTCTGCATTCAATTTTCTGTAACTTTCCCTATCTCCCTTGCATTTTGTTTCCCTTCTCGTCTCTGCTATTTCTAAGGAATCGTTGGACAGCCACTTTACTTTTTTGCATTTCCTTTTCTTTGGGATGGTTTTCGTTGCTGCCTCCTTTACAATGTTATAAGCATATATCCAAAGTTGTTCAGGCACCCAGTCCACCAAATCTTGTTCGTTAAATCTGTTCTTCACTTCCACTGTGTATTTATAAGGGATTTGGTTTAGATTATACCTGAGTAGCCCAGTGGTTTTTCCTACTCTCTTCAGTTTAAGCTTGAATTTTGCTATGAGAAGCTGATGATCAGAGCCACAATCAGCTCCAGGTCTTGTTTTTTCTGACTGTATAGAGCTTCTCCATCTTTGGCTGCAGAGAATATAATCAATCTGATTTTGATGTTGCCCATCTGGTGATTTCCATGTATAGAGTTGCCTCTTGTGTTGTTGGAAGAGTGTTTGTGATGACCAGCTCGTTCTCTTGAGAAGGTTCCGGTTGCAGGAGGGGTGTCACAACGCCCTCAAAATGTGAAACCGGTGTTTGCTCTCCTGGTAACGAAAAGACACAAGCCAGCAGGACCACGTGACAAAAAATGGGGGCTGTCATTTAATTAAAGAAATGCCAGCCCACAAAGCGTCCTCTTATGCTTTCTGGCACCCACCTGCCCACCCTCTTTCTAGTATGTCATTTCGGTCGCCTTTTTGGGGCTGGATAGGAATTTTTTACCTCTATCCTGATTGGCCTTTGGATGGGGGGATTTTTCGCCTATCCCACACTGGAGAAGGGTTGTTGGCATTTGATGGTGGTTATCCTCGGTCACACTGGGGGGAAAAACTGGTTGTCTCGGTGTGTCCCTTTTATAATTATGCTAAGCCAACAGCACATCAGACCTACCGGCTCTGCGGATTGTGCAATTACAGAGCCGGAGGTGGTAAGATGCGCTGGGCCAGTTTCGGACCAACAGTAATTAAATATAGATGGCTCGAGGTCTGGGGTGTTTTATAGAGGCTTGCCAGGTTTCTCCTGTCATCAAGACAGCTGGAACCTGGGGCCTGGGACTCGCCCATTGACTGATAAGGGTATCGTTGATGCCATTCAGTTCTTTCTCTGCACTACAGCAGGCCCCCTCAATTTAGGAGGAAATTGATTGAATTGATTTAATAAAGTGTGGCCCGTATTTAATCCAAATCACTGTCTCACGTCTTCATTTCAGGACCTAGGAGGGCAAAACTCTATTAGCCTTTGCCCTGCTTCGTTTTGAACTCCAAGGTCAAACTTCCCTGTTGTTCCTTTTATCTCTTGACTCCCTACTTTAGCATTCCAATCCCCTAGAATGAGAAGAACATCCTTCTTTGGTGTCAGTTCTAGAAGGTGTTGTAAGTCTTCATAAAATTGTTCAATTTCAGTCTCCTCAGCATTGGTGGTTGGTGCATAAACTTGGATTACTGTGATGTTGAAAGGTCTGCCTTGGATTCGTATTGACATCATTCTATTGTTTTTGAGATTATATCCCATTACAGCTTTTCCCACTCTTTTGTTGACTATGAGGGCTACTCCATTCCTTCTACATGATTCTTGCCCGTAATAGTAGATATGATAATCATCTGAGTTGAATTCACCCATTCCTGTCCCTTTTAGTTCACTGACGCCCAGGATGTCGATGTTTATTCTTGCCATCTACCATTTGACCACCTCCAGCTTCCCAAGGTTCATAGATCGTACATTCCATGTTCCTATGCAGTATTTTTCTTTGCAGCATCGGACTTTCCTTTCACTTCCAGACATGTCCGCAGCTGAGCGTCCTTTCGGCTTTGGCCCAACCACTTCATTATTTCTGGAGCTACTTGTACTTGTCCTCCGCTCTTCCTCAGTAGCATGAGGGGCCCATCTTCCAGCGTCATATCTTTTAGCCTTTTGTTTCTGATCATGGGGTGTTCTTGGCAAAGACACTGGAGTGGCATTGCCAATTCCTACTCTAGGTGGATTGCCTTTAGTCGGAACTCTCCACTATGACCTGTCCGTCTTGGGTGTCCCTGCACGACATAGCCCATAGCTTCTCTGAGTTACTCAAGCCCCTTTCACCACGACCAGGCAGCAATCCATGAAGGGGTGACATACACCTATCTAAAAACTGAACACATACATAATTCAGCCAGCCTTTGAACAATCTTATTCTGTTTATGAAGTAATGTGACTTACTCCTAGACAAATTTTTTTAAGATTGCATAAAAAGTCTTATTGATTTCAGAGGGTTAGATACATGTCTGAGTTTTGAACAGAAATTATAGAGTGGAAGATTGATTCTAATGGTTGGAATCCTGTTGATGAATTGCTTGTGTAAGAGAAAATCCTGTCACTTGCGTAAGAGAAGTAACATAAGTCTTCATAGATTCAAATGGAATTTCAGAAACTCAGTTAGCACCTCATTAATGACTAGCAAACTGCCATGAAACTTACAAGATTTCCTATTCGCAAGCATAAACGAATAATAGGATTCAGGGCTGTATTGTGATAACTTAAAGGTTTGCGGTTGATCATGCATTTTCTTTGGGCAGAAGTAACACATCTGACAAAACAGAAGAACAATGATTTATTTGATTTTCTTTTATATTGGCTGAAATCCTGCCACTTAGTGTACTTTGTCACACTAGAGTAGACCCATTGAATCAATAGAGATTTGGGAAATCAATTCTTCCCTAAGTTCCATTTATTCAAATAGGTCCATGCTAGTTGCAACTTGCTATGTTAAAGTAAGTTGCTGTTAGAGTATGACACATTTGAACCAATATATACCTTGCTATTTTTTGTGTACCATTATGGCCAAATATAAAAACAAACTTTGTTTTATATGGCAAACATTATATGGGAACACTGCAGTGTGTGTGCTGTATGTTGCTTAGAATGAAATATCCAGTTCTGATTTTTTATACAATATTAAAAATTGCGATAATAGAGCTGAAACATTTCTGATCCACTCTAAGTGTTTCTACATTTGCTTTTCACTCAAGCGGTCAATTGAAGAAAATAGCTGGCAGCTATTTCTGCAATCTAGTGTGCATTTATGGTACGTGGAAGACAGATACCTTCAGCAACCCATTATTATTTTTATTATTATTTTTTCTCAGTTCAGGCAACTGAAATGTTGCTAAATCTCTCATATGCTGTGAAACCTTATAGTATTGATTATGGAGTGCATATCATCATGAGATAGCTGCTTCAGTTTAACTTTGTTCTAACCAATTCTCTCTGTATTCATCAATATTTCTATCATGTTGAACATAAACTATCATTTCTTTAAATGCCAACATATAAAATTTTGTGATGCAATATCCTAATGGTTTGCAGTAGCAATCAGCTATTTTCTTATTTTCAGTATGATTTGTGTTATGCATTGTTTTTTAAGGTGGCTTTAGGAATGCAAGAGAATTTCATTTGGTTTACAGTTTTAAGTGAGCCACCCTATTTTTATGTGACTGTCATGTTGCACAAAACATATCTTTGGATCACATGCCTCTCCAGATTTTGTAATACAGTTCAGAGGCTACCTACAAAATAGGAAAAGAAGTGCATGGTAATGAATGGGACTTTTTTGTGCAACTTTTTTTTAAAAAGAACACACACACAAGTCTTGCTGTTGTTGTTCTGTGCTATCTAGTTGCCTCCAACTTATGGTGACCCTACGAATGAGTAATCTTCAAAACCTGGCCTCAGCAGGCTTTCAGATTGGAAAAGAGGCATGGTGCCCAGTGTAGGTCCACTGGTGGAACTGACAATGAAGCTAGAGTTGTTTTTGCTAGATCTGAGATTGTCCATACATTGTCATGCGAAGATCTTTCACTTCAGGCAAGCTTTTTGCTGTTTTTTTTTATTTACAGGTGTTTTAAAATTGCTTTTGAACTTGGTTTTTAGAATGTCAATGTATGTTTTATGATGTTTTTTTTTTAAAAAATGTGGTATTTATACAGCCTTTTAAAATCTGTTGTTTTATTTATTATGAGATGCCTTGGGTCCCCTGTGGGGAGAAAGGAGGCCTATATATGTATGAATATATATGAAATTGAATATTGTTTATATTGTTTAGAAATAGATATTGTTTATCTTTCTGGCATGGATGAAAGTAGCAACTCAGCTTCTAATTAACTTCTGGTGTTCAGCCCGTTTCTTTTTATTGAAGCAGTTTACTTTAGAAATGTGTGATAGAAAATGCAGCAAGGAAAAGTGTTACAAACTGAGAGGAGGTAGTAGATGCTTGCTGTTAAACCCTCTTAGAGAGGGGAAACCTGAAGCTACTGCTGAGGGAACCAAACCACATGGCACAGTTTCTATCAAGAATGCCTCTCTGCTTGATCTGACCTATTTATAGTATTAAATTTTCAGAGGAATATAATTTATACACGTGATATGCCTAAGCAGATTTTACTTCATAAATAATTCTTTTACTCATGACTCATATCTCCTTAGCAATTACTGGGCCTTACCTTTACCATTAATCATAAAAAAACAAAGCTGGCATCCCCATTGTCCAGATTCATCTTTCTGATCTGTAATTCAGTTTTATGTCACTTTGCATGGCAATGAATCTTTTCCCCCTATATACATTTCCATTTGAACTCCCATGTTTTGAGGCAGAAATAAATGAGGAGAGGTTTTCACTTTGGCCTAAAGTACATTTTGACTAATAGGCTCATGTCTGAATCTCCACACAGAGCTGCTGTTTATTAAGTCTCCCGAATTTAATCTCCCAGGCCTGTACAACATTGTGAAAGGACCACAAGGCAAAAGCAGAGTTGTTTATCACATTTATTTCAGAACTCGTATAATATTTTCCGCTGTTAACTGTGTTAAAGTCAAGATTTCTGCATCCCACCCAGAGAATAAGAACAATTTTTACTTTTGGAAACAAGAACATTTGCATTCTCAAAGGCTTTCATGGGTGTGATCCGATGGCAGTTGTAGGTTTTTTCAGGCTGTCTGGCCGTGTTCTTGAGGTTTTTCTTCCTAACATTTCACCAGTCTCTGTGGCCAGCATCTTCAGAGTCTTCTGAAGATGCCGGCCACAGAGACTGGTGAAACGTTAGGAAGAAAAACCTCAAGAACACAGCCAGACAGCCTGAAAAACCTACAACAACCACAAGAACATTTGCATTAGAAATTGAAGAATAACCTATCTATTTTATTCAGCACAGTCCTTATTTCTTTCAGGTAAACTTAGTTGGTTAGACATTAGCTTTTTGCAACTAACAATGCAAACTTTGTCTACCATTCAGATGGTTCAAGGAAATTAACTAAAAGTCTGGTGTCCCCCTTATGCTGGAGAGACAGACCACTTGTGTGTGGGACTATGTTATGTTGATAGTCCTGATGTGCTCTGGTAGGTAGAGAAATTCAGAATTTCAGAATTACAAACTTCAAGTTGGATGCTGTGTGGGTAAAGTAAAGAGGAACAAGGTTTGGATCTACTACTAGCCTAGATCCATTATAGCAGCTTTATGGATCAAGCAATAATCTCCCATTATAAGCACTGGGAAGGTAATCTTCTTCCACTGGGATCAATGGAAAGGTAGTTCAAGAGAACCTGCTGCACAGCCCATGAGCTTTCTAGGTTCTAGATGAGTACTAGTCAGGGACTAGCTGGCAAGTCTTTGGGTTCAAGTCCCAAGTCTGGGTCTGAGCATTTGGTCCCAAGTCCTGAGTCCCTATTAAAAATAGGGTGGGTTCCAAGTCACGAGTTGCATCCAAGTCATTGAAATAAAACACCCAAATCGAGTCCAAGTTGAGCCACCAGTGCAATTTAAGTCTGACTTGACAGCAAGTACCGTGACTTGAGTCCTCATCCATTTGATTCATTTCTCCCTGTTTCCCTATGTGATATGTCTTTGCAAAGTTGAAAACCTACCCTGTTTCCCAGAAGTGGCACTATGGAATTTAATGGGACTTGCTATTGCATACATTTGCCAGGGAATGTGCTATTCATAACTTTTTAAAGTATTGCAATAAATATTTGTCACTCGCACACACAGAGAGAAATTGATTGCATTTTGCTTAAGCACAAAATATTCATAATGTGATTAAAATGCATGTTTTCATATGATTGTATCTATATTTCCTGTATCTGTTATCATGCTCTTATCACTACTGTTCATTCCAGTTTGACTGCAAAATGTCTAAATTTCTGCTTCACACTTGAAGATTAGTCCATATTTATTATTTGGGCATATACTCATGTTTCGTGGTTTTAAAATTAATGTACTTCCAAGCCATGCTTCAGCAAAGTAAATTATAATAGTGTAAACACCCTCTTCATATTTCAACATGTTATTTATCATAACATACCTGTCAAAATAGGAAACAGCATAAAGCCTTAAAAGTTGAATCCTCCAGATGCTGTATTCATTAACCTTTTCTTTAATATCCATTTTGCACAATACTTTGAATATTATAGTCATTTAGCAAACAGATTATGAAAATGCATTTCCCAGAGGCTCTTATTTTATAATGCAAACAAATTAGTGTGGCTTGGGAAGGCTGTTGTTTGTTTCAACAACAACAACAACAACAAAAATACCATAATTTCTCTCTCCCCCCCTTTAGCAAACATGCACCTGCTCTGCTTTCCCTCTTAAGGTGGGGGATTCTTGTCAGTTCCTTTCCATTCCCCAAATGAGCTGTGAGATCCACATTCAAATTTGCAGCTGACAGTTTAGGGTTAAGATATAATTCCAGGTAACAGAAGCCAATGAGAGTATACCCCGTTGATGTTTGTGACATCATCCTACAGTCGGAGTACACAGAACAGCTGAGGTAGCCTTCAGCCTCAGTACCAGTTGCCATTATGATGGATGTTTACATCTCTTCATTGAGAGCCAATTATTTTGCTTTTGTGTGAGGCCCAAGAATCGCTCATGCTGCCGGCATTCACAGAGCCTGTTGGATGTAGCTGAACGAATTGTTTTCTCTCCTCCTGTGGTAAGAGAATCTTCTGCTTTTCCTCTTTCCCCGTCCCCAAATAAAGATGATGAATATCAAAACTGTGCAGGTAATGAAACATTTATTCCAAATCTAATGTCATCTTCCTAGTAACCTGGAAAATGTAGATTTTGTTAGGAAGGGGTGTTAATCTTTAAATGGGAATTAAAACGAACACGTGTGTATGTTAGTCTGCCTGCCTGCCTGCTTGAGGAAAATGTTACTTTGTAATGTAACAAAGCATGGCTAGCTCATATATGTTTCTGTAGACTGACAAAGCTGCAACCTAATCGGTAATTTACTTGACATTTTTCCTCTTTATCCAGATTTAGGGAGGGAAGATATGCAGGAAAGATTTTGCTGCTGTATGCATGTGCAGTGAGACTGAGGATTTTACATTTGATCGAACTTTTTAAATGGTCTAGAGTAGTTTTGAGTCAGTATGTGCCTGTGCATTATGCCAATGTTAAGATTGATGCTATTATGGAATAAGTTCTTTCCACTTTTCCCTTTTGTAAAGGAATACAGAGATGAATAATATACAGAGTATACAACTTGACATTAGCACTACAATGTCAATTCATTCTGTTTGTGTGCGCGCGTGTGCGTGCGCACGTTGTTTGAAGAGGATAACTCCTTTATTTCTGTAAAAATTCACATAAAACATCCATCTGGGTAAAGTAGAGGCTGCTGCTCAGCTCCATGGATGTTCTCTGTGGGTCCTGCTTAAAAACGCTCCTTCTTCTTCAAGAGAGGAAGCACATGTAAAGCTCCTGAACTAATATGGATTTAGGAGATTAGCAGTGACACTGACTCTGACAAATCAGATACAATAAATGGTTTAATTGACTGGGGAGGGGTTGAAAGGATACTCTATGAACAATCCAATAACCAGTTTAAGTAGTCAAACTGTGTATATAATGAGGGGGAGAAACCCTAAATAACAAACTGAGTTTAATATTAAAAAGACAGTGGCAATTTTTCTAAGGAAGAATCACACAACTGTGAAATAATGTGAAAGGTAGAGAAGCAGATTCAATTTAGATGTGCAGAGAAAAGGTCACGTGGTTGTTTCCTTCTGTTCCTATATCTCTAGTTTTCAATGTGCAGGGATAGCTGCCCCACTTCAGAACAAGAGCAGTGACAACAAGCATTTGCAAATGGTACACAACTATTTGCACTAATGGTATTGTAATTGTATTGTAATCATTTTATCCTTTATTGTATTGAATTGTAATTGTTGTAAGCCGCCCAGAGACCTCTGGGTAGAGTGGGCAGCATATAAATAAAATAAATAAATAAATAAATAAACAAACAAACTAGTCACTTCTCATCCAAAGAGAGCCACAGCAAATCCAAATTCAGCATCTCCAAATGCCCGACTATCTCTCAGTGGGCAGGCTATACTTGTTCTTCATTCTTCATTGTCAACCAAAACTCGCCATCTCTGCTGGTCTGCTCCCACTGATTTTTATTTCTACATTTATTTGCACCTCACTCTTAAATCATGAGGAGGCTTCATTGTGGTTGCAGGGGAACCCAATCACTGAAATTCTGTTGCACGGTTATGCAAATGGTGTAACACTTACATGTGAGTTGCTATGAATTAAGAAATCTTCCTGGGCATTGCCTGTTGCATGCTGAACCAAATGACTTGGCATGCAGCAGATAATGTCTACAGGGATTCCCTAACTTGGGACAATTTACATCTACACTGCTTGTGTAGCTGCACAACAGGATCTCAGTCAGTAATGAACAGTCAGACATCAGAATTAAAATACGGAAATGTTACTTGTTACTGAAAGAAAATTAATATGGTGCCGAAGGAACAATAAAATGGTGACGGCACATCATTTTCTTCCTTTAAATCACCCTTCATAGTGCACCCGTTTTATGAAGACTTTGGCATGATCCCTCTGTATCAGTGTACAAAATGACTGTGAGTCTGGTCGGAGAAGGGTTTGGATCTAACATAACTAACTGCCCCTCCCTGCTCCACCCCTTTTTTTCTGTCTCTTCTGCCTGATCTCAACCAGTTGTGCTAGCACATCCAGTTGTGCCTGTTGCACTGAAGTCACTCTACACATGAGGGTTGTCCTGGCATAATGGAATTTGTACTATAATCAGAAGCTTCTGTCTAGTTCAGGCTGAGTACAACCAGTACATCTTTGACTTTTGATTTCTCTGTACATGTATAAGTAATTCTGTGTACATGTAACTAAAGTGATTGCAACTTCTTGCCCTACTTTTCTTTATACCTTCTTTCACTTTCGTCCATTACATAGCCTCTGCAGAAATCTGTCCTTTATAATTTTTAAATGCATGCTGATGGCACAGTCCATTAACATCATCATCAAGAACAAAAACATCATCATGTCTAACTCATGCCCAATATGTCCTGATGTTTATCAGAACCCAGCATGAACCTATTTCAATTGTCATTCAAAATCTGCTCACCAGCTTATCATTATTAGGTCTTTCAATTTTTATAAGAGTATCCTAAATTATTGAATTTATTTATAGTTGGCATGGAGAAAACTGGGAGTTAAAAAAAACTGTAGAAGAATTCAAAACTAGTAGATTGGTTCTTTTAGGCCCAGGGTTTTTGAGAGCTTAACTCTTTAAAGCCTGGATTTAAATTCCTGTGTTTCCTACTATGTTAATACTGAAGTAGATTTGCCATCTCTTTTTTCAGAGCGTCTCCTCAGGTTTAACACACATTTGTCAGGTAGGTCTGAAAGTTGAGTATTCCTTTTGTTGGGAATAGCTATACATACTGAATTTGAGCACAGACAGATGATGCCATCGACTTTGATTTTGTCTGAATTGCTTATATTAGACATTGCAAATGATTCACTTTGAGCTGATTTGTAGCCCGTCCAATTATATGTGAAGGCTCTTCCCTGGGATGGGAGGTGAAACTGAGTGTCATCAATTTCTGCTCAGTCTCCAATGTGCAGGCAAAACTTTCACCAGTTTCCTTCCTTCCTCCTTCCCTGTCTCCACAAAGCTGTGCAATTTACTCTAATTTACTCAATTTTCTCATTAAAACATATGTTGAAGAGGAAAAGAATATTCTTGGTTAGTAGTTTTGTGGCATCTGTTGAAGAGGAAAAGAATATTCTTGGTTAGTAATTTTGTGGCCCCAGTGGATCAAACACCTGATCACAACCATTTGTGTCAAATAAAAAAAAAAACAGCAGTAGACTAAAAAAGTACAGAAAGTATGTATATAGAGAAAGTGTTATTCCTAACACTAATGTGACCTATCTTACTCAAATCACATTTGAAAGCCTTAAGACATCCATCTCACATTTATGCAAAATGTACTCTGTTGCATAGATTCTGAAATATGATGCATAATGAGACCTGCAGCTGCCTAAAAGAGAAAAAGAAAATATTTCTGCAATGCAAGCCCAACCTAAAAGTCATGCACAAAGCACTCTGTAATAGAGCAATACCCTTCCATCACCTTGCCAAGATGCAAAATGGTGACCAGTCATGGTAACAGATAAATATATCTGGTTTATCTCAGTCCTCCAGGAGGAGGGGGAGGACAGGCAAGCTTGAGCTTTTTGTTGATACTTGAACTTCCTTTTGCTCTGGGTGTCCTGATTCTGTTAATGTATTGCCTTTGATTTTCCAAGTGAGATATACTGCTACCAAGTTCTTTATTTTCCACCCAACTTTTTAAATTTCTGACTCACTGAATCAATATTCAGCATTTTGGAGAACACAGATTCGGTCCTAATGCTTTCCTTGGCTTCCTTTGGAGCAATTTAGAAACTGACAGAAATTCACGCTTCACATCATTTTCTCAATAAATTACAAATTTTAAGGACATCTCTGGTGAAAGTATTGCTTCAGTTTAGGAACTGTTAATTGGTCATGATTCTTGAACCTTCATAAATTGTAAATATGGAATCTTAAGCATATTTTGTAGAAAGTCAATTCTGTGGATGCATTCTCTTTTACCTCTAAGGAAGCACATATAAGATCAGGGGTGGCATGGGGATCAGGATGGCATAGTAGCTCCCCCAAACATTTTTGGGGGAGGTTTCCTCTTGCATAGGTCACAAACTGCCTTGGTTTAAGACCATGCTTTCCAATGTAGCACAGAGTTTGAAATCATTCCTTCTTAAACTAGAACCCCCAGCCAGCTATTGCTATAGCAGCCTTTTAAAGTTGTTTGTAGACCAATTTCATGTGTGGCTACTCAGAAGGAACTTGAGATCCACTGAGCTTATTCCCCAGTAATTGATTTTACCAGCAAAGCTATAGCACCATATACATTTAACTAGATGTAAGTGCCACTGCATAGTGAGATATGTATATGTTTGAATAATTGTATATAGTAACAGACCACACATTTTTATTTTTAGAACTAAAATATTCTGCAGTGCATTGCAATATCTGCTTGAAAACTGTAATGAGGTTGAGTTCTTGCTGCTGGTCACCTAAAATTTTAATTCCATCTTTGATCTAAAGGTTTTAGAGAAGTTCCTAATTTTACATGCCAGCATTTCAAGAAGTATTTACTGATCAATCAGTCAATTAAATACTCTTAATAAGTATAATGAACTACAGAATAAATGCATACCATTCTTCTATATTTTAAACATTATAGTTCTAACAGAAGAGAGATGATCAGATACCATACTTTTGTTTGTGATTACTTCACTTTATTTTCCCCCTCTGTAATACTTCCTTAGAAAGAGAAAATCAAAAATAACCCATTCAAGTGCTGGAATCTGTCCTGCTCATACTTCTCACTGAGCCAGATAGGCAGAGTCTTCTTATTGTAATCTTCCATGCTGCTGGCAGCTAATGAAAAAAGAAGAATAATCAGGTCTACTCTCAAAGATATTGTGCTTCTCTAGCATTTGTACTTCTCATATATCTGGAAAGATGGAGCAGCAGAATCAGCCTAGTATCATGCAGTATGGCGAGTGTAGGAAAGATCATGTTTATATACATGCGTGTCTAAAGATATGTATAGAAATCCAAACCCTAGCAAGGAGCCCAGTTATAACAGTCTTCTAGACATGGATCTACTTCTCAGCACTGCACTTTACTTACTTATTTTTCATTCTGGCTGAGGAAATAATGGTGGTGTGAAGCAGGAGCAGTAGAGCACAATAGAAGCCACTGATGGGTTATTAAATGCCTTTCTCTCTTGTAAACAAGCAGGTGTTGCAATGGTGAGGAAAAAAGAAAAGGGGCAAGAACTGGAAACAATGGTTGGAAGAAGGTAGACTATAGGTGGACAACAATGATGGGAAGAAGGTAGACTATTGTTGTTGTTTAGACATTTAGTCGTGTCCGACTCTTAGTGACCCCATGGACCAGAGCACGCCAGGCCCTCCTGTCTTCCACTGCCTCCCGGAGTTGGGTCAGATTCACGTTGGTTGCTTCGGTGACACTGTCCAACCATCTCATTCTCTGTCATCCCCTTCTCCTCTTGCCTTCACACTTTCCCAACATCTGGGTCTTTTCCAAGGAGTCTTCTCTTCTCATGAGATGGCTAAAGTATTGGAGTCCCAACTTCAGGGTCTGTCCTTCGAGTGAGCACTCAGGGTTGATTTCCTTTAGAATGGATAGTTTTGTTCTCTTTGCAGTCCAGGGGACTCTCAAGAGTCTCCTCCAGCACCACAATTCAAAAGCATCAATTCTTCAGCAGCCAGCTTTCTTTATGGTCCAGCTCTCACTTCCATACATCACTACAGGAAAAACCATAGCTTTGACTATTCTGACTTTTGTTGCCAAGGTCATATCTCTACTTTATAAGATGCTGTCAAGGTTTGTCATCGCTTTCCTTCCAAGAAGCAGGAGTCTTTTAATTTTGTGGCTGCTGTCACCATCTGCAGTGATCATGGAGCCTAAGAAGGTAAAATCTGTCACTGCCTCCATTTCTTCCCCTTCTATTTCCCAAGAGGTGATGGGACTAGTGGTCATGATCTTAGTTTTTTTGATGTTGAGCTTCAGACCAATATTTTTGTGCTCTCCTCTTTCACCCTCATTACAAGGTTCTTTAATTCCTCCTCAGTTTCTACCACCAGAGTGGTATCAGTTACATATCAGAGGTTGTTGATATTTCTTATGGCATTCTTAATTCTGGCTTGGGATTCCTCCAGTCTGGCCTTTCACATGATATATTCTGCATATAAGTTAAATAAACTGGGGGACAATATACAGCCTTGTCGTACTCCTTTCCCAATTTTGAACCAATCAGTTGTTCCATATCCAGTTCTAACTGTTGCTTCCTGTTCTGTGTATAGGTTTCTCAGGAGATAGATAAGGTGGTCAGGCACTCCCATTTCTTTTAGGACTTGCCATAGTTTGCTGTGGTCCACACAGTCAAAGGCTTTTGTGTAGTCAATGAAGCAGAAGTACTGTATTTTTCTGCGTATAAGATGCCCCCGTGTATAAGACACCCCCCACTTTTCTAATCAAAAATTAAGAAATCTAAGTGGGGTTTACAAGGGTGGGGGGAAAGGGATCAAGGCGATGCAGGATAGCTTTGATCCCTGCTTTCTCCTCCACTTGTTTTTGTTCCCCCCTCAGCTTACTTCCATGTATAAAATGACCCTCAATTTTTAGTCTAAAGATTTTAGACAAAGTATCGTCTTATACACGGAAAAATATGGTAGATGTTTTTCTGGAACTCTCTGGCTTTTTCCATAATTCAGAGCATGTTAGCAATTTGGTTTCTAGTTCCTCTTCCCCTTCGAAATCCAGCTTGTATTTCTGAGAGTTCTTGGTCCACATAGTGCTGAAGCCTACCTTGGAGGATTTTGAGCATAATCTTGCTAGCATGTGAAATGAGTGAAATAGGTGGACAATAATGGTGAGAAGAAGTTAGACTATACGTGGACATTGAACTTTAATATATAGCATTGGAAGACTAAAATGGCTGAGGGGTTATCAGTCATTAAACCCATTTTAAAAAATTAAAGATTCCAAATGGTGAGGTGGCAGAGATTATCACAGAAACAATGCAATAATAGGATGGGAAAATCTGCTTACCCGTTGGTGTGCTTTGTTAATATTTTTGAAGATACCCACTCCCCAAATGACACAGAAACAGAGTTCATCTTTCATAGTTCATGCTTTCACCTTACAGAGCATTCCAATACCATGAAGAAAAATTGACCTTATAATAGCCTTAAAAAGATTGCTGTATATATTGGTAAATAACACAGGGCCTCACACCTGCCATCTTCACTTATTTCACATCAGTCATCTTTGCCAGGTATTTCTAGTATTTTCCCCCCTCTCAGTATACTTAATATAAGCCTATATATTTTGCTGAGTTTACACATGAATAAGTCTGGATCTAAATAATTGCTTTGGAATATTCTATTATTAACTTCCCTGGAATTTTATTTTGAAGAGTGTCTAATATCTTCGGAGAATAAAGTCAAATTCTGTTTCTGCATTTTATCGAGGTAATGGCTTTGTACTTAGGATGGGACATGCCCTAGGTTGGAGAGTATGGGTGCATTCCATGGTCCATGTCCACTTTGGAAAGGGACATATTCAAAAAAAAGCAAAGCGTGCTGCTTATATACCACCCCATAGTGCTTCAAGCACTCTCTGGTGGTTTACAAGTTAATGATGCAGGCCACACATTGCCCCCCCCCCAGCAAGCTGGGTACTCATTTTACCGACCTCAGAAGGATAGAAGGCTGAGTCAACCTTGAGCCGCTACCAGGGATTGAACCCCAGGTCATGAGCACAGTTTTGGATGCAGTACAGCGGTTTAACCACTGCACCATGAGGCTCAACTGCTTAAACCTGGGTTTCTCCCAGTAAACAATATTTCATGTTTTATGACATACTCACTCACTGTCTCGGATTACTGTTAAGATATTTGAGACAGTCAGATTTTTTTTTCCTGTTAACTACTTTGGCTCTGGGGGGAAAATGATTATTTACTCATTTATTGGCCTGTTCTCCTTTAGGAGATGGCTGGGTGAGAAATTTGCTCTTTTGAGCTTTATTGATATTGATTTATTCATTTCATAACTTCCAGACCAAAACATGGAATTGGACACAATGTGCAAGTAGAATTCCACACTGAAGTGTAATGAAAACTGTAGAATTCAAAATGCTTTTAGATGTCTTTTAATCAGTGAGAACATGTGTAGAAAAATGTGTGCATTAAAAATAAGCACACAAAAGTGTAGAAGAAATTCGGTATGGAAGGAAAGAACCTAATATAGAAATGAGAAACACTGAGATTTGAGGTGGAATTGAGAAAAACTCAATGTATTTCAGCTTTAGAGATCTAAAAATTACATTGGTCTACTAGCTGGCTAGCAATTAGTGTTTGTGAGATAGTGACATAAATAGGTAAGTTCACTGTGGCAGGGGAAATGTAAAGGTGACTTACCACTTAGGTGACTTATTTCCCAGACTTATCACTCAAAGCTGTGCGATTCTGTATAAGGTAAGAGTCCCCCTTTCAATGCCCATCCTATGCTAGGTGACACTGCACAATTCCTGAAAGGTACACAGTGTGCAGTTGCTGCTTAATCCATCTATTGAGACACTGGTGGCTTTGGTGGCAGAAAGCAACTTTTTCCAGCTTTGCTTAATTCTCTGACTACAAATGTTCCTGTATCAGAATGGTGGTGATTTTGCTCTAGTAATCTTCTAATTGGATTACATTAACATGATATAAATGGGCTGCCCATGTAGACAATTTTGGTAGATTAAAAGATGCAAATAGATGACCTCATGTTGCACTGATCCTCAGAGAACCACAGTGGTTGCAGTTGTGTTTTCGTCTGCATCTCATTCAAAGTGCTCTGTTACTGTAAAAGCACTAAAGATTTGAGACCCAAAGATCTAAAGTGTCACCTCTAACATCAGCCTTCACATTACTCCATAGATGTGGGATATTCTCAATGGACCTTCTACACCAGTGGTTCTTAACCTTTGTTACTCGGATGCTTTTGAACTGCAACTCCCAGAAACCCCAGTCAGGACAGCTGGTGGTGAAAGCTTCTGGGAGTTGCAGTCCAAAACTCCTGAGTAACCCAAGGTTAAGAACCAGTGTTCTACACGATATGTGCATACAAGGCAGAGGGCCCTTTCTGTTATGGCACTCTGAATGTGAGGCACCATCCATAATGATGTGTTACTGGTACAATCTTTCTAATCATATTGGTGCCAAATTATGATTGTTTTGCTTTCATATTTTTAGTTGGCTATTTTATTCAGTCATATTCTGCTGCACTGAAGCATTACAGCAGGCACTGTAGTCTATGCAATGTGGTTTTGTTGTACAGAATGAACACAGATGTACAGCTACAATGGAGATTGATTTCTCTATCTGCACAGTATTGAACCATTTCCCCAAATTTTAGGCACATGCCATGTACAGTTTTTTCCTCATTATGTATAAAGAAAAAAAATGAGATAATATGAAGAAACAAACAAACAAAAAAGGTTCCAAAACATCTTTTGATTTTGCCATGGGATTACTTTCCCCCTGGCCAATTGGAACAACAAAAAAGTTGTATTCAGTTCTTCACCAAACTATAATGGAGCAAAAGGGTTGTAACAAAACAGGGTTACAATAAACCCTGTTTTGTTACAACCCTTGTGTCCGGAGTGCATGGAACACAAGATGGAAGAAGAGAATTCAGCCAGGGCTGGTGGGGCTCACATGAAAACTAAAAGAACTGATGATTATAGTAGTCATAAGTGCTTATAATGCTATTATAACTTTTAGGAATCATTTGTTTCAGCATTGCAACTGTGGCTGGGTTTTCACTGTAGATTATCATTCCTGTTTCTTCTGTGTCCTTTAGTTTTCTTTCATACTAAGTATGTTCTATTGCTGACTTAATCCTTTACTTAAATTCCCAAAAGGTAAAGGTAAAGGTTCCCCTTGACAATTTTTTGTCCAGTCGTGTTCGACTCTAGGGGGCGGTGCTCATCCCCGTCTCCAAGCCATAGAGCCAGCGTTTGTCCAAAGACAGTCTTCCATGGTCACATGGCCAGTGCAACTTAGACACAGAACACTGTTACCTTCCCACCGAGGTGATCCCTATTTATCTACTTGCATTTGCATGCTTTCGAACTGCTAGGTTGGCGGGAGCTGGGACAAGCGACGGGCGCTCACTCCGTCACGTGGATTCGATCTTACATCCGAAGGTCTAAAGACCTTACAGCACAGAGGATTCTGCAGTTTAACCCACAGCGCCGCCACATCCTGAGTAGTCATGAAATACTGGGTCCTGCTTACAGGGAGCCTCCTTTGCATAGGGTGGGGAAGGAAGCCATGGCATTTTCTTTGGTATATGGAAAAAAGAATGATGGAAATTATCATTGCAAAAGCTCCCCACTGTTGTTGCTGCCATGTTGCCAGATGAAAAGGAAGAGAAATTATTGAACTGTTGGATAGCTCAGTGGTTTAAGCATCCGGCTGCAGTGACAGAGGTTGTGGGTTTGGTTGCCCACTGTGCCTCCTTGAAAGGGGATGGACTCAATAAATCCATAGGGTACCTTCCATCTCTGCAATTCTAAGATTATTATTTATTATTAAAGAAGAGAAAAAAGATTGACAGACAGAAAGAAAGAAGGAAAGCTCCATTCTGTTGTAATCCTTCGTCCTTCCTTCCAAATCACTGCCAGAATTTGAAAATGTTACTGTAAAATCTAACATATTAGTATTACTTATGAAAAAGAGTGTTCATTGCTCATTAAAATTTCAATTTTTTTATTTCTAACACATTAAGGTCACTGAAAAATATGGTCTAAACTAGTGAATTAATTCCAGAAATAACTTTCAAATAATGTTTTGATGCAGTCAGAAATATTATGTGTTACATTAAATATCTAACAGCCTTAATTGTAATTTTGTTTGTCAAAGTAATGTCACTGCCCTTATTCTCCAAAGGTAACATGTTACAAATGAGTTCAGATGGCATGAACTTGATCTGGGATGGAGAAACAAGCTGCAATTCTATCTCATGCATACATAGTTATCTCAGAGTAAGCCCTACTGAACTCAGTGAGATTATTTCTGAGCCACCATACATAAGTTTGTGCTGGCAGTGTGACTCTCCATAGTATCAATTTACATTGAGCTGTTTTCCTCATCAGCTTTTTCTATAAAGATATAACAATGTTTCTTCAAGTGGCCTTCTGTTGATGGGAGATATGTTGACTGCCAGTTCCTATACAGTTTTGCTTCAGTGGCCATAATGCAGCCATCAAACACCACTAATCTGCTAGCAAGAAGCACTGATAGTTTTCTATAGTGACTAAGAGAGTCTAAATGTGCAGCAATCACATGAGGGAAAATAAGTTCCTGCATTATTAAGTAATCACTGCTTTGGGGAGAATCTAAGTAAAAATCTCAATTTATCTCACATTAGTGCTTGAACATTTCACTAAAATACCGATGAAGTGTACAGTAGTCTTGGAATATTTGCTAAGAAATTGAAAAATGGGAGTCAGGAATAGAAGCTAATTTAAAGTAAATTATGATTACTGTATCCTAGTGTTCTAAGTACAACAACCCCTCACAATTAACAACTTTGATTCCCCAAAGAGAACCATAAACTTAAAATTGTAAGTCAAACCATACTTTCCTATTGGGTCAACATCAAAATACATGCTTAGTTCCTGGGAAATTCCTAAGCCTAGTTTCCACTATTCTCAACTTTTGTCCTCCATTATCTTTCTTGCTCTTTCTGACCCCTTCTGCCATTGGCTCTCTTCTTCTATACTCTCCCATCTTATTTGCTTCATCTGTCTGCATCTGTTGTTTTCCTTCTTCTCTCATCCATCTTCTGCTGTCATCCTTTCTCCTACTGTTTCCTATATGTCTAACACTGTCTCCCTCTCCATTATCTATGTTGTTTACCTGTGTATATTTCACTCTACACTTGCATTCTCATGTGAAAGTGATGTATCGGGGGGGGGCATACACAGTTTTAACCACACATAATCGAGAAGCCCCTTTTGGCTTGTGTGTAGTAGATGTGTTGCTTTCGTCTGAGGAAATTGACATTGGATGAAGGTAGGGCTAGAGTACTCTCCACCTGTGGAGTTCAAATGCAAAGATAACATCTGACTAGTACCTCTAATTGCCTTAGAAACTGGGAGTTTCTGGTTTAGTTTATCTTAGTTCCCAGTCTAGCTCTACTAAGGATAGGAACAAAAACATCCCTTGCAGTGTGGAAAATGAAATGTTTACTCGGCATCACAGGAGTAGGTATAAGGGGAAAATACATCTACTATGTGTCCCATGAAAAGTTGCCAATTGAAGGGGTGATAAAATATTTCATGAAAATGCATCCTTTCATCTTCCTGATCTAATAAATACCGCCAGATGCATGGTTCTTCGTCTGTTTTGTCCTCCTATGGGAGATTGGGTATCATCATGACCATTTAAACTCTGGATGCAGCTGCTCTGAACAATCTTGTTGTGCTCCATTCAAGCCAGTATCCAAACTTTTTAAACTGATTGTTTTCTTCCTTCCCCTTCTTCCCCATTACCCCCATTAATTAAATTAGTGAATATATATAAGAGAAAAACAACAACAGTACTGCCATTTAAGGAGAGTATTTCCACTACACTAACATTTCTTATAAATGGTACCATAACATGGACTTCAGATCACTTTTTTTTTGTATAACTAGTCTTTCCACAACTTTAATACAGAAATGTGCTAGATTTCAGAAACAGAATTAAAAGATTACTTCATACCAGCTGCTGTTATGCATTCTTCCCTAGATTCTTCACCAAATAGTTTGGCCTTGTGATGATTAAGGGAGCACAGGGCTAGATATTTAATGAAATTACCTTTTTCTTTTTTTTTAAAAAAAATACCTATTTTGACAGGACCTTAACATTTAATGAGATATTTGTCTGTCACTGTTATATGTGTGACTCCTGCAAATCATTTCACTGAATGCTCTGCTTCAAAATATAATATTATGTACAAAATTTATTTTAAGGAAGTAGCCATGTTAGTCTAGTGCGGGAGTCTTGTTGCGCTCATAAAACTAACACGTTTTGTTTGGTATAAGCTTTTGTGAATGCATACAAAGGAGTGGGCTGTTGTCCAGTAAAGTTTATGCCACTGCCCGGAGTGGCCTGGCAGCCAGATGGGTGGTATAAAAATTCAATGAATGAATGAGTAATGCAAAATATACCTGTTATTCTTTAAGGTGCCATATTCATTCTTACGTATGTCTACTAAGATGTGAGTTACTGGGTAAGATCTTGTTGCATAACTACATGGGTGCAACTCAGTCTTACATCCATGGTAGTCATGATAGCACTGAGACAGAAGTGCTATCTATCAAGCACTTCCGTGGGTGCATTGCACAATTGATTGCCCTGGAGAAGTGTTTCTAATTGCACTATTGAATTGCTTGATTCTTTGTTTCCTGACACATTTACATAGGTGCAACTTCACATTACACCTGCATGAACAGCATTTTGCTCATTGAATTCAGTTTGACTTACTCCCAATGGCGGCCTTAATGCCTGTTGATGTGTATTAATACATATGAAGTATACTGCAGGAACTAATGACTGATTGGTTTATTGGTATTATACCTGAATGGCTTTTATAATGAATACACATATTTTAGAAGAATTCATTAAATATGTATTCCTAGGGATAATCACTCAAATTTAAAATAGAATGTGATAGGGTTGCATCATATCTGCTACAGAAGAACCATAGACTGATAGTCAATATATCTTTTTTTGCATATAGAAGGAGCGTCTTCTATCTACAACCTTGTGATTATAGGCAATCTAAATACAGGGTAAATTCCTAAAGTCATAAACCTGCAATTTTCTTCAGCAGTGCCACCAGATATGTCTGACACACATAAATTCTTCCTATAATTTGTTTTATTTCATTCCATTTAAGTGATTTCTCAGCTTGTCAACACAGGATGGTGCAGGCTAAATAAGGTTGCTTGGTGTCAAGTAGAGGCCTGGTATGCCGTTTGGTGCAGTCCTTGCATCCAAATGGCATACGCATCTCAAGCAACCCTATTCAATCCGGCTCCTTTAAGAAGAGAAAGAAAAAAGTATCTCCATCCGTTCTCCCCCCTGTTTTCTCCTGCTTCCAAGAGGATTACTTTTTTTTCTGTAAGTAATGCAGCACATCAGCACTGTCCTAATTGGTAAAGTTTTTATTTTACCTATTTACTATCTATGTTTCTGGGTCAAAAATCTCCCTCTTTGTCCCTTCCTGTCTTCTCCCAATTATGGGAGGAAGTTTTCCATTTTTTGAGTGTTTTTTTTTTCAAAGTGATGCCATAAATTAGTGCTTGTCATAGTACAATTTCCTCTGTCCCTCTACAGAGCCGAGGAAGTGTTTAATTTCCCAGTGTCAGAAAGTGGCTAAATTCTCTTAAGCCCTTTAATTATACTGGCAAATTGACAACAGAAGCTAAATTGACAGCCTCAAGCTCACTTTGGTTTGCTTCCAGTGATCACACACAGTAGAAAATAGCTAAAACAGAGTGATGCTACCCATACACAAAAAAAGTAGTTGTCCCTGACAGGGACCCAGAAAGGTACAAGTAGGAACACTCTGGAGATGGTCTGGTTCACTCCAGCAATTACATCATTTGATCTCCAGGAAAAGGAGCCAATGATCTCGTCCCTGCAGCATACCAAACAGCAGGACAAATGTATGTCTGACTGCACTCTGAGTTCACATTGAGAAACCCAAATGAGTGGCTTCAGAGCACAGAGTGCTGTCCTCTGAAGATGCCGGCCACAGAGACTGGCAAAATGTTAGGAAGAACAACCTTCAGAACACGGTCAAAGAGCCCGAAAAACCCACAACAGCCATTAAACCCAAATGTATTTTTCTCCCATTTTTGCAAACCTCAACCATAACAATTAAAACCATTAGATGAGGAACTTTGGAATGTTTTACGTTTTTCTATTCTGATGACAGGGCAACAAGTTCCAGTGGAAACAAAAGGATTGCTCTCTATCCAGCCTGATTGGGATAGAGTACAAGTTTCTGTTCTTCATCTTGCCTTAGTTGGCATTTGAGGAAAAAACTTTCTGTCACTATCAGCCAAGAAGGAAGAGGAGGAGGAGTGCTTTGGAATGCCCTCCCTCTAGAGATCCGCCTGGCTCCAACACGTTTGGCTTTTTGGTGCCAGGCAAAGACCTTTCTGTTTAGCCAGCATTTTAATTAAATAGTATCCTTTAGCTGGCCATATGAGCAGCAGGATTTATTAATATTAATGTTTTAATGACTGTTTTTAATATAGGGTATTATTATAATATTGCCTATTTTTAATGGTCTTAAATTTTTAAAGTTTTAATGTTGTTGTTTTACGCCACTCAGAGACCATTGTAATGGTGCGGCTAAAATATCCTTAGGCATCCTTCAGTCTCGAAAGTCTATGGTAGCGTGCTCTGTATGGAGGACTTGGAACAGCGTCTAGTGTGGCTGAGGAGGCCAATTCGAGAGTGACAATCCCTTCCACACTGAAGACAAATCCAGTCTGTCCCCTGTCCAGCTCCCTGGTTTTGCTGCTTTTGTGATTTCCTCTTTGCCTCGGCCTGCTGGGCAAGGGTCGCTTCAAATTGGGAGAGGCCACGATGCAGTGCCTGCCTCCAGGCTGAACGCTCAGATGTCAGGATTTCCCATCTGTTGAGGTCTATTCCTAAGGCCTTCAGATCTCGCTTGCAGACGTCCTTGTATCGCAGCTGTGGTCTCCCTCTGGGGCGATTTCCCTGCACTAATTCTCCATACAGGAGGTCCTTTGGAATCCGACCATCAGCCATTCTCACGACGTGCCCAAGCCAACGTAGACGTCGCTGTTTCAGTAATGTATTCATGCTGAAAATTCCAGCTCATTCTAGGACTACTCTGTTTGGGACTTTGTCCTGCCAGGTGATGCCAAAAATCCGTTGGAGGCAACGCATATGGAACGTGCACAAAGGGTCCAGGACTCGCTGCAGTACAGGAGTGTTCTTAGGACACAGGCACTATAGACTTGGATCTTTGTATGTGTCGTCAGCTTCTTATTGAGCCATACTCTCTTTGTGAGTCTAGAGAACATGGTGGCTGCTTTGCCAATGCGTTTATCCAGCTTGACATCCAGAGAGAGGGTGTCAGAGATGGTTGAGCCAAGGTACACAAAGTCATGAACAACCTCCAATTCTTGTGTAGAGATGGTAATGGAAGGAGGTGAGTCCACGCCCTGGCCCATGACTTGTGTTTTCTTCAGGCTGATTGTTAGTCCAAAGTCTTGGCAGGCCTTGCTGAAACGATTCATGAGTTGTTGGAGGTCTTCAGCAGAGTGGGCAACGATGGCTGCATCATCTGCGAAGAGGAAGTCCCGCATGCATTTCAGTTGGACTTTGGTCTTCGCTCTCAATCTAGAGAGATTAAAGAGCTTTCCGTCTGATCTAGTCCGGAGATAGACACCCTCGGTTGCAGTTCCAAAGGCATGCTTCAGCATGACAGCAAAAAAGATCCCAAAAAGTGTTGGTGCGAGGACACAGCCCTGTTTCACTCCGCTTCGGATGTCAAAGGGGTCTGATGTTGAGCCGTCAAAAACTACAGTGCCTTTCATTCCCTCATGGAAAGATCTGATGATGTTAAGGAGACGAGGTGGACATCCAATCTTGGGAAGTATTTTAAAAAGGCCATCCCTGCTAACCAGATCAAATGCTTTTGTAAGGTCTATGAAGGCCACTAAGAGTGGCTGTTGTTGTTCCCTGCATTTCTCCTGCAGCTGTCGGAGGGAGAATACCATGTCAGTGATGGATCTATTAGCTCGAAATCCGCACTGTGATTCTGGATAGACTCTGTCTGCAAGCACCTGGAGCGTCTTCAGAACAACACGGACAAGCAGCTTCCCTACAACGCTAAGAAGAGAGATGCCACAGTAGTTATTGCAGTCACCCCTGTCTCCTTTGTTCTTGTACAATGTGACAATGTTTGCATCCTTCATGTCCTGTGGTACTCCACCTTCCCTCCAGCAGAGACAAAAGATTTCGTACAGTTCGGTGGTGATGATCTCCTTACAGCATTTCAGCACTTCAGCAGGGATGTTATCCTTTCCAGGTCCCTTGCCGGAGGCGAGGGAGTCCAAGGCCGCTTTTATTTCTGCTAGGGTTGGTTCGCTGTCCAGCTCTTCCAAGACAGGTAGGCACTCAATGTTATTTAATGCTTCTTTGGTTACTACATTCTCTCTGGAATATAGCTCAGAGTAGTGCTGTACCCAGCATTCCATCTGCTGTGCTCGGTCCTGGATGAGCACACCTGTAGCAGACTTCAAGGGAGCAGATTTCTTCTGTATTGGACCTAAGGCCTGCTTGATACCATCATACATTCCTTTGATGTTACCTGTGTCCGCTGCTAACTGTATATGAGAGCAGAGCTGGAGCCAATAATCGTTGCAGCATCTCCTGGCAGCCTGTTGGACTTGGCTGCAAGCAGCTCGAAGAGCTTGCAAGTTGTACTCGCTAGGACAGGCTTTGTATGCTGCTAGTGCTCTTCTCTTAACCTCGATGGCTGGCATTAACTCCTCTGAATGGGCTTCGAACTAGTCAGCCATCTTTTGGGTCTTCTTGCCAAAGGTGGACAAGGCGGTGTTATAGACAGTGTTCTTGAAGTGTTCCCATCGTTCAGGTGCATTTGCATTAGCCGGACCTGGAAGGGCTTCCTCAAGTGCTTGGGCAAATTCTTTCACTTTTCTTTGATCGCGAGTCTTGCTGATGTCAATAAGTGGTCTTCCTTCCTTTTTCGTGTGATATACTCTCTTTGTTCGCAGTTTTACTCTACTACACACCAGGGAGTGATCAGTATCACAATCAGCACTCTGGTAACTGCGTGTGATCGTAATACTAGGAAGGCTGGAACGTCTAGTGAGGATTAGATCGAGCTGATGCCAATGCTTGGATCTTGGATGTCTCCAGGAAACTCTGTGTTGCAGCTTCGTGTTAAAGAATGTGTTGCTGACGCAAAGACCATAATGGCAGCAAAGCTCCAGCAAGCGTTCACCATTTTCATTCATCTTTCCAATGCCAAAATGGCCTAGACAAGTGGGCCAAGAATTATGATCAGCACCAACTCTAGCGTTAAAGTCTCCAAGAATGAACAGTGCCTCTCTTTCAGGGACTTTTTTGATAGTAGCTTCCAGATCGTCATAGAATTTGTCTTTCACTTCTGGAGTGGATGACAGTGTTGGTGCATATGCACTAATGAGGGTTACTGGTCCTGCTGATGAGTGGAGCTGCAGAGACAGGATTCTTTCACTCCCCACAGTAGGTGGAACAATGCATCTCAGAAGAGTATTTCTGACTGCAAAGCCAACACCATATTCCCTGGTCTCATTCGATGGTTTTCCCTGCCAGAAGAATGAGAAGTTTTTTTCTTTGACAGATCCCGAGTCTGGCAATCTTGTCTCTTGCAGGGCAACAATGTCCATCTGCAGTCTACTCAGTTCCATGTCAATGACAGCTGTCTTGCGCACATCATCTATTTCTTGCAGGTCGTTAGGAAAGCCGTAGTCAGGAAAGCCAGGGGTCATTGTCCGTACATTCCAGGTGCCCAGCTTTAGGGCAGGAGTTTTCTTACGATTGTTGCATGGTGCACAGTTATCGATCTGCTTGTCGGGTTTGACCCTAAACCCCACGCACCCCGTGAAGTTAACAGACCGTGGCGAGGTAGCACCTTACTGGCTGGGGGCTGCCCAGCTTAAGGCGGGCGGTATCTACCTGGTGAGGTGTAATGACCTCTCCCACCGTCAGAAGTAGCCCCTGGCGTCATGCTCTAGCCAATTGAGCAAGGACTTATAACCGGTAACTGCTACTTCCCGTGTTGTTTCGACGCTGTATGCGAAGCTGGAGTGTCCTCTCCAGAGCACGAAGCCTGGGTAAAATAATATGGAGGATAGGCTGTTACCCAAGCAGCAAATCCCCCCTCTCCACGTCACTGAAATAGTCCAGTGGAAAGGCAAGAGCCAGTACAATTGGTTCCAGTGACGTCGCAGGAGTTGGCGGAATGATATAAACTGCCTCCGGGACTCTGGCTCCGGATTTTGCCTCGAGGTTATCTCCTGAAGCCCTTTCCATAAGTGGATATAGCCACAAGGCAGTGGAGGTTTGAAGTTGGAGTTTTCCTTCTCCTAGATGGGCTGCCTTCCAGGGCTGACGAGCCCCACCTAAATAAATAAGCAGTGCTGAACCCCTAGATTCAGTGATAGGGGGCCAGTGCATTAACATTTCAGATGCTGGTTTCAGTCTCTTTATTGCATACAATGCTGGTTATTGCAAATGAAAGATTAATGACTTGGTATACAACAAAAAAATTCATCATATATGCTTGAAGTCCTGGGAACCAGTGACAGATCAATTAATATTGATGGCAGATCAGAAGCTTGACTGGAGAAAGATTGATTTGAGCTTTGAAAACTGTGGTTGACAATATAACTGAACACAGGAATTTAATTGAATCAATATGGAAACAGTAGATAGGTTTCCAATAGTAATTGAACTTTTGTTCTTATGGAAAGCAGTTAAATGTGTTCTTTAATATTCAGGTTTATTTTGTACATGGCAGAATGGCAACTTTGGAGATAGTAAGATCATTTAGATGAGGAAAACTCATTTTATTGTTTACACTTAACCAAATAACTTTTTTCTTGAGATTGTTTTTTCCCCCTTTAATTTTAAGTAATCAATATTTTTGTTTAGAAAAATCATGGAAAGAATGTGTAAGCCACCAAATCTGCAGGAAACTCAAATGCATGTGAGTTTTGTGCTTTGAGTGTTTACTCATAAAAGTTTTCAGAAATGTAGTCTGTTTCAGCAACTTCAAAAAACCCTGATCACAATACAACTTACTACTTCCTGACCCCTCAAGTGCTGAAACATATTCTAAAAACTAGTTTTTTTAATATCCACTTATAGCCAAGATTGTCAGGAGGTCAATGTTACCAACACCTTGGATATTCACTGTTAACAATTCACTATCACCTTAGAAGCTCATTAAAGGTAAAGGTTCCCCTTGACCTTTAGTCCAGTCGTGTCCGACTCTAGGGCGTGGTGCTCATCCCCGTCTCCAAGCCATAGAACCAGTGTTTGTCCGTAGACAGTTTCCATGGTCACATGGCCAGCGCAACTAGACATGGAACACCATTACCTTTCCACCGTTGTTAGCATCATTTACATACTTTCGAACTGCTAGGTTGGCAGGAGCTGGGACAAGCAATGGGAGCTCACTCCATCACGTGGATGTGATCTTACCACTGCTGGTCTTCTGACCTTGCAGCACAGAAGCTTCTGCGGTTTAACCTACAGCGCCACCATGCCCCCTAGAAGCTCATTACTCTGTTTTAATACACAATTGTCATTTTCTGTTCCCCACACCACTTAGTCCCCCTTTTATGTCTGTGCCTTGTACACTGTGTCTGGAAAAGTGGATTGCGATGCACAAGTGGATTGCGATTCACTGAAACAATTCTGTTCTAAAAGTTGCCAAAATGTTTTTTGTTTTCTTTTGTTATTAATAAATGTCTGTATTTAAAAGCCAGTGGCTGAAATTCTGTAAGTTTGTTACTCATGAAGAGGGCAAGCATTGTAATATTCAGTTGCTTCTAACCGGCAATTAAAGAGTCACTGCTGGGACTTTTGGGGATTCACACTCCGGTTAGCTTGGTGTGCTTGAGAATCTCAACAGGGATCTGTTAACTGCCAGTCAGAAGGCACGGAAAGTTACACTATTTGCTTTCTGCATGTGTAACAGAACAATAGGATTTCACCCCATGTTACATTTGAAGAATGCTTCCTTTTTCTGATAGACTCTAAATCTTTAATACATATATGGCAGGTAGGTATTGCATAGTCCTTCCATACTGGGAACTAGAGATGGGGACGAACCACCAAAAAGGCAGTTTGTCTTGGTTCATGGGTCATCAGCCTTGACTAACAATGAACCATGAATTTCCTCCCAGTCCATCCCCATAGCCCTTGGCCCCCTACCCCCTTCCCACTGCCACTTACCTTGTCCTGCTACATCCTGCTCTGCTGCCGCCAAACAGAAGCTAGGCTGCCAGAAGGTTGGTTTCTGTTCCAGCAGACTATCTTCCATTGCAAACAACAGTGGAGAGGGCTTCCTTTTGGGCAACTTTAACAGAAGCAATCCCCCCCACACTGTTTTCAAAGACAGTGAGGGGAAGGATCCCTTGGTTCAGGCTTCCTCTGTCTTCCTATGCCACACCTTTAATCTAATTTCATGGAAGTTGTTTCAATCCTAAAACAGTATCCAGGGTGAGAAATGGATTGGTTAAGGGCAAAACATTCTAAGCTTAATCCAGACAAGACAGGGTGCTTCCAATCAGTCAAAAGGAAAACTAAAGAAGAAGGCTGGTTGGGGTTACCCTCCTGAAAATACTGCTGCACAGCCCTGTGCCTGGATGCCGACATTTCAGCATTGGCCAAGGATGTGTTTGCACAGTCAAAACTAGTGTACCATCTACTCCTGTTTGTTGAGATGGCTGATCTAGCCATAGCAACACATGCCCTAGTTACATCCCACTGTAATGTACTCTATATGGAGCTGCCTTTGCAAAGTGTTTGGAAACTTCAGCATATCCAGGATGCTTTGAATATACTCATGAATGGATCGGATTGCAGGGAGAACAGAAACTCCTTGTTAACCAGCTTCACTGGCTACAGGTTAATTTCTGGGCACAATTCAAAGTGCACATAGGGAAATAATGATCATACTAACACTAATACCAAAACTAATACTAATATACACAGGTTGACTCTGCTCCTGGGAGACATAGAAGGGAATCAAACTCCCAGCTTCTCTGGCTGTGCAGACTGAGGCCTAACTCCCTGAGCTGGAGGGGAAGGAAGAACTAATTTGGAGACAGTGCTCATTAGCAAACTTACTGATGGCTTCGACAAAATTTAGCATTTCATCACAGTGTTGGTCAAATTTGCCATTAAAGGGACTGTGCATTCCCTGAAAATTAATTTATCTTCACACAACAGAATTTCCATAGAGATATGTGCCTTGAACATCACACTTGCAGATTAAGCTAGTGTTTCTCTTCCAGTGACCATTGAGAAAACAGAGCACACTTAATGCAAGATCTGTTAGTGAGAAAAATCTCATGCCACAGAAGACAGCAATATTTAGCATGTGGGAGAGGTACTGTGAAAAAACACAGGATTTCAAACCCAGACTTTTAAAATTAGGCACTCAAAGCCGTCAATTTGAAAGGATGAATCTATGAGATTTTGTTTTTCTTCCCCTAAAACCTGAAGTTCTTTCCATCTCAAATAGGAAGACATTTGTACTTTTTTGAATAATTATTTTATCAGAAATGAACAAATTCTTATGCATATAGATAACATTAATTGCTAAAGTGTGTTTCATCTGACTTTACTGATGTTGCTGTTCCCTTGCTTCTGTTCCTTTATTCCTTCATCTTCTGTCCTTCTAATTTGCAAATCTCCTTAGAAATGGCTATGGGTAGAATGGCTAAATAGATAAATGGGGAATACTTACTGTCAAGCAGATAGGGATGAGTTTGCCCAGAACAACAGGTTGGCTTTCCATGGCTCATCTCAGACAGAATCATCTCACTGCCCAGATGCTCACTCCACTTGCCTATTTCTGGCATAAAGCAGTGCAGAGAAATTGATCTATACCTCTTTTGCACTATTATTTGGTTACAAGAAAAAATACAGCCACATTCATATTTAATACTAGTTGTCTGACCTATATAGTATTCATAACAAGGCTGCTTTGGGGTAGATGTTATAGGATAAACTGTTTATTTTCTTGAACTCTTATAGCGTGGTAATAAATTATTTGTGTTGAGTATTGTTTAAAAAAGGGGAAGGTATACTTAATGGATGTTCTGATTTTGTTATGTGTTTCATCAAAATCTCAGTATAAATAACAAGACAGTGGTGGTGCTAAATCTTCATGTTCAACATAGTTCTGCACAACACAATCTTCTGTCCCAGCCATTAAACTGAATGTGATTAGAAGAAAATTCTTTCCCTGAATCATGAAGCATGGAGAGTCCATGAAGCATGGCAATATCCTCCCAAAGCCAGTACAAAATGACATTAGATGCTGCCCTCCGATATGCTTGTCCGTCTGCATGACAGACAATGATAATGATAAAATTTTATCTTACATTAGCAGATGATAATGCCATTGTTATCCTACGGTGGTACTGAAAATAACTTTGTTTATTAACATAGCTGCAGCTATTCCATGAATAAAAAGTCTGTTTTCATGGACAAGATTAGATAGAAATCACTGCCTGCCTAAACTGTACCTTACTTTATCAGACCATTGATTTCAGCTGCCTTCATTAAATTTATATGATTTTAAATATCTATAAACCTCAAGGGAAGAATTTTCCATTTACATACAATTTAGGAATACATTTAGAATCCATTGGTAAATTCCACATATATGTACGTATAGAATACGGTGATTATTCAAAAATATTTGGAATGTCTTTTGTTGTTTTCAGCCAGTAGATTAAGAGAAGAATTTCTGTTTCAGTATCAACAATTCCCTCTTTACACCCAAAGGTTTTCTGAATGCTCTCTGCTTCACCCGTTACTAATATTGTTTAAGTTCTGGCCAAACTGTGGAAGGCTGAAATAGCTATAACTAATAGTTCATGCTATTGCTCTTAAGGGCCCCCTTCTCACTTATACAGAAAATCATATCTCACATTTAACTTGGAGCTGAGGGTAATGGAATAGGAGTAGTGGTGGATAGAATGTCATTATAGAACAACTCAGAAATACAACCTGACTGTAACCCATCTGACTCTGGCAAGAGCAGCTAAGAAAGCCCATACCTTTACTACTATTGTGTCTCCATGCAGCAACGAACAATGCCTTTCCAGACTGTGCAAGACCTTCTTCACTAGGTCATAGGGGAATGAGCGTCATGCCTTACTATGCTGTGTCAGCTTCCAAAGAAGAGGACGTCATGCATCTGGGCAAGGCCAGTGTGGAAAGTGAAATGTGATGTTCCTGTTATGAGTATTATTCCAGAAGCTTTTGGAAACAGTGCATTCAACAAGAAAGCATCAGAAAATAAATAATATACAGCATATGCATTTGTCCCAAGGTGAGGTGTAGTTTGAGAACATTAGAACAAACAGACAGCATTTCAAGGCTTCCAGATTGCTAATTGGAAATAGCGGGACACTAGGGAGATGCTGGTTTGGAGTTATAGATTTTATGTTTGCTGTCAGCAGAAGATTTTTAGAAGACTGTGTGAAAGTTCACTTCTCATCTATTATTTTGTGCTGCCTGTTTGGATTCCCAGAGCCTTTGACAAGTAGACAGGTGACCACTTTGCCTCTATCTCAGTGGTTCCCAATCTTTATTGAGTGTTGACCCCCTTTTATAATAGCCAAATAACCCGAGAACCCCCCTACATTTGCATAAAAAGACATTTTTAATGGAGGCAAAGTCATCCCTTCTCAGAAAGTAGTATTTTTTTCTCTCACAGAGGGCCTGTTTCATATTCTTACACATACATGCTCACTTTAATATCTGGTTCTGAAAGGTCAGGGAAGAAATTATTTAACAAGGATTAAATCTAAGGTGGTGCATGACCCACCAGAAAATACTTTGTGACACCTTGGGGGTCATGACCCCCAGGTTGTAGACACTGCTCTACCTCCTCCTTGTTGTGAAGGTGCCTGATGTATTCAGTTTGAACTAATGGGTTGACCCATAGATAGGGCAGTCATCCTCCTTCATGAATAAAGACTGCCTTAACATGAGACAGTTGCAGTGTTTGCTGTCTGACAATTCTGGCACAAGGTGCCAGAACAATCAGTTGCTCATGGTGCATTATTTCCAGGAATTATCTTGAGAAGTATTTCAATATTGGAGTAGGTCAAGTTGATGTAACTCCTACAACCACTTGTCTGGTTAGCTGAGATTCTTCTCAGCTTGTAGATCTCAGGGATGTTGATAGTGTGTTTGGAATGGTGAGGGACAACACCTACTGACTCAATCATTGCTCCTCTTGGGTAAGTAAACATGCAAAGGTGGAACTGATGAAATACATAAGGGAGTCTTAAAATGCTCACTTTACTGAAAGGGCTTTCAGTTCCTGTCTAAAAGAAGTCATTATAAAATTCCTGTTAAAGAAACCTGACCTTGATCTGGAAATCCTGGCTAATTATAGGGCAATCCTAAATTTGCCATTTTAACTAAGTTCATCATTGAAAACGTGCAGAATCTTTAACATACCTAAATATGGAGAACTTTTTAGGTTTTTTGCTCTGTCTCTCCACTCAAGTTATACATTGTGCAGAAACTGTAAGATCACTAGAGACTTGAGCCCATGTTGAGAAGCACACTGTTATTTTTAGTGAGTCAGACTGGCACCTCAAGCTGCAGTACGGTTATCCATTTACCACCACTGATTGTTTTGACCCTGAAAAAATACACCTGCTAACACTGAAAGGAGGAGATGACCTGTTCATAATCCAGTGGCTATGCCTTTGCTCCATTTCACACATAAATTAAGCGGAAACTCAAAGGAAAGGGATCTGAGGCAGGTAAGAATCTGATAAAGGTCAGACTTTCAGAAACATTTTTTACAACAGATCGGGTGCAAGCAATTATCGTGTACCTTTTTATTTCACTTACTTACGTGATGGATGGCTTGACTTTCTCTCCTAGACCAATCCATCTAAGAAAGTAAAAGTGGAAGAATGACAGGCACAATGAAAGTAACAAAGAAAGAATGGTCCACTCTTCACTGTAGGACTTGTCTTATAAGTAAACTTTCAGCCATATTGTTGCACCAGCTGTGATGATTATTTTATGTTTAACAATCTTCCATGTTATGGACAATACACTCATTGTTGTGCAAAGCGACTATTTAGCAATTTTTCTTTTTCTTTTTTGTTTACTCTTTTCAATCAAGAATAAACAGTAGACGTGGTCTAGAGGGGTGGGGTATAAATTTAATAAACAAACAAACAAACAAACAGTAGGGACTGGCCACAACAAGAGTGACTCTAGACTTTAAACAGGAGTTCTCCTTGATTCTGCTCTGAGTTTGCAGATGACATCTGTGATTTTAACTTTGATCCTGAAACCTTCCTCCCGTGATTTACATAACTGAAAAGGATCTGCTTGCTTTTTTTTTTTTTTTTACTTTTATTTATCTGTCACCCATGGTTTATATCTAGATTAACCTTTCCAGAGGAAGAGTTTCAGGCACTGCATCTGGTGGTCTCGTTCTTCGTCAAAGAAAGTGCTGCATTGGAATGCTTTTGCTTTTCATGGAAAATGTTCCTCGAGTCTCTTAGGATGTATTTTAATCAGCTACATCAAACTCTTGGAATTAGGGAAGGATGGTGGACACCATGTCATTGGCATATTATTTATTCATAAGTCTGTTGCATCTCACTTTTGCAAGAGAAGTTTCCAAACATAACAATTAGAATTTAATTTTTAAAACATATTTAAAATAGTATTCCTTAAAGTGTTTTCTCTCAAAATACATGCATTTGTGTCTTAATATATTTCTGCTCTCCTAATACTTTCCTACATTTATTTCCTCTTTCAAATGCAACATTTCCAAAGCATTCTGAAATGTTTTGCTTTGCTTTTTGAATTGAGAACCATTTCAAAACATTCAGCAAACCATAACATCCACCAGGAACCTATATTCTACAGAGTAGATTAATCAAGGATGTATGGATTGAGACAGTTGGCACTGAAGTTCTAAAAAAAGCAAGTTCATCAAACAAACCCTAGGTGTAATATTATGTTATAAATATGCAGATGTCAATCGACTATGATATTATGTCATCAGTATGCAGATTGCCATAATTTAGCCATGGCTAGCCACTGTCAGAAAAAAAGAGTGTTGAGCTTGATTGCTCTTAGACACTTTTCTGCAGCTGTAGTTTGGATTGATTTTCTTTCATCCTCTCTCTGTGTCTCACACATGAAAGTACACAAACTTTTGAATCTGAAGCCTTAGTCCAGTGTTTGGAAAAGGATTAATCTGAATGTGTAAATAGGTAGAGTTGTCATTCTGCCTTGCCCAAAAAGAGGGCCTATCTGAAGAGGAAATTCTATGTTGCATATAGAACCACTGTGGACTCTGAAAATTATGAGGAAGGGCTCCACATGAAGCAAACTGCCTCTTCTTCAGACTGTCTTTTCTTATGTGCAGACAGTGGCAGGGCTACAGCTCTTTCCCTGCTCACTTGAACCCTTTTCCAAACACCCGATTATGGTTTAATTTTTCAACAAAGAGGTCTCTCTTTGAATTTAGAGACAGGGAAGAAATGATTGGTTAATGCTGGATAGATTGACAGTCATCCCAGGCCAGAAGGCCTCTCCCAGCCAAACTTATTAAAAGCAGCATGCAAGGTTGCCAAAACTGCAACAGATATTAAGTGTAAACCACATTCATTGGAATACCTAGAGTACCCGGGCCTTCAGACATCTGTAAACAACAATGGGTGTGGTGCATGTATAAAAAAGCAGAATAGCACTTTTTTAATGTTAGGGGTATTCTCTGTATTGTCTCATAGTTGTTTCTAATATTATTACTAAAATCAAGCTACAGACAGAGCACTCCATCACAGAGATGGAAAGATTATCTTAAGTAGTTAACAGATGAATAACCTGCAGGCATGTAGATTGCTCTGTAATTAAATTTTAAATGAGTAATGATATATAACTAAGACCACACAGCATTTTCTTTTATTACAGTGCACTATGCAGAAATCTTGAAGACATAAATACATATTAATTTAGAAGTACAGTAATATTTGCTCATTGGGAAGCAGCATGATGAAGGAACGTATCAGGTTAATTGCTTTGCCTTGACTGTTCAAGCTGCAGACCATGATTGCTCTTGGTATTGGTCAAATTCATGTTTTCTTGATGATGGCTTTGATAATCTGTGTTGGAGGATACAAGTTACTAGAGAGTAATTTCCCAGAATGTATAGTTTGTCTCTAGCATAAAATAATTTCTTAGAAAAAGAATCTAGATGCAAATAATGCCTGATAAAGATTTGTACATCAAGATTTTCTTTTCTTTTAAAATATATAATTTGGCATGCAGCTTTGACATTCAGAATCTTAGTTCTATTTACAATAGTGGCTAACAGAAAGAAAGGTTTGTATAATAATTAGGACATGTTACTAACATATTTGTTAAATGGGTCTAGGGGAACATTTAATTGTCTTAATACAAATTTTATGTATAATAGCTTTCTCACCATTGCACACCAGATATTTTGATCACCTGTTCCAATTAATAACTAGGAAGAATCAGCACACACATTGCCCTCTCTATGGCTTCTCCCTACCTGCACTTGCAGGAACAGGAATGAAAAAAATACTCACTAAATGTTGTCTTCTCATCAGTTCCAGCTGTCTTAATGGAATGAGTCACCTTAATATGGAATTTTAAAGTCCTGTGAGATTCCTTACCTCCTATCAAGAGCAAAACAAAGAGGCTTTTTTTACTACTTCAGTCTCTGTAATTTGTAAAAAGTGTCTGTAGCTTTCTCTCCCTTTGAGAAGGAAAGTATACACACTGCAAACATAGAACCACTGGCTGATTGTTCAGAAGGACACAAAGAAACTATCCAGTGCTTCAGATTCTTAAATTAAACAATGATAATTCTAGTTTGGCACAATTTGTGCAATTTTCCAAATACAGTAATGTGAATTGTGTAATTTGGCAAATAAGTCAGAAATTTATGCAAAATGTTGTTCTCATTAGTTGTGAGAATTCTATCAGCAGCACACAGGAAATATCATTGCTGAGCAGAAGAATGTTGCAATTCCTTGTCCCTCAGGTGAGCAGAAGACAAGCAGAGGCTTGCATCTCTATCTGCAATAGCAGTGACACGTTACAGGTGATACTATCCTGCAGTACTTTTAGGACATTCCTGGAATTTGGGTCAAGGAAAAGTTCCAGAGAAAGTCTTTTATTGTGGGGTCTCCTTTTAAGTTTAAGGAGAGAAAGGGGAAATCCTCAGCCACATTATAAGATTAATTAAGATATGAGGCAAGCTTTCATTGGAATTTAGAAGATTTTCTTTCACATGCACTATTTTGTTTTAGAGGGGGAGGGAGATCATTTCCTATAAATCACCCTAAGGGTTTTTTTTCCAAAATGTTGGCCCACTGGTAAGCTATCTCCAGCATCAAGCCTCGCATCAAGGCCTCAGACAAAGTGTGTTTCAGATTTGCTATCTAAAATATAAGAACTGCACCTCAGGGACTGAAACTGGGATGCATGCAAGAAAAGCATGTGGTCTCCCATGGAGCTTTAAGCGCTTTTGGCATGAGCAATTAATGGCCAGAGCTTTGTAGTTGTCTATCTTCACTGGCTTCCAGCTGAATTGAATATTCATTTAATGATACCTGATCACACCTTAAGGTTGTTCATTCTGAGAACCAACCGCTGGACTAATAAAAGGCATCACCTTTTCCTCTTTCATCTCTAACGCTCATGTGGATAATGAATTTAAAATAGAAATATGGGCTTCATTGTGCACACGGTCTTATTCTACCTGTTGCTGTACTTCTAAGAAGCCTTTCACATTCCAGTGAAAGTTAGAAAATCAGCATAAAGTTTCTGAAGCATAAATGTGAAGGGAAGCACACTGAAACATTCTTTTTCTGGCTTGTGAATCATTTGCCAAGAGGATCTCACTGAAACCAATGCAGAAAGGTGGGGAAATCTGTCCACTTCCCTTGCTGTATTTCTCTAGGATTAACTGGAAGAAAATATTCCTCCATTTCCACTGGTCTGATTCAATAGTTATTGACCATATTCTGCCTGATTGCCATAGAGACAGAGTTTAGAAAAGTTACTTTTCTATAATTTAGAAAAGTTACTGATCTATAACTCTCAGAGTCCTTCAGGCAGCATGACTTCTGGCTGGGCAATTCTAGGACTTGTTTAAAAAAATGACTTTTCAAAACTGTGCATCAAGGTATCAAAAGTGAGAAGAACGAGGCAGCATTTCCCAATCAGCACTCACGTGGCTGAATACACAAGGATCCATAGCCAGGCTTCTGTGTGTTAAGTACTTAAAATCCTCCACCAGAATGGATCTGTCAATTTTACTTTCCTCCATCATTGATTTTTGAAAACCTCCAATACTTTCTAACCCCCCCCCCCACACACACACACTTCAAGGTTCTGAGACAGTCCCCTCCTTCCTGTTGTTTCCATTGTTAGTCGCCTTTCTTCTATTCTCCATTTTCTGCTCTCCAAAGAGAATTCCTTATCATTGATTCTGTGAGTTAAGGCTTGTACATAATGCCTATGCTTCCTTCTGAGAAAGAGAAAAAGAGAGATGGACAAAATCATCAACTCTAAATAAATATTTTTGTTTTCTTTCAGCAAGAAGCAACCGAACCGATCATTGTTCAGTTTCCAATGTGAGGTGTGAAACTGGACATATCTCTCCATGTTTATATCTCTGCAATAAAAAATGGAATAAACAGATTTTAAGTCCATCCAACAAGGGGAAAAAGTGACATCTTAGCTACTCCACCTTCACAAAGTCTGATGATCTAATGCCATGGTGCTGAGAACAACAATAACAGACTGGTTTTAGAGTTCATCAGGTCTACAGTGGATCCAGCATGATCTTTTGAGACCCAATGGTTTCAATCACAAAGAAACTAACTCTAGATGCAACACAATCACACTAACAATCAGATCCCATGTCCCTAATGGAAGCACCTATACTGGCAAATTTGGAGGACATAAACAAAATTATACTTTACAGTCTGTTCCTTGTTCTTTTTCTCTGGTGCTAAAGGATAGGATTCTGTTTCATGAAAGGCTATTAGCACACAGAGGTCATAAATCATTGCAGGTGTGAAATGCAATCATACTCCATTGTCTCTTAGAGCCTAACATGAACCTCTGTATTCCATCTCATACGTCTGAAGGGGTGGGCAAAGTTCTGTGAAAGGTTACATTACAATACAACAGTAAAGATGCCACAACTTTTTCCCTCCTTTTTAATGTTTTATTTGGGGGGGGGGTTGTGTGCCTGAGATGCTTGCATTTACTTTCTCACTTCTGATTTAATTTGGTTTGACAAAAGAACAGAAGATATTTATTAGCTTGCCTTCACGTCTGAGTTTGAACTCCTGCAGATTTCTGTGGAGCTGTCTCTTTGCTCAAGATATAAGGATTGATCAGGCTTACTCTGCAGATTCCTCATGAGGGTGACCTTAACCAGGGAGAGCAGCCTTAGCAACATGGTGACATTCAAGGGCTCAGTTGCATTGCTGGTCAGACATACAGAGGAGCATGTTGCTGTAGCCTGATTGATCTGTCAATTTAGATCAGTAATGCTCGCTACCAGAAGGGCAAGGCTATCAGGAAATCTCTAGTAAATTAGATAGATAACCTCCAGCCACCAATTTATCTTAGTATCTAGCACAAATAGCTAGCGCTGCTTCAGCTATTACCAAATGGGGGGAAAAAAGAGATGGCACAGAGTCCCCAGGGATATCTCTGTCCAAGCAGAATCACTTTTCAGTAATACATAAAATTGAGCACCTTTTTATTGCCTGGGAAGACATTGTTTATAGACCTGTTTGTGGAACTCTTTTCTCCAGCTGTCTTGCAAATTTCACCAATGCAGAGGTCTCTGTGTTTTTTCCCCTGGACTCACAATCATCTCATCCGGGACATTAATTAATACTGAACACTGAAGAAACAATACAGTCACCTCTCAAGATCTCCTTTCTTAAAAATAAATATATTTATATTTAGAAAGATTTCCTAAATATAAAGAACTCCTCAATGGACAAAAGATGCTCTTTTAGGTGTCTAATATTTTGTTTCTCTCTTTAAAAAGAAAACAAAAACAAACAAAAAAACTGTTGTGGAACACATTTGTTCAGGATGCTGTTGTCCAGATCTGATATTTGTTCACATAAGTCAGTAAGAGTCAAATATATTAAATCTTAGAATAATCTTATAACTGCAGAGCTAGTTCTAAAGGTTGAATCACAACTCCCAGTATTGCTCACAACTGGTTACGCTGGGGGAAGCAGGTGGGAAATCCAGCCTGCCAACACCTGGAGGGTCACACTTCTCCCATCTTAGCTTTCCCATGGATCTTGTCTTACTGGACATGGGTACAAAATGCACTGTATCTATGGCAAAAATAGGTCTCCTCCAGTATTGTAAATTAGGGATGGGCAAAATATGTGTGAGACTCTAATACAGGGTGCAATCAGGAGAAAGACCACTTTTTTCTCAGCAGAGTTTTACAGGAGGGTCTTTGACAAAAGAGCTGTTTGCTTTAATGAAATGTGGCCCCTACACACAAGCCTCTCTGACTGACACACAACTTATAACTAGAACCAGTTGGGGCAGACCAGATCTGCATCATCATATTGGACAGGAGCTGGATATAACTACAGTATTTCATATTTACTTACTTACTCACTCACTCATATTTACTTTCTTACTTACTTCGAGCAACGGCACTCAAGGTGGCTCACAGATTACTCAAATAGCTAGGAAGCAAGCAACACACAACAAATATTAACATTATTAAACACGGAAATCTTAACATTATCATATAAAAACAGAATAAGAAGTACCAACACATTTTACAAGCTTGTTAAAAGGATATATTGACAGCAAATGTAGGGCAACTAGCTATTCTAAATTAGGTATTAAACACGAAAAATTGTTGGAAAAAATAATTCTCAGTTGCTGCTGAAAAGAGAAGAGAGGGAGAAACAGACAGCCTAACCACACAGGAGAAAGTAATCCATAACCGGGGGACAACAGCCAAGAAAGCCCTCTCTCAGGTCTCTGTCAAACATACCTGTAAAGGTGACAGGACTGAGAGAAGGGCCTTCCTTGATAATCCTAAAAACCAATGAGGGTTATATGGAGAGATATGGACCATCAGATAGCCTGGACCCAATCTATACAGGGTTTTATGGGTATAAATTAGGGTCAGAAACTTTTAATTAGGCTCAGAAACAGACTGGAACACAGGAATTACATGAACTGGAACGACTGGAACACAGGAATTACATGAACTGGAATTATCACCATGAGTCCCAACTTGGACTGGGGTTTCCTTCTGCAGCCACTTTTTGCTCCCAGGAAAAATGCCTACTGTGTAGCATTTAAGCTACAACCAATTGCTTTTTAAAAAAGAGATGCGAGACCAATTACCTGCTTTTCATTATGTCTAGTTTGGCTTTTGTATTTGGTTTACCAAACACAGTGTCTATCACACTGTTAAATATCCCTCATTGCCCAATAGCACAAGACTTCCAGATAATGGCAGAAGATTAATAGATTTTATATCTCATTCTTGTTACTATTCTAGCAGAAGGCTGTAGCTTTACATTTAGATTCAAGTAGGATATTGATTCTATTCATTTTACTACACTGGGGATTTCAGTGTTGAAAGTATTCTGTCTTTCTGTCAATCTCCATTGCTAACGTACTCATTTGGATTCCACTCTCAGCTTACAAGGAAAAATAAAAAGCATACAGTGGTTAACAATATATATGTAAGAATTAGTGTTTTCCCATGGCACCATTGGATTCAGATAATTGGTTTAGTCTATTGTTTCTGCTATCTTTTTTTCCATTGACGAGATTCTAACAGATGGATTCATTCAGCATGATGGTTCTTCCTTTTGTTATGAATACAACCATCTGCTTTATGCTCCCTTATCCAGGAACCATTTGTAGGACTGACCAGTATTCTGCATTGCTTCTTTTACCTTAATTCACACTTTGCAGGTTGCACAGTCTATGACTTATTTGTGTTCCTCCTTTTTTTTTTACATTATAGAAGCTTTGCTCTGAAAGCTTAGATCCAGGTATACCATGAATTGTAATCAAATCTGTGTCTGTCCGTTTGTCTAAAAGCGATAGAACTGTACATCAGATGCAGATAAATCCCCAATTACTAGCCAAATCAATCTTACTAAAACACATTTGTATAAGGCCATAATTCAGTTCCCAGGTGAAACCGTCTGAATTTACAAATCAGTTATTAACTGGAGTACAAATTTAATTGGACAGGGTAGAAATCACTTCAACCCTTGTTTGTTCATTTGTTTTAAAAGCAAGCTTTAAAGGTGCCTAGTATGCAAAAAAAAAAAAAAAAAAAAACTGTGCCTAGCTGTCTGAAACCTGGTAGGTTTATTCCACTCTTTTAGGTTTTTCATGTCTCCAAATGTAATGTGTGCCAGTGTAATGCCAAAGGAAAAGTTGCTGCTCTTTGGGCTTTGTAAAGCAAGTCAGTGGGGACTAAGTAAAACCTGGAATGGAATAGGGTGGGAACAGGGACTTCTTAATAAATATTTGCATTGACCACTGGATCATGTGATCAGTTCTGTTTTACCTCCTTAGCAACTTCTGTATTTGCCTGTGTTGGAACATTGTATTTGGGCATCACTCTGGCTTGAACCCTTACCCACTAAAACATTGTCTAAACAACAAACAGAAAGTTGCCACAAAAAAATTACATACTTCGGCAAGTGGCTGGGTCAGACTGGGGTGCACACCCACAATCAATAAACTTGATCCCTATGCTACTTCATGGCAGAATATGCTGGTATTGTATCATACAAATCAGCAGATGTCAAATGGATGTAGTTCTTAATGAGTCAGTGCCTGAAACCTACCACCATTGAAAAATTCTATTATTTGGCTGGTATTGCCTGTTCAGAAGTACATTGAGAGATGCTAGCAAATAATGGATGAAATAAGATAATGTAGTACCAAACCTATCCACTTCATGGACACCTTAGACAACGACTAAAACTGAGGAAAATTGTTCGGCACACATCCCAAATATTAAACCAGACACGGCTAGGTTAAACCTATGGAGAACAAAAACAACACACTTTGCTGAATAGATGAATGCTGAAGAGTGTTTTCCACAAGAACAACACTCTAGCTCAGTGATGTCGAACTGTGGCCCTCCAGATGTTCTTGGCCTTCAACTCCCAGAAATCCTGGCCAGCAGAGGTGGTTGTGAAGGCTTCTGGGAGTTGAAGTCCAAGAACATCTGGAGGGCCACAGTTCGACACCACTGCTCTAGCTGGACCATCTGGAAGTCACTTAATAGAATTTGAAATGAAGTAGGAAGATCAAAGAATATTTCAGTAAAATGTTTCAGTAAAACAGGACATTTTTTTCTGTGACTGAAGAAATTCAGTCAGTGCAGCACACACATGGATGCAATTTATGTTCTACCACGGGTACAAAAGAAGATCTACGACAGTGGTGGCAAACCTTTTTGTGCTCACATGCCCAAACTGGGGAAAAAACAACAAAAAGCAGCGGCAGTGGCGGACCTGGAGGACCCAGAACCAGAGGTGGCAGACCAAGAACTGGAAGTGGCAGTGGAAGGGGGAATCCCGACATGGAGGTGCCTCAAGACCCCTCTGTTGCCAGCACCAGTTGCTCCAGATCTGCCTGCCGAAGCGCCAGTACCAGCTGCAGCCACCTCCTGAGGTTTGGCTGTGTGTGGGGGAGAGGGGATTAGCGATCTGGTGACTTACGGCTCGCCTGCCAGCAGAAAAGGCTCCACATGCCAGCTGTGGCACGTGTGCTATAGGTTCACCATCGCTGATCTAGGAGATGGCTAAGATAACACTATGAAGTAACTCACTTCTGGTCAAAAGTAGTTTAATTATCTTAATGTTTCAATTTGTTTTAATTTTGGATATGCACCCATAATTTAAAATTGTGCAACACCCTGCTTCTCTTTGTTGGGGACATCCCTTGCTTTCTTCCCAGACAAGAAGCCAACTAATAAGCAAATGCTGGTTAATCTTTATCTTCTACCTTCTCATCACATTTTTTTCTAAACAAGAGATAAAAGAAAAGTGAGCAAGTAGATGGATATATCAAGCAGGAGCTCAACTGCGAGCATAACTGGTTTTTCATTTCTGTTTGGGTAGAAACAGCTACATGTAGAAAACTGTGCAGTGGCCCTCCTGTTGAGGCTTACATGCAGTATATCACTACAATTACTATGTCAGTTTGTGCTGGTTTCAGTTCATTCCTTAATTTAGGTTCTAAATTAAGATTTTCATAAAATAATGATTTCATTCAGAGAAATTACACTAAGACACATTTCAGTTTTTTAGTTACCTAGCTGTCCATTTCTGGAGTGTTCCCCCCCCCACTCAGTATTTGTTTCTAGTTGTCAATAAATTAAAAAGATGTATTATTTTGCTGAGGGTGAATTTTGCATTTCAGCTGATAAAGTCAGGCTCCCTTGCTGGGCATTGCAGATTGTAGAGTTAGCTCAGATGATATTTCAAATAATTCCACGCTGTTTCCCTCTGCTCCTTTCACTCAAAGTAACAAAAATCCAAATCATCAACAACATCACTAGTACTTGTCAGGCTGTGTTTCAGTCATGCCACAGATGGATGCTTGCAGATCTCTCTACAAGGTGAACTAATATTCAGAATCAGATGTGAACCCACCCAGCCAGATCCATCTGCTTCACAGAGGCAATTCTGCAACAGGAAGGTTCTAGGTCCCACCAAAATCATTTTTTAAAAAATTTGTGTTTGGTAGATGGCAGATGATTTTGTGTGTGTGTGTGACTGTAGGTCATTGTGCCATAGAAGCTTTAGGTGACTCTTCTGCAATGGAAAAGCTTCTGTTGAGAGAAAGGAGAGAGGAATGATTAGCCTTCTCCTCTTTCCAGACACCCTCAGAACCTGCCCAAAAGAGTTGAAGACCCTCTAGTGCAGAGTAGAAGGTAGCTTCGGTCTTGGGGGAGAAAAGGGTACTGTTTAGTTGCACAATAGAATTTCACTCATGCAGATATTTATTTGAGCAAATGTGCTCCTTCCTGTTTCAGAGAAGCAGAAGACCAATGCCTGAGAGATGTCTTAGGGTCTTGGAATCTCATTTTTTGGAATGGACTAGGTGATGAAGCTCACATATTAGAATCAGAGCTCCGTTAAGAGGAAAATACTCTTGTGTTTATATTCACATAAATATTCTGTGATTTTTCCCTTTTCCCTCATTATTCATCTGAAGAATGCAAGGTCAACTTGCAGAACTAAATTAAAAAAAAATTATTTTCCTTTATTTCCTGGGGGACGTCTCATCACTACAACCACAATGACCTAGCTACAGGGTAGTGTAGAAGAGAATAAATAGTGGCCAAGCAGTTGAAATGCTTGTCTTGCAGTCGTAGTACAACAAATTATTTAGGAGGAAAATAACAGAGCTGTTTTATAACGTCTGTTTGTCTGATTTGGGGAAAACCATGAGGCCAAAATATAACTACCTGGCAAATATTGGGTTCACACACACACACACGTGCACACACGCACACACACACACAAACCCTTCATGTTTTCTCTAACATTTGTGGGATTTGCTTTAAAGTAACACAACACTGTTCAATGAAGGGAAATCCAAAGTAATACATAACAGGTCTGTAGACACTGAACTGGCACCATAAAAAATGAATGACTGCTGAACTCCTTTGAATAAAGCCCAAGACCTCTCCTGATTACTCCAGACACTGAGAGAGAGAGAGAGAGAGAGAGAGAGAGAGAGGTTACCTAGACCCTCAGTGTCTGGAGTGATCAGGAGTGGTATATATATTTGCACAGTTGTAGGGCAAACTGAAAGATCTATATTGATACTACTAGGTAATATTTGGCTCTAGAATTTTCTCTTTTCCTTCTTATCCAACTTAGATTATGAAATTCACACTATTAGGATTGTGTGTGTGTGTAAAAGACTGGATTAATGACTTCATTCAGTTGTTTGGGCTTTGAGTGGCTCAGTCACAATTGGTGCACAGGTGCTTATCTCATCTACCTGTTATTTTTAATGTTGGTGTGGCTGGGGAAGAAATGATTTCAGTTTTCATTCTTGTAAAATTCACCCTCATTTCTTGTGATTTGTGGTTTAAACAAGCATTTCAGTGACATGTTCTAATGAAGTCTCAGAATCCAGCCAAAGGAAGTAGAATGTTCTACAAAAATCTATGGATTCCTGTAAAGGAGTAATCAATAAGAACAAAAAATATAGGTGCTTTGACTTTTGGATGCCGGTTCCTGTGTTCTGCTAGTCTTAGGAAGTATGGCTTCATGTTGATTTAGTGGCTCTTTCTTGGTTACTGTACGTGTGAGTCTGATGTTTAATCCAGAAGGAAGGCTGATAATTTGTGTAAATGTTGCCAGTCCATTCTGTTTGCTGGCTTTTAAAAAACACACAGACATACACATCACACATACATGAACAAGACCCAATTAAGCTTTCCCTAGGAAGAAAAAATAATTGCAAGTTTTTCTTCATTTAAAAGTAAACTGAAGCTTACACAAGCATTTCAGTGAGGACTATACCTCTGAGTTCTCAAACAAAAGAACTATAACAAATGAAGCATTTTTATTAGTGTCAGCATTTTGAATGACACATACCATATTCCACCTCATGTGCTCCCTAAATTAATCTCCAGTACTGCTAATGTAATGATTATTTTGTGTTTTATACAACCTTTTATTTTACAAGGTTCCTTTAAGACTTAAAAGGAATTGGAGATGGAAAAATGCATTCTCTTCTAATAATTAATTATATCTTGATTTGCTATACAGTTTTTATTGGCTGGCTTTCCTGTAAAGGTATCAAAGTTATCTAAGCTGTCAGCCATTTCTCTGGACAAAGCCTAATTATCTTTAATCCAATTAACATACTGCCTTATCACTTCCTTTGTTCTAAGTGCAATAGACCCAGTCAGATATCTATAAACCTAGGTCTATAATAAATTCTATTTTAATATGGTTTGCTCTGAATACAAATTCCTGATGAATAAGAAATGACTTCAAGCATCTTTAAACTTATGATAGGTCCCAAAAGATATAATTTTATCTACTCTGTGTCCAGCATTTTGAATCGGACATTTTTATATTACAGTAGGAAAATGATTTGCAAATTGTGGCTATAGTGTTTTATATTCTGTACTATTTAGTAAGAGATACAGACCCATTCTTGGTTATAGACCTTAATGTGGTGAGGCGTTTGAGTGTGTCAGAGAAAATGAGAAGAAATACTATCAGGAGGCTACATGTCATGACCCCAGCAGGGTCATGCAAGGTGGAATGGTCAGAGCTGGCACACCAGACCAAGAGGTGTTTGTTCTCTTCAAGAATTAATGGTTGCATGAGCAGAATGTAATTGAAAGTTGGTGATGGGGGTGAAGAGATTATAGAAGGACAGCTAGTGAACAGCAGTGAAAGCTGGAATTGGAAGACGATCTTTCACAGACAGTGGAGGTGAATACTGAAGCTAACTCTCATTTGTTCTTCACAGAAGGCAATGGCAAAGCACTTCTGAATATTTATATTTCAAAAACCTGTGATGAGATTATCAAAATGAAGCAAGAGATAGTGCTGTAAGATATGATTCCCAAGTTAGAAGTCTTCTGGGTAAAAGGAAAGGAGAAGTACAAATAGTGCTGTCACTAATAAAGTAATTGGAATGCAGTTAAAAGCATGTCTAGCTGCAAATATGCACAGAGGAAAAAGGAGATCCTGATGCTGCATGACACATATAATTGGAACACAGAAAAAACTCCAAGTGGAATTGAGTAGGGGATTTTCAATCAGATAGTTACAAGGTGTTTTACTCTGAAAACATTAAAGGAGAAAGTGTGGCTCTAACAGTGATGTGAGACAGCACAAATGGGACACAACAAGTGTCGTGAAGTCTGACTGCATATTAACCATCTGACTTCTGTCAGTCTGATCACTGCTCCAGCTACAGAGACTGAAGAAACTGAAAACTTTTATCCAAATATATAGAAATAAATTGATCTCACGGTAACAAGGGATGTGCTGATAATGATGCTTGAACAGAATGATAAAGTAGGTAGTAAAGTGAACCAAACATAATTTTTAAAAAAAATTGGTCTAGGGGCCAGAAATGAAACACGACATCGACTCACCAAATTCTGTGAAGCCAATAATTTATTTATTGAAAATACATTCTTCATGCAGCCTGAAAGATTATTGTGCACATGGACATTACTGTACAAGGAGTAGAGAATATTTTTAATTTCCTAGTATCATTAAGTGTCTAAGCAGTCTGGATAAGCCACATAACACTATTGGGAAATTAAAAGTGGATGGGAAATTGAAAGCAGCAAGTGCCACTTTGGCTTGATCCCAATGATTGCAGGTGCTGGAATCAAACCAGAATGGAGCGATCCTTCCCAGAGAGAGAAGAGAGAGCCCTGACAGAGAATCCAGAAAATACGTATAGGAAAGCTCTGGAAATGGGTTGGTTCATGCTGGCACTTAAATCATGTGGGCACTAGGATAAGGAACAAACCAGCCTATTCCCAAAATAGACCAAGCAGCAGCACAAATGCCCATGTAGTCACACCAAATGACTACATAAAAACTATGCAACTTCAATGCTGACAAATTATGATAAAATTGGAATGGATAGATATTTTTCTATAACTTGATTCAGTGAATCAAAATGAAGACTATGTTTTGGATGTAAAAAACCTCAAGAGTGCAACAGTGAAGAGACTAGAAAAGATGAGTTGCTGGAGACCAAGGCGAAAGTCATTAATATTATGGAACTCCTGAGTACCACACACAGATGTGTAAGTTGAAAAATGAAGAAAACTGGCGGTTCATTTGAAACATGGTGTTACAGTAGAGTGGCTTTGAAGATAACATAATAGTAATCATAATGTGCCAATTCTGACTTACAGTGGCTCTTTTCAGGGTTTTTCAAGATAGAGAATGTGGCCACAGAAGTGGTCTACTATTCTCTTCTTTTGAAGGGGTATCTTGGGACTGGGCAGCTTGCCAAGACCACACAGGCTGGCTCTGCTTGCAGGAGTCACAATGGGAAATCGCACTCTTAACCTCTGGATCTGCAGTCAGATACCTAAACCGCTCAGCTATCCAGCCAGCTCAAGAAAGATGAAGTAAATTCTAGAGCAAATGTGCCCTGAATTTAGAAGCTAAAATGACTAAACAATGGTGACTGTAGTTGGACCTATGATAAGAAAATAAGACTTACTGGAAAAAATACTACAATGCTAGAATAAGTGAAAAGCAGTAGGAAAAGAGGAAGACTTAACATGGGATGGATCGACTCAGTAAAGGAAATAGCATTCTTTAGTTTACAAGACCAGTACAGGGCTATTAATGACAGAGCCTTTGGGAGGTCATTAACTGATAGAATCACCAAAAGTCAGAAGTGACTTCAAGAGAAATAAAATTATAGTTGATCACCTGTGTTCTTCTCTTATAGTTCTGTCCTCTCTGTTGTAATCTTCTCTTGCAAAACTGTCTCCTGTCCCTTCATGTAATGATTTTATTATGACGCCCCTTTTTACAAAAGCAGATAACCACTGAACAATTTCTATTACCACAGCTGTGATGTGCTGTGTCTCAGGTTCGACATGAGTACATTACAGTCTGCAATGCCTCTCTGTGTGTTTATTTTATAATGGGATTTTCTCTCCTTCTGTGACATTTCTGTGACAAACACACTAAGGTACTCAAGTATTTTAAGCAAAAAATCAAAATGGGAGGCTTGAAAATTATTGTTAAAATTAAGTGAAATGATTAACTGCATCCAGAGTTCACAAGAGCAGCTCAACACTTGTTGAGAAGAGGCTAGTGTTTTCCCCTGTACTAGCACTAGATCTCAATGTACCACATACTACACATTGCATGTCCCTTCCCTTCCTCTTCCCCTTCTCCAACAAAGAAGATACACTTATCATGGTGGAGTATTTCTTAAAGTTCTTAGATCAAAACCCAGAAAATACCCATTTGCTTGGATAGATTGGGGCTACATGATTTTAGAGACATTTGGCTTGCTGTGAAGTGCCATCAAATTAACATATCATAATCCTTTGTCTTCAACAAAGAATTTTACCAGCTGTTTTTTTAAATCCCTGCTGCTTACCCACCCTTCTTTATATCATACCACAGGGAAAATGTGAAATCCTAATTGAGTGAATAAGATCAAGAGAGGGATAGATGGGAGCCATTCAGCCATTCCTTGCCCACTTTGTAGCAGAACACTTACAGAAGAATGCTTCTTATAGAGTGGACAACATGCAGGCCACCAGACACATGCAGCCCTCCAGGGGCTCTGAGGCCTCAAGCATCCTCCCCCATTTCCATAATGTGGAAAAAAATGGCTCAGAAGTTCTATTTGACCATAGCCTTTCTCATTCCATCAGCCTCACTCTCCGCATGGAGAGTGATGTGGCTAAACAGGAGAAGAGCTCTGCTTAAGCTTTGGCTTTCCACAAGAAGAAGAATCCCGATTTTCCTGGGTTTGGATGCAAGTGTGATTCCTGAATGTGGGCAGGGGCTTTCTTTTCTTCAGATGCATCATCCATCATGTGGAGAAAGTGGCAATAAAGAGGGGAAGGTTAGATATTTTGTCAGCATGTCATCAAGAAATGGGTAAGTGATGGAATAGGATTTTACTGTCTTAGGGCTACGAGGTTAATGCGGCAGATAATTCAGTAGGTAGAAACACTTTCCTGTTACCCAGGACTGCAGGTTCAAGGATATACAATATGCCTTTTAAAAATGGACAAAGGCTATTGCTTTCTGGGAAACAACAAAAAAATGAATTAGAAAGGTGCTTGACCTGATTCAAAATTCCCAGGGTATTCCCACCCCAGCACCTCTAATTGTCCTATTGAAGGTAAACATTTACACTGCAAAGTTTCCTTGTTTGTTTAACTTTACCACTGCTTGGGTTATGAAGAGTTAATGCACTCGGTCATGAGAAAATTATAAACACCTTCGCTAGCAGCTTATTTATGTATTCCACTACCAGGGCATCACAACACATCCTATTTTCGCTCCTGTTTCTCTCTCTCCAGAAAGTGATCTCTGTGCTTAAGTGAGCTGCATAAACTCTATCCTGCTAAATGCCTGGTAGTTGCAATCACTTCACATCACTGTTTTGCTAAGTGATTTCTATGTGCATCGTATGTGTTTTTCTTATTGGGGAATGCTCCTTCCTATATCTTGATGTGACAGAGAAATACAACCATATATCTGGCTAAATAGAAATCAGTGCTTTTAAGCCCTTGGAAGAAACGCCTAAATGCCTGAGGGCATTACCAACTTTAATTGTAGCTGTGGTATGTGATGGCCTGCTATTTCACAGTTCCCAGAGAGAGATTTTCTTTCTGTTTACTCTAAAAGTGACAAAATCCTGCTAGACTCTCTAGTATGTTTCCCACCTCCTGAATATTTGACAATTTATAGCTGCTTAGTTGCTTATTTGCATTCAAGAGATGCTGTTGCACCACTGAGCCAAAACCAGGATATTAATTGGGAAAATAGATTTATTGCCTATACATGTCTGCTTTAAGCTCATGGGGGAAAGAAAAATAAATATGGGTCAATGTCTTTGGTGGAAAGGATGTAATGATGTAACATAAAATGCAAAATATAGTATTACGAATGGTCACTCATAATTTGATTCCTGACGGTTTCCTACACATGGAATTAAAGGAAAGGGGGAAGCATAAAAAGTATATTTTTCAATGTATTTAAAGGAAATATACTTTGGATTAGCAGAGGAAAAATAAATATATTCTGTAATGTGCTGTGTATATACTGTATATAAGCACATCTCTGAACTTGACTTGAGCAAGCAACTAAAAAACGTCTTGCCAAACTGCCATCACATGTGAGTTTTTAAAAACTTCTTCCAAGTTGTAATTTCTTCATGTGGCACACTATTACACAGCAGTTTGTATGGACAGTGTTATTCATTCATTCATTCATTCATTCATTCATTCATTCATTCATTCATTCATTTTCCCATCATTTTATCTCATTTACATCCCTCTTGCTCTTAATTTAAGGACTCAAAGCAGCTTACAAAATGGTGGGAGTGGAGAGGAGAGTCATAAACCAAACTCTTCAAAATGCAGCTGAATATGCAATAATATTAAAGGAACATTAAACAGAAAATGATATAAAAGAAAAAGACAAAAAAGACATAAATATAAACACAAACATATTTTTTAAAAAAAAATTAAAGAGAAAATATGCTTGAAGGAAAGGTCTTTGGCTACCAACATAAATAACAGCAAGGAAGTGCCAAAGTTAACCCCTGTGGAAGGGAGTGCCATAGCATGGGAATGGTCACTTGAAAGGATCTCTCTAAAATCCTCATGAAACATACCTCCGGGGGTGGGTGGTATGACCAAGAAAAGAGTCTCCTGTGAAGATCTTGAAACTGGGGGGCCTCCTATGGGAGGTACATTCCTTTGAATAGCCCCAACTTGACTCATATAGAGCTTTGTAGGTCCTAAAACTAGAACTTCACATTGAATCTGGAAATGAATTGGTAAGTTGTATCCTGGGAATTATATCATCCCTGTAACTAGTCCCAGTCAGCAGGCTGGCTGCAGCGTTTAGGACATGCTACAGATTTTGACATGGTGGTGCTGTGGGTTAAACCGCAGAAGCCTCTGTGCTGCAAGGTCAGAAGACCAGCAGTCATAAGATCAAATCCATGCAACTGAGTGAGCTCCCATCGCTTGTCCCTGCTCCTGCCAACCTAGCAGTTTGAAAGCATGTAAAAATGCAAATAGATAAATAGGTACCACTTTGGTGGGAAGGTAACAGTGTTCCGTGTCCAGTCGCGCTGGCCACATGACCACAGAAACTGTCTCCAGCAAACGCTGGCTCTATAACTTGGAAACAGGGATGAAAACCGCCCCCTACAGTCGGACAAGACTGGACTAAATGGCAAAGGGAACCTTTACATTTGCCTACAGATTTTGAATATTCTTGAAAGGGAGACCCACATGCAGAATTTTAACAATAATTATCCATTCAAATGGGATGTAACTAAGACATGTGTTGTTGTAGCTATTAGATTAGATCAAACATCTCAAGGAACATATGTCACATCTTTATGTGGCAAGCAAGGAGCACCTCGGAAGAGTATGGCCACACTTTAGAAACAAACTATACATTGGTGACCAAAAAAATATGGACTCTATTCCTTTCATGGTGAGGCAGCCAGGTTGATGGAGCTGGGGAATTTGTGGGTAACAGAGAAAGAAGAAAGACATTATCAAGACTCATGAATGCTAAGGAGATGAAATTTCATGTATCTCCGTATCCCTCCCACGCCACATAGAGATTCTTTGGTCTAGCATCCTTGTTTGCACTAATTGGCATGAATGTGGAAATTATTTCAAACCTTTGCTTAGGCAGCCTAGTAACCTACTTTCACATCTTCCTTTTTCTATCACTTACATGCTTTCCCCATTCCTTTCCAGGATTCTTCAAAGTCATAACAGTTCAACCAATGATTAGCCTATGTTTACTGCTCTGAAGTCAACTTAAATGGAGCTTACTACTAGGAGAAGTCTGGCTCTGAGGAGAGAGAAGTTACACAGAATGTAAGTGCTTTGTATGAAATTCTCCCATTGTGTGAAACCTCAGTGATACATATGATGAACATTTCTTGATGTTTATTAATATAGTGAAGAACTGGTTTCATCGTGGATTTAACAACTGTGGGTCAATGGGAAACGCACATGGAAGCAGTAGGAGCTGAGGAGCAGAAGGGGGAAAGTCTTTAATTTCCAAAAATCACACCTACTGGTGATGTCATCACCCTTCTACTGGTGTAGGTCCACAACAGGATTTCAGTCATAAGGTACTCAGAAGTAGTTTATCATTCCCTTATTCTAGGATGCTCTGGGACTGTGCACCTTGCCAAGCCCATTCAGGCTGGTCTTCTACAACACTGGTCCCCAACCTTTTCCCAACCTTGGACTGCTTGGGGGGTGTAGCACACTTGCAAGAGGTGGGGCATGCTTGTGCACATGCTCATGGTGCACTCACAGGGGGTGCTTGTGTGCATGTGTGCAGCATGCTTGCAGGGGCGGAGCACACTCACGTGCATGCACATGCGCACAGTATGCTCACATTGGGTGGAGCACACACATCCGTGTGGTGCGCTCGTGGGGGGATGGTTGTGGGGGGCAGGAGAGCTGTGTCCGTAGCTCGGTCCTGCCCAGGCTGCGGACCGGGGGTTGGGGACCTCTGTTCTACAAGATATAATGAAGAATAAAATTCTGGTGCTCCAGTTTAGTGAGCTATCCAGCTTTAGAACATGCAGTACATGCATTCATGCATGCATATACTAGAAACAAAATGACGTGAAAATTCACTAGACAATACCCTTCTTCACAGAATATGGTTATATATATATATATTCAGTTCATTTGTCCCTCTATCCTTATAACTTGGAGCAATTTTGCAAAGTTGCAGGTGATGCCAGGGTTTGGACTGGATTCTCCGGCATGCATGATGTGTTCTCTGTCACTCAACTACAGTCACTCCCCATCACAGAGTTTAGAGAGCCCTGGTCATATAACTATCTATTTATATGAGAAGGCTTATCCTGATAACGGGGGAAGGGTTCACAAGGAGCTTGTCTGAAGATAAAACCCTATGTCTCCCCTGAGCACAGTTTTTCTTTCACGTGTGGCAATCATATGTTTGAGGAAAAATCAGGAGCAATATTCCTATTGATTTAAATGAAGTTGAATGAATGATACCCAATAGATTTTGGTAAGTGTTACAAAAAGCAACATCTTAGCACAATAGTTAATTTAATTTGCTAGTAGCATCTATAAGCCTCCCATTCTCACTTAATAATTTACAAACTGTGATCTGTACTAACTCCATCTGTCCAATTTCATTTATATCTGATTTTTGATTGCCACTTACTTCCTTATTCAGTCTCTCATCTTTCCACTTGAAAGTACTGCTGTCTACATTGTGTTTATTAGTTTAGCTATGTCTTCCAGGAGCAAAAAGCTGGTATTTACATGCAAACAATCTACACTTTCCCCATACATCAATTGTATCTAAAAGAGTTTGACAATCATAGATATTTCTATTCATCATATTATTTAGAAGAAACAAAAATGTCAACAAAAGAATTGGAAAAGTACTGGGCTGGCCAACTTCCCATCATATGTTGGTATTGAAAAGAGTCCCACATTGCCTTGAAAAAAACTAAAGCTGAAAATAATGGACTGAAATAGTATGTGATACCATTGGTATGCTCTTGTTCTATAAGATAAGATTTCTCTCCTTTTGCCACATAGGATGACTTATTGGGATAACCCTCTGTCACATTCCTGCTATACCAGCATCACCGGTAGGGTTGATTTTTGGTAAAGATTTCCTCCTTCTGCTTCTCAGCTCCCACACTTCATCAGTTCAAAAGATTCAGGCTAGCTGGGCAGTCGTCCAGTAAGCTATTACAGTAAAAGAAAAGTTATTGCAGCATTGGCTAAGTTTCAAGGGAGCAATTTTATTTTTGGTGTTGCTATCCCACCTTTTCCTCATAAGGGCCCTGATAAGGGCCATATAAGGATTGAAATGTTGTCTTTGCAAGTCAGGCTCACATGACAAGAGGACCTAGTATGGTCAGCAGGCCACTGTGCCTCCAGCTCTGAGTGTCTAGTGATGCACTTTGCATCTCTGGTTCTCAGGTCGCCTGGATAGTCATGGTAGGCCTGGAGCTAATGGAGGACACCTGTCAGAGAATAGGCATCCCTCCTAACCTATATCCTTTTACAGAGAGATATCTTTCCAGGTAGAGTAATGCTGGAGACAGCAAGTGGATTCTCCTTTTCCTCAAAGGAGCCAGGCAGTTCAGGGGTGGTCTTGAAGAAGGTGGTAGTACAGAGCATCATCCTGCCACTTATACCATAACCAGGTCATCTTACTGTCCAGAAATTCTGTGTTTCTCTAAACATTTACAGTATTTGTCATTTGTCATTGTGGCTTGTTTGAGAGGGAGCATTCACTCCTCTTTCCCCTGCAATTTATTTATTCATTACATTTATGGAAAAAACAATAAATTTCAAGCATAAGCCTAGGAGTATGCAGTTACCCTGCAATGGACATATAAACAGCTATGCTGGGGCTCAGCTTCCTTCTTTTACCATTTATTATTGATAAATTGGTGTCCTTGTCTAAAACCAGGTAATTCTAATATCAGGAAGAGATACTGTAAAACAGAGAAAAAGAGAGAAAACAATCATAGGGTCTTCTCAGGGATGGATGACTCTATCAGTTTTGCTTTCTCCCACATTCCATATATTTGAAAAAGCACAGCATAAAGGCTCACACCAATCTCATAACCCTCTGAGATTTTGATGTGGGGGTATTCACCATATGGACCACAGCCATGTTGCCACCAAAATGTGACAGCAGAATTGGCCCAGATCTCCACCCATAGCCATAGGGCTCCCAATACTGGGGGAAAATTCAAGAACGTAAGGTCCCAGGTGGCTTCAGAGTTACACCACTCCATTAGCCATAGACTGGCACACCATCAACCTCTAAAATAAATGCCATATCCAGATTACCTGGCAGTATCAGAGTGGACTTGAAATTCATCTCCCATGCATATCTCATCCCTCCAGAATAAAATTCCATTAAATCCATCTAAGAACTGTAATCAGATAGATAGGTCATTCTTATCCCCGTTGAAAGTCTCTGTCTATGGTGTGGTTTTGTTAGACCACTCATGGCTTTGCATAGCCTCCTAAGAATGGCCCTGCCTGGAGCAATTACTTTGCATGCAAAGTTGAGGTGACCCACTACCTCCTGCAGCTCCTTCAATGTAACTTTGGCACATTGTAGCAGGTTCCAAATTCGAATCCGTCGGTCCTCCAACTTACTATCTGGCAATCTGCTTGATTGTTAAAGGGTGCCCAATTCAATCCCCAAGAAGGTAATTACTGTACAGTGGATCTCTGTTTTCTCCCCTGATAAAAGTACATCAAATTCCTTTGTCACTAGCTGAAAAGTCAGCATGAGGTGCTCACATTTGGCAGACCCCGGCTTCCACAAAATTAAAAAATAGACCACATGAGAAAACCCTGCCCTGCGCTTAAAGGTCCACTCCAAAAATGAGCTGAAACGCTCAAATGCAGCACAAGATATTGAACTCCTCATTAGCATTGCCCTAGGCATATAATATAACCCCTCGTATTGAAAACCTAGTAACTAAAAATCCTCTGGGTGAACCAGCAATAAAAGAAAAGCTGACTTAATGTCAGATTTTCCAAGTTCTGCCCCAGTGCCACAGGATCTAACCATCCTTATTGCAGCATCAAATTATATATAACGTACTGTGCATAGCTCCTGAAGGATCTTATCATTCACTGATTTCCCAGCAGGGTAGGAAAAATGATGAATGAGGTGAAACTGACCCAGAACCTTTTGGGGGACTACCCCTACAGGGGAAACTTGCAAACTTGGTACAGATGGGTCAGTGAAAGGTCCTGCCACTCACCTCTCTGCCACTCCTTTCTAATCTTCTCTCCAACAACATCTTCCATACCCCTTACTGATTTCAATTTGCTTGCCATAAACAGGGATCCTAAAACTGAACTTGAACCCACCTAGAAAATATTGAGCTGTCTCCCTACCGGGATATGAAACCAATCATTCTGTTACTATCACCCATTTAATTGGCCTGGGGCCTTTTTGCAGTGGCAGATGGACCTGCTGCCTGCTGCTTGGGACTACCACTGTCCTTGTTGCCGCCTGGTCCTGGGCATCCTTTAAAGCATGCAGCTGAACCATGTGGGCCTCCACATAAGAAGCACTGATGCCAGAATCTGCATGGCTTCCAACTGCAAGGCCCCTTGGCATTAAATTCCCAGCAAACCAGGCAGGGTTTAACCACCTGGCCTGCCAGTGTGGGGGGAGTATTGTAATTGTTGGATCTCTGAATCAGATGTCCACTTTCAAACCAGTCACTCAGGTTGGGGCGAGAAGGGATCATTAACTGCAACCACAAACTGTTGTGATACATGTTCCGTCCCAGTGCATCTCGGGGTGTATCGCCACTCTCATACAGAATCTCTCATCATAAAGCAGCCACGCATGCCCTGGGAAATCAATCAATCAATCAATCAATCAATCAATCAATCAATCAATCAATCAATCAATCAATCAAAACCTTTACTGGCATATACAAAACACCTAGTCAAAAACTACATTCAGTAAAACTTGTTTGCAACTTTCTGAAGCAATATCAAAGTTTGTTCAGATTCAATGTAGTTTTACTATTTATTCCACAAGACATACTCTGCAACCCATCCTAAAGTCTATATATTGTATTAAGGCAAAAGCCCGTTAAGAGTATGCTTTCACTATGGTCCCAGTGTGTATCAAAAAACCTGGTAGCCAATTTACCCAGCATCTACTCCCACCAAGGTCTACCCAGATCACCCGCGCGAGCCAGGAGGTGAGGCTGAGGAGCCTGACGCCGAGAGAGGCCCGGATGGAGAAGACACGAAACCGGGCCTTCTCAGCGGTGGCTCCTCGCCTTTGGAACAATCTCCCTCCGGAGATTCGTGCGGCCCCTACGCTGGGCATCTTTAAAATCCAACTAAAAACATGGTTCTTCACTCAGGCCTTCCCTCCAGTCAACTCTTGATTTCTTCTTATTATTTTTCTTCTTATTTTTTCTATTTATATTATAGTTGTTTTGTATTATTTCTGCACTTGCTGTGTTTATTGTTTAAATTGTATGTTGGAAGCCGCCTAGAGTGGTCCATTGGTCCAGATAGGCGGGGTACAAATCAAATCAAACAAATAAACAAATAAACAAATCATCATCATCATCATCATCATCATCATCATCATCATCATCATCATCATCATCTCTCTAGCTTTTTTTCCCCTTAAATTTCTATTTCTCCCTATCCTCCTCTTTGGAGCTCTTTTTCTCCATTTGCCTATTCAGGAGTTTAAATACATCAATGTATTTACCTTTTCCAAATATTCTCTACTGGAGCTGGGAGACGGTGGTCACCCAAAGGCAAAGATTGATCCCTATAAGGAAGAACACTCCTAGGCATGGAATTATACCCAGTGTTTGGAATTGTGGGGTGGTGAAACTGCTGCAGACCTTCCACAAACCCTGGCATTTGGCTAGGAAAGGACCACTGTGGGTAAGGCACAGTCCAAGACTTTGAAGCTGGTACAGGCCCTACTGCTGTGCACGAAACCCTCCCTATGCTGCATGGCGGTAAATCAGCATTTGCCTGGGAGAAAACTGGTGGACTAACCTCCCTCCAAGGCCACATGCCTTCCTTATGTGATGCGTGTTGTGTAGCTGCAAACTCACTCCTCTTCACCAGGCTTGCCCTATTGATTACTTGGCACTGCCGGAGACTTGTGCCTCGTGCCCAGTTCTACATCAGTATGCAAGGACTGGTGGCCACCACCCGCTGAGTCCACTGCAGACATTCCTGCTGAAGTAGAACACTCCTTTTTTAGAACAGCAATACGTGACAACATTACATCACCCTGTTGCCTCAAGTCAGCCATCCTGTGCTCCTTAGGTTCTCTGTGTGACCTCCTCGGGATGGCCATATTAGCCACCTCCTTAGCCATTGCTCTTTTCATTTCCAGTTAATTTTATATATATATATATGCTGGTCAACAACCACTAGGCTGAGCCCAAAAAAGGGGGTGCCTAGCAACCCCCAAAGGCCTACTGTTATCGTTCTCTTTTTTTATAGTTAATAAAATTAAACTTAGAGGCTTTGTCCCTTCTCCCCTCCCTGAGAGTGGTGTCATCAACTGCAACACTGTTCTTCAGACAGGAAGGCAAAGCATCCTCACCACAGTAGCTCTGCGCCTGGTGGAGCGATCGAACTACAATGATGCCCCACTTGACGATTACCTCGTTAGACAAGGAAATAGCTTAACGATTAAGTTTTTGTGATCGCTTTTGCGATCGCAGAATGATATTTTAATAGGGAAAAATCACTTCACTATGATTGGTTCCCTGCTTCAGGAACCGATTTTTCACTTAACAATGATCAAAACAGCTGATCGTCGGGCTTTCAAAATGGCTCCCTGCTGTGTTTTAGGATGGATTCCTCACTTTACAGGCACCGGAAAATGGCTGCCCTATGGAGGATTTTCGCTGGACGCTGAGGTATTTCGCCCATTGGAATGCATTGAACTGGTTTTCAATGCATTTCAATGGGATTTTTACTTTCGCTTGACAACGATTTCTTTCTACAGCGACTTTGCTGGAATGGATTATCCTCATCAATTGAAGCACCACTGTATACAATTATTTGAATGAGATAACCTAGCAGAGTCAATAAGACACACTCACAAGGTTGAGAGGCAGTTGGAATAAGGCTTCTTTCCCCAGCTTATGAAGGGCTTGGAAACATTTTCTTTTGGAACTACAGTCACCAGTGTTCTGCAACCAGCATGACTTCTAAAGATCTTCAGAGCTAAAATACATAAAGTAACTTTTCCAGACTGAATAGTTGCACATGTGTACTTGAGTGCATACATAAGGGAATATGTTCAGTGAGACCAATACACTGACTGCTTTTTATGCTGCATTATCTCTATAGCACTTTTCTGTGTACAAATCACAGTTGTGAAACATCTTCAGTTCAGGGGCAATCTGTTGTGTAAGGTCTTTCATTGTGGAGACAAGATTTGAAAATGTCCAGCTTTTGGAGTCTTTCCACAGCAACATTGATCTAAGAACACATACTTGCTTTTGCAAGTATGGAGTAGCTCCCCATTCAGCAAGTCTTAGCCAAATATTAAACACTCTATATCTACTCACAGCTACATCATTGTGTAAGTACATGCTTTAAAATAGTGTTCAAGAATAAATCAATTCATGACTGATCACTTGACCTGGTTAATGGCAATCAGCCAATGGAATATAGGCACTTCTGTGCTCCTCAAAGAGTCACTCACTCTGGATGAGCTAAAAATGATGGTGGGAGAAAATGTTAAATTCTTCAAAAACCTCCAGTTTGTGAATGTGAGATACCGTGCTTCTCTACCCACAATTCAAAATGCTAGGAAATGGTCCATACACAATATCATATCTTTGTTGTTAGCAGAAAAAAAGGATTCCAAGCTTTACCTAGCTTGTCATTGGTACAACACCAATGACAGCAGTCAAGATGGTCTATAGGACACCCTCACATACTCACTACCATTCACAAAGTGACACCACATGAGGAAAAATTCCGGAAGATGACTTCTTGTTACCCAAAGAAAAAACAATTGTCCTGACTGTTTTTCAACAGGTGTGAATAACAGTGCTGATCTGAGGTACAGTTTAAAAGTTATAATTTGTTTGGGTTGCTCCCATTTTTAGAATTGCCTTATGGGATGCTGATTTGTTATGTTGCACAATATATTTTGCTGCAGTCTCATGCAGGAATAATCTGCCCCATCAGTTCTTCACACCGATGCCATTCCCACGAAATATCTGTCACAAAGAGTTCACAGCTTGATCAAATTTACATGACTGGCATGGGAATATCGTGGATGTGGGCCATGAAATACATATGGCCAAATACTAGAATACGGAAAGAGAATGGCAATGAAGCTAGTGTCAGTTGACTTTATTTTTAGGAAAATATTGAGCCTTTCATTGAACCTTACTGTTGAGAAAAAAAATTGAAAAATGACACCTTTTGGAATCTGTCCACGGGAGAGTCAGACGTAGGACACAAATCTGAACACCACAATACAGTGATGACCTTGAAAATTCCTCAGGGAGAGGTCTTGCTGAATTGAGACAGCTTAAATCTACAGGACTGAAGAAGTGAAATTTTAGCCGTATTCTTCAAAGCCCTCCTAACGTACACACGTAAATTTGCATTTATTCATTCCTGTGGATTTAAGCTGCCTCAGTTCAACAAGACCTCTCACTGGGATTCTTTACATCCAGGCTATAGAGTGACAAAGAAACTTTTTTCTGCCCTCATCATAGTCTCTCTGATCTGCACAAATTAGCTCTGTGCAGAACTAGTATCCTTTCCTTTTGAGAAGGAGAAAGAGAGATTGACTTGTTGAAAAACATGCAAATGAGTCCCCAAATGCTCCTGAGACTTAAAAGTTAAAGCAATAAAGCAGCCATCCTCACTATGTGTAATTTTGTATTAAAGGATTATTTCTTGTGTGTGTGTGTGTGTTATTATTATAACTTTTGTGGCAAATTCCTGCAAGTTACAATGTCAGTGTTGATCCTGTTCCATGCTGAGTTCCTTGACCTTGTGTGCAACAGATAATGTCTACACTGACTTTGTAACTTGCAGGAATTTATCATTAAATTATGTCATGTATGTTACCTCTGCAGTAGTATTTTGGCTACATTCTTCCTTGCTTTCTTGCTGTGTATGCAAGGTGAAGTCAAGCATTGGTTTAAACCACTACTAGGTAATGCTAGCCTTCTGCAACACATTGAAGATACTTCTTTGAAAAGAAATCAGTTGGAGGCAGTTCTTCCTCCACCATCTTGCAAGAAAGTCAGACCATCTTGATTCACTGGTTTTCTTTTGCTTAATATTCAGCAGTAAACCTAGTTGGGAGATGTGAGGTCATGTGAGCTTTTGTGTGTGACCCAAACAAACTTTTAATGATGTCTTTACAAGGCTTTGCAAAGCAATTAATATCCTCTGGGATTGGAACAATTCAAGCGCTAACCTCACTTAGGATTGAATTTACCTGATCTTTCCTTCAAATTGCTTCCCAAGCTGTTAATTTCAAAGTCGTGAAAACCGATAGAGGCAGTTGATTTTTTGGAATTGGAGTTCTGCTTGAGATCTGTTTCTTATGCTGTTGCCATGCTATTATATTTGATTATTAAATAAATAGTTTCTCCAGGTTCAAGTAGTTTTGCATGCAAGGAATACTAATGTCAAGTTTTAGCAACTCAATCACATGGTGACAGGGGGAAAAACCTCAGGCGCACAGCCAGAGCAAAATCCAGGTATCATGGTGAAAAAGGCCCACGTCATTGCAGGCACATATTTTGTATTTAATGTTAAATTACACATCAACCCATAATAACTAGCTATTCTTTCCCCCTTTATTTTCACTTTGCTTAAAGGATTCAATCTTAATCAGGAGTGTGGAGCAAGGAGGATTTTAACTTTTCACCTCCTGTTGTGATTTCAGTGTGACACCTGAAACTTGATTCATAGAAGCAAACAATTCATTAAAATATATGGGCAATGCAATATGCATAGTTGTGGAGTGGAGGAATAATCTAAATCAAGAATGCATGCAATCTGTTTCAAATCCCCTGCATCTACATTCAAAAAATAAAGATTTATTTTGCTCAAGTCCTAACTTATCACTTCCTTGATTAGGAGAAATATTTGCACATTATCTGAAATCATTTTGGTGTAGCTACACTTGCAGAAGGGTGAGGTCATCACTAGCAGATGGAGATTATTTTATAATGGAACACTTCCTCCATCCCTCCCACAGCTTTTTAAATTTGCAAACAGTCCCTTTCACCATGTGGAAGCCATGGATGGAGCTACAGGATGGGAAGAAGGAACCTTTCATTACTGTGCATCTTTTCCTGCTGGTGTCATGAGTGCAGCTGAAGATCCAGAACCTGAAGGGTTAACTGTAGCTGAAGAGAATGCTGAGCAATTAGAAATACAAACACCTGAATCACCTCCAGATTCTCCTCCCCCAGTAGACAGGCTGAGGGCCAGGCTGAGGGAAGACTTATGACAAAAAGGTCAGAGGATCGCTTGAAGGCTGCCTGCAGAAACATCTGATCAACTAGCCCTGAGTTCTGACAGGATGAAAAGGCTTCCACCAGTTCAAGGGCTGTTTTTACTATATAAGCAGCTCTCAGACGGCTGAAAGTCCATGGAAGCAATGAGTTAAACTTCTGGCTTGCATCCATGCTCCTGACAACCTTAAACCTTGTTCTCTGGACCCTTGGCTTTGTACTCTGACCCTGTTGTGTGAGTTGGCTTTGGTATTTGGTTATTGGCTCTGCATTCACTGAATTCCTGACATACTGTAGGACTAGCTTATCAAACTCTGCTGTTGTAACCCCTGGGAATGTGACAGCTGGTTAATCAATCAGTGGCAACAATTTTCAATAATGAAATACTTCATCCTCCTATCCTGTGGCTCCCACATCTTCCATGCAATGAAAGGGATTATTTGCACATCAAAAAGTTGTGGGGTGAAAGCGGGCAGTCTTTCATTATCAAAAATCTCCCCTGCTCATGATGCCTTAACCTTTTTCAGGCACAGTTATGTCGACAGAGTTTCAGCTAATTGTTGTTAAGTTACCCCACATGAGAGGCTCTCCAGTTTTTCTTGATTTTCTAAAATAAGTTATTTAAAAGTCTGCATTATGATGATGGTGATTTTGCTAGATACCTAGCCTATGCTTCTGGAGAAAGCCTCTCATTAAAGTGGATTACAACATACTGTAAAATATAAAATAAACAAACAACATAAAAAGAAATCTCCAGTACATGCATCATTAAAATCATAAACAAGACAGCCTCTGTAGATAAAAATTACACAAAGGCTCATTGGACCAAAGAAATATTAACATGTCCTCAAGGCGAAGAGAGGGTCACAGACACTCTTTCTGTGGAAAGCACATTCCAAAAATGTCCTACCATATATCTAAACTTAAGGTATCCAGTCTCTTTTTACCATGTCTTGATTATTTTCCATGCCTCTTCATTTCATTAAGTGTCTAGACCTTCATTTGCAGAGCTCCAATTTGTTGTACATGTGAGATTCTTTAAATACGCAAGTCTGGCTCAGGCATTTAGTGGTAACAGTAGCACATGAGCAAGGACATCCCCTATGTCAAATTCTGAGCCTGCCCAAGCCACCCTGGCCAGTGTCATGGGCAAACCACCTTGTTGGGTGCAACAGGTGTTCTTTCTCTGCACATTACACCCGGATCCTGGGGCAAGGTACAGCTGTGGGAATGGCTGAGCTAGAGATAAAAGGTGAACTGGAAGACTTGGAAGGGGAGGAACAGTGGAAAGACACAGAGATCTGGCTGGTGGTGTTTGAAGGGGAAAAAGTCTGTGCCAATCCATCCCAAGGGGAGCTGATGGTGTCACCTAAGGAAGAAGCCAGGGTATAATGGGATGGGGTGAAGCTCCAAGAGAGGAAGCATCTGGAAAGCTAAAGAGACACTGAGTGCTTCTGGAAACAATACAGACAAGCGGCTGGCACCCTTCCCTCCCATCTTAAGTCCTGGGTTCTCCAGCCAGCCCACTCAGTCTGATCTTTGTCTCCACTCCCAGCCATCTCAGGCAGCAGTTTCTCCCTGAACACCCATGTTCCTTCTTGCAGAGCCCAAGGACTAGGGGGTGTGGCCACAAAAGGGCAGCATGCCTCCTGCCTGCAAAACCTCTGGCAGTTTTCCTCAAGGGGCCTCCCACACAAGCAGTATCTATAAACTTTGGGGGTTGATGTAATTCCCCAACTGTGTTAACCCATTGGACTCATTGCAGGAGCTGGACCTTGTTTTAGACTTGTCTGTGCCCACTAGAGCCAGGGTCTGAGAAGAACTGTGTTGTGCCTCACCTGGAAGAGCCCAGTCCTGCTATGGACTTTTCAGTTAGCAGCCCCCCCCTCCAAGGTCCTGGGTCTGCAAAGGATCAATTGCCCACAAACAAACACTGGCTGTCAGGGCTGACTCTGCCAAATCCTATTTCTGTTCATAGTCAAGCTGGACCCAATTCTGTAAAAGATGTTTGGTGCAAGTTGTTTCCTCCCTTTAATAAAGTTCCTTCTTCTGCAAATACTCACCCTCTCATCATGATGCAGAAGTTTAAAATACAAAATGTACTTTGCTCTGCTACACAGAGCAGAATTATGGCAATATTTAGCTCAATTTCAAGTAAAGTATTTAGGTTACAGTCCACCCCAGAAGACAGTAAGACATTTCAATGAAGTGGGTTTAGCAATACTGCTGAGGTATTTAAACTTTTATATGTCTATGCCCCTGGCATTTTCCCTTTTAATGCTAAAAATGTAACACATCTGTGCAGTTTGCAATGTGAAATGGCTATATTGTTCTAAAATGCAGTGCATCATATTCTACAATTTACCAGTTAAACACTGAGATCGGCTCCTGAGCTACAGATTATACATTACATTTTTAACTAGAGCAAAGTTGCAGACGCACTGAAAGTTGTTAAGCCTTCCAGAGTGCTATAATGAAATGCACTCCTTATTTCCATAGCAAGCAGCAGGATTATTAATAATAAACAACACCTTTCCTTTCATGAATATTTCATTGTAGAGTTCAGTGATCTAGAGGGGATAGCATCTGCTTTTCCATAAACAAAGAATTTAATGACCTGAATATCTTTATCTTACTGATGGGCTGGTTTGTGGAAAAAAAATGCTCCTGAAGAAACTGTCAACAATATCTTCCCATCAAATCTAACATACATTTTATGCAGTGTTACTAGCATTGATTGCATTATCTTAACACGTTATTTGCAAGTTCACAAAAAGTGTTCAGATGTGAGATTTATAATCCTTCCATAACTTTGAAATGTGCTCATAACTTTAAGTGTTTGCTTGATGCTCTTATGATTTGAGTATAAAAGGATATATAGTTATAATGCGATTTTCTTCATATCTAAGCTAATTTGAATAATGTCAAAAACAGATTTTTTTTACATATTCTTCAAAAATTGGTAGGTTGGCTTAAAAGTATTGCTTTGGAGAAGTAATCATTACATCAAGACATGGCAAAAGAGCACTAAATCATGAATGACTTGGTGAACTAATTAACAGCTGCTCAACATGCCAGGGAATTCAGAGTTATAGGATGCCTGGTGATATTCATCATATAGAAACTGTGATGTTTTCTGTTTTTCATTTAATAGAATGAAAAAATAATTAGCCTTATTTTTGGATATATAGAAAATTGAATTACCACTAGCTCAGATTTTGAAAGGGGTAGCTCTATTCAACACCACAACAGCACAGTATTTCTGGAGTTTCCATTTCTGTCAGTGACATAATTTGTATGAACTGATGACTTATGAATCTCTGCTACATTAACTCCCATTACTATTGATGCAACTGGGTATGTTAAGGCAGGTACAGATCAGTTCTTTTCAAACTCCTAGAGGGCTGTCATTACATACAGTAGAAGAGGAGAAATATTTGTTCTCTGCTTCCCCAGATTGGCACTAATGCATATAAGGAAGTTTAGAAGTTGACTAAATAAGTTTCTTTATAAGAAGAACAGTTTGATCATGGTAGCTACTATCCAAGGATTCTCTCCAACTCTCTTTCTCTTTCTTTCTGGAGTTAAGTTTGGTGAATATTTAGTTTTGGACATCAATGTTATACAAAGTGGGTTCCCACAAGAAAGTGGCCTTTAGCAGCTCGCTTGGGGAAACCCAGTTTTCACCCAAATTGAAGGATAGTCAAGGGAAGCTTCTCTATGATTTTTTGTCTCTAGGTGCCTGGAGGGAACTTTCCTGGAGGTTCCTCTTTGTGGGTGTATAACTCAGACATCTGAAACCCAGTCTTCACCAAACCTGGAAGAATTGTAGAGGAGAATTAGAGGAAGCTTCCTGTAATTTTGGTGTCTATAGGCACCTGGGGGGCATTTTATAGCCAAACAAATAAAAAATCATTAAACATGATTTAATTCATATTTGTTGGGAGCATTGATTTGTAAGAGTACAAATCAATAAATTGGCAAGTTTGAATGAATTTGGTGATTCGTTTAAATTCATGCCCATCTCTAGACACGTCCATGCTACAATAGCTTCAGTTTAGTCATATTGGTTTCTAGAGAGATTTCAGACTTGATTTGATTTAGAATTTATTTATCTTTCTGGTGGGCCATGGTATCTGAGAGCTCTTCTCTAGCATTACATGTTGAATGCATCAAATTTTTTTGTAACTTTCTTCATTCTTCAGTTTGGACGTCTGTTCCTGATAATCAAAAGTACCATAGGGATGATCTTGGCCTTGGTATCCAGCAACAAATATTAAGACTTAACTGTATTTTCTAACTTCTTCACAGATGCCCTTCAAAGGTTCAGTCTACTGATTTCTTGGCTGCCTTGTCCATTGAAATTGAGGGCTGAATGAAGGTATAGAAAATCTTTAGCATTTTTTGTTTCTTTATTGTCAGCATAAAAATTATATTGTTATTCTGTGGTCTTTTTTGGTAGTCTTAATGTTCAACTGTAATCATACATTTGAACTTTCTTCTTTAACTTTCATCAGTCATTTCAAGTCTTTACTATTGGCTGTAAACAATAAAAAAAGATTGATTGCTGCTGTCATCTGCCATATATAACTGCACTTTAGGCAAATATACGACTAGGTTTTTCTTAAATTGAAAAAGCATCTCCAGAACCCGCCCTGCAATGTCATATTCTCATTGTAACACATTTAGCCTTCCCAGGTAGTTATATTAAGCAATCCCAGGTTGCCAGTAGGACATAAATTCTACCTTTTCTTTTCTTTTCCTTTTGCTCACTGCACATAACACTAGTTCAGAAGAAAAATGTTACCTAGGAAAGACTGTGCTGGCATTACACTTAACACACTGAAGCCACCTTTAAACAGATTTAAAATGCAGTAAATGTGCTAAATTGCTTAAATTAAGAAGATAATAAGCTACAATAAGGCCTATTTTGAAAGGTATTCCTTCAGCATTCAGATTTTAATAGTGATCTTTATATCTTCTAGAATTCACATGAATCTCATATTAGCAACTTTCATTGCACATCACTGAACTGATTATGTGGGTAAAACTGCAGAAAAAGGACAGGAGTTAAAGCAAGTGATAATATAATCAAACCTATTCTTTAATGAACAGCAACCCCATAACCCAACATTTCAGACATGGGTAGGAAAGAGGATCTACAGATTTTCTTCCCAATGATTATGACTTGATTACGAATGTAAGTCCAACCTTTTTTTTTTGCTCTTGCAGTGCTCAAATTGAAATGCTACAACAATGAAAAATAAATTGAATACAGGAACAAATTATCTGGGGAACAATATTTTAGTGTTTCTGACACGTCCAAACAATAACAATTAGATGGCTTGAATGGGATTGGGGGAAAAAGACTGGAAAAAAGATAGAAATGTATAGGGCAAGCAGAGTAGCAGTTCAGAGTTTTTTTGGACAATCTAGGGGAAAAGGCTTTAGAACAGTGGTTTCCAGCCTTGGGTAGCCCATGTGTTTTTTCCTAATAGAAGCCCTCACCAATAACTGTGTTGACCATGATTTCTGGGAGTTGCAATCCAGGAATAACTGGGTTGCTCATGATTGGGAATCACTGCCCTACAGTGTTATTCAAAATATTCAGGTATTGTGGATGGTTACCTCTTGTCATAAATCCAATCAATGGGTGAAGTGATCATCTGGGTCTTGATACAATTCTGTAAGCTACAATCAGAGACATGACAGAATTACAGTTTTTTAGAGATGTGTATGTGGAGGATTGTTTTAATCAAGAACTAACTTGGCTCAAGAATTGTCAATAATTAAATAAATAGCTCCCATGAAGGCAGAGCATTGGCAAAACCTGTAGAAAGAGGACACTTCACAAAGTAGAAATAAGTAACGTGACAACTGTCTTGATGGCAGTTGCTACTACACTGGGTCACTGATTTTGGGCCATCTGTTGTTTTTCCCTATGACACTGAAGACTGGATTTCCCTTCTCTGTATGTTTGCTGCATTTTCAGTTCATAGTACATACTGCTAGAATGACAACAGTGTTTAAAATTGTTAGACTGATCCATTGTATCATTACTAGAGATGAGCACAAATTAAAAAATGTATCACCAAATTCATTCAAAAATTGCTAATTCTTCAATTTTTATTTGTATGACTCAATGCCCGCAATGAATAAGAATCAAATAACTTTTAGTGATTTTCGATTTGTAAAATGGCCCTCCAGGTATAAAATGGCCCTTCAGGCATCTAGAGACACCAAAATTGCAGAGTAACATTCCCTCTCATCTACAATCCTTCCAGGTTTGGTGACGATTGGGTCTTGGATGTCTGAATTATACACCCACAAAGAAGGTTTCCCAAAGAACGTTTCTCCCAGGCAAGTAGAGTCACCAAAATCACAAAATCCCTGACTATCCTCTACCGTGCCACCAAATTTGGTGAAAACTAGGTTTCCCCAAACCAGCTGCTAAAGGGCACTTTCCTGTGGGGACCCATTTTGTAGATGCTTCTCTGTAATTTTGGTGTCTCTAGGTGTGGGAGGGAAAAAACTTTCCTAGGTATCCTCCTTGTGGGTGTATAACTCGGACCTCCAAAACCCAGTCTTCACCAAACCTGGAGGGATTATAGCAGAGAGTCAGGGGAAGCATCCCTGCTAATCTGGTGTCTTTAGGTACTCAAGGGGTTTTAAGGGCAAAAACAAATCAACAAATTGATCCATCGATTCAGCAGGAAAAAAAATTAAACATTCATTATTCATGATTTGTCAGCCTTGATGAATCATGAATCAAAATGAATGACCATATTTCTGATTTGTACCCATCTCTAATCAACATTGAAGTTGAGGATTTGTAGGGATGCAAGTATCAAGGATTTTTAAGAAGTCTCCATGAGGAATCATATATTGCACTTTTCAAAGCCCAGCAAGTATATGTTTGTGTCTTTCAGAACAGTGTGGATTTAGATTCATCATTTTAATGTAATTTTATATTCTCTCTCTCTACATATATTCTAATCAAGCATGCAAGCACTGCATTTTCACTTAATTTCATATCTCTAAGTTAAATGCAACTGATGAAGCAAATCTCCATAGCAAGGTAATTCCGTCTTGTCCCATAAAATGCTGTAAAAGATTTATGGTAGGATAATGTCAAGGTGATAAAAATGGATGGCATGTTTTGTAGGATCACACCAAGGGATCTAGCTACGATACAGTCTGAGGTATAGTCTTTGTGAAAGTTTGTGTGCATCCAGGTATTGATTGATGCAGTTCTTCTCTTCCAATGGAATTAGATTTCTTTTTGAAATCAAGGTAAAAATAAAGGCAACAGAAGAAAAAATGCATGGTGATGTAACACAGTCACTAAATGAAGTGAATCACAACGGCAAAGGGTAGGTGATATTTTTTATTAAACCACTGCAAAAATCACAAACATAAACTGGCTTTCAACCTTGTACAGGTCTTTATCACATTGGACACTACAGATGAACAAAAAAAAATTCCAAAAATCATGGCCAGATGTGTGTTAGATTTCTTTGTTAAAAGTAAGTTCCAGAATAAAGCTGAAAACTCAATTCAGAGGTATAGATTTCAGATTATACCACTGCTGGTGCAGGTTGGAATATCTCCCCCAATCTTGTTAGATAAAGGGTTGCCAGTCATTCTGCATTTCCTCCTTAACTGCTGGTGCCCTGCATTCAGACCCAAGGTTCATATTCCGTTGGGGACAGAGGCACACAGAAATGTGGCAATCCGCATATTAGAGAAGTTGGGATGAAACCTATTTGACACAGTAGGCAAGACAACTGCAGCCAGATCAACATTATTATCTAGTGGTTGTAGGAAGATGTTCTCAACATGTTAGATCTTTGTGTAACTTTATGCCAGTATTATGGCTGTGAATCTGAGCTGGGTTGGGCTGGGCAAGGTTTGTATCTGGCATATCTCAGCTTTTCCCTCACTCCTCCCCTTCTTGGACCTTTGTTGTTGTTGTTGTTCTGATGGCTGATCTCAGGCAGCATAGCAATTATGCCAGCCAATCCAGTTGTCCTAGTTCACTTGACATTATTTCTGACTTTTATCCATGGATTTTCAGATAAAGATCAAAGTTCTGTGCTACCTTGTCTTTCTCATCAGCACATTGAAGGGAAATGTATTGTTGAAACAATACTACAGTTCTGTTACAACAGCCTAAATGGCAATGCTGTTAAGGTTGTTGTTAGGTTTTCAGTTGTAACTGAAATGTAGCATTGGATTGCACATCCAAAGACAACTTTTTTACATTTCTGTTCTCATCTCCCAGTGATAAGTAAAGCAGATAATTCTGCATATATAAAGAAAGATAAAATAACCATGCTGTTATTTCAGCATCACACCATATCAAATAAACATCTGGTGAGCTTTGCAACATCTGTGCAACATCTGTGTGCATGCAATTAATACATTTTAAAAGTGACCTTAGAAACAAGTTTATTCAAGTATAAATATTATCTATGGCTGAAATCCAGCCGTAAAATGCAACTAGAGCAGGGCCATTGAATCAATAGAACCTACAGAGGAAAATAAAACAGATCAGGGACCGTGTGAAGACTTATACACATACAATGCTCATCATAAAAAATTTGTCATGTAATGTGATTTTACTTCTCTTTTGTTGATTTGAACATGGAAGGCTGAAAAAAGAGAATACCTGAACTCACTTTTATTCTAGTGAAATTTGATTTTCATATGGAAATTTGTAAGGCAGGTAGTATGTCGTAGTCAGTACTGTGATGCTTTCAGAAACTGAATCCCAGTCATTCATGATTTCTAGACCAAACATCGTGTTTAGAATTGGTTACGCTTTAGTATATGACTATCAAATAACTGCTATGTGCTCTTCAGTGATCTCAAATACAGCTCATAATATTGACCTGAAAATACTTATGGAATGAGCCAAGATCATGTGAGGTATGGGACATTTATTTGTGCCACACTCACACCTCCACAGTAGTCGGGAACCAGTGGTCTTTTAGATGCTGGGCTCCGGCTCCTATCAGTCTCAGCCCACATGCCTGATAAGATACAGTAGTGGAAGATGCCATCCAGTGCATTCTGGAGGGCTGTGGATTTACCATTCCTGTTCTACACAGTTATCTGGGGCAGGGCACCACTCAAGTCAGAGGCATTTACTTCTCAGTAGGCATGTGATGAGAACTCACTAAATTCCTCACCCTCATTATTTTCACTACTTCACTCAAAAGAGATGTCTGGGAGAGAGAGAGCTGACAGGTAAGCAATAGTCCTTAAACTCTATAAAGTGTGTGAGAGAGCTTTTGTTTTCTTTATTTAAGATGTCTGCATTTTGTGCTGACTTCTTTCCTCTTGAAAAGCAAAGCAGCCACACACAGCAAGCATAGAAGGACTCACTGATAGTTAAAAAGATGCAAACAACCCAAGGCTTTGAAATAACCCCAAAAGACTAGAGGAATCTGAGAAACATATCCTCACAGTTTTCAGGATGATTCAAGAGCAGCAGAAAATCTTGGCTGCTCCTTATGTGTGAGAAGAATGTGATGAGTCTTTGTCCACCATATACAAGAAGTGAAAATGTGCATCTCTGCTTCTGAGGAGACATGTAGAAGTCTACTTGCCCTGTTTAGTAGAATCTTTGTGTTGTGTCAAACATGAGAGATTCTCTGAGAGTAGAAGAAAAAAATCTGAAAATCAAGAAACCCAAGTTACAATCAAGTAATTATGTGTGATCTCTTCACTCAAAGGAAAACACAACTTCTCTTAAACATCATCCTGAAAATAGCATTCTACAGACTTTAAGTCTGTCAGAAACTTGTCTCCAAACATTGTTGGACTGCAATTTTCATTTGCCCTAAGTGAGGGATGTGATTTGTGGTGGTGCTGCGGGTTAAACTGTAGAGCCTCTGGGCTGCAAGGTCAGAAGACCAGCAGTCGTAAGATCAAATCCACATGATGGAGTGAGCTCCCCTCGCTTGTCCCAGCAAGACAGAAGGGATACTTTGTTACTGTTTTCTTTCCCTTTAAAGAGAAAGAAGATAATTCAAGATTGGGTTAAATAAGGTTACTTGAGGTACAGTATGGTCGATCCTTGGATGTGGATGCAAAGTTCAACTCAAATAACATATTGTACCTCAAAATGACCCTGTTTAGCTCCTTATAGACTAACCCAGTCCAGAATAATTGGGCCATCTAGTCAAACCCTGAACTTGCTGATTTAGGCAGCTGATTTCGTGCCTAGCTTCACAAGGTATGTTTAAGAAGACTGGAAATAGTGACATCTTGAAGCCTCCATCCAGGAGCAGTGATGGGATGATGCACTGGGCCTTGGTACATCTTCCTAACACTATTCAGTTAAAGATAACTTCAGCATATCATTATAGTATTCCTGGGTAAAACTAATAAACTTACATTAAAAGTTAGAATATTGCACAGAGTCCACTCTAGACAATCCAACTGACACCATATTTGTGGCTTTTTCATCCTTCAGTGAAGGTCTTTTTATTTGACCAGGCCATTTAAATGAGTTTGTGCTTTCTACAAAACCTTGGGAATCTTGTTTTAGAGTGCAGTTCTAACTAACAAAGATAGCCAAGAGCCAGCCAGTTGAAGCCATGCTCAGTCCAACTTCCTCCCAGCCTAGGAGTGTGTGAAATTACTAAGGACTTAACTGAGCTTTGTGATGGCATTGTGGCTACAGGAGATTTGGACTTGGCATAAGTCATGTCTTGCCTCTCCCTGTCCTTTAATTGGCCTTTCTTTGGCTTTTCTGCTAGCAGAACTTTGGAAGTAGAACAGTTTTATTGGCAAATGGCTGCATTGGCTGATTTCTGAAATCAGCCAGCAGAACAGGACTTTGCCAGCAGGATGGGGTTTTACCAGCAAAGAAGCTTATGCCTAATCCTCCTGCCTTACAGCCAACACATCTCTGTAGTAGTATTGTCCATTTACAAGGAACATTCTGTGATGCGTTTTTATGGATTCTGTAGTTTTTTATTGTGGTACTTAAGAACTATTAATAATTTACTTTTGCTTTCTATGACAACCATAGGATAGTTCCTGAAGGGCTGTATAAATTACCTCATCATTCTCTGCAATTAATTAATTCAATAAAACCATTATATCAGTACCTCAATGTACCAAGTATAACCTTTCTGTTTACTTTTCTTTTTTATATTCTTGGAATGCTCCCTGGTTCATTTTCTGCTGACATGCAGTGTATCTTCATTTCTATGCATAGCGCTTGTTATGTATGCTACTTTTGTCCTCTGCTGAGATCAGTAAAAATGATCTCTCAGCATAGTTAAGATTTTGCATTTTCTTGACACATTATCTATTCTGATTTGTTATTGCTATATAGTGGTGTTCTGATTTATGTATTTTGAAACATTAGTTGAAAGCTTTCTCATGAACCAGTCAATACATAATTCATAATTTATCTTGTTATATGTTATGCAGGGTGGTGATTTCAGTAGAATAGTCATCATACCTATTAGAATAGATAATACTTACAAATGTTAATTTGCTTTCTCTCTTTTCATTAAAACATAATATACAGTTTGGGGTTGTAGTTTTAACTTGAGGACATCTCCAAAAATTCCGAGACTTTTGAGATGGAATGGTGGCACCTTGGAAAGGCTTTGAAAACCTCACGTTTAGTAGAAGTCATAGAATTTCTTCGTGTTGCTTAAAGAATCAACACAAACGTTGCAGCAAAAACAACAGAATCTTGCAACCTTGGGGTTTTAGCTGGCACTAGCAAATATATCTGGCTTTGCCCAGATTTAAAAATCCCTGTGTCTTCTATCTTCTTTCCCATCCCCTCTTTCTTTTCCATTTTGCCGTCTTAGATCTTAATCTTTCAGGGATCTTTCAAGACAAAAAAATGCACAAACTTTTAGAAATATTTGTAATAATATATGTTTTTGTGGACTGCAGCTTGCTTTTTAAGATGCACAGCTTATAGCCTCTGTACAGGTATGAATAATAATTACATGCCATCAAGTCAATTCATTCATTTATTTATTCAGTTTTATTTTTATTTATTATTTTATTTTGTGCCATCTTTCTCCTGGTGAAGGGACCCGGGGCAGCATAAAATAGAGATTAAAATAAATGGGAATATAAAGCAAGTTAAATTAAACCATTAAAAAGCAATTGAACATGATAATATTAAAACGCTCATCTAAAAACAGTTCAAAAAAGAATAGAAACATTAAAGGACATTACAAAGGATATCAAAGTAGTAACTGACTTCTGGCAACTCTTCCTAGGGTTTTCTAGCTATCATCCGAATTGACTCTTCAGCTTATGTCAAATAAAAGTTTTCAATTTTTAAAGTATCACAAGACTGCTTTTATTTTTTCTGCAGCAGACTATAGACTAAACAAAAGCTGAGCAAAGTGTGCTGCTTATATACCACCCCACAGCACTTAAAGCACTCTCTGGGCAGCTTACAATTTAATTATGCTGGCTGCAATTTAATTATGCCCCCCCCCCAAGTGAGTTGGACACTCAGTTTGCAGACATTGGCAATTTTGTGGCAATTTGAATGTTGTTGCTCTCTTGCTTGGTCTCCAGACTGGATACACAAAGTATTTATTTTTTAAAAAATATTTTAACCCACCTTTCCCCTTAAAAAGGACCCAACATGGCTTATATCCTTGAAAGACAGTATTTAAAGCTGAAAACAATTATACAACTGTGGTTAACATCATTACAAGACAATATTTAAAGCTAAGAACAGTTTCCTTTGCAAATGGAATAGTCATGCAAGATATTCTCACTACATAAAGATACATCGGCCACTCCAACAGTCATTGGAGCCTGGGAGGAAAGGTGTTCAGCATCCACCACTTGTTGAATTAAGGAAGATTTTTGTTACCACCCTTACACATCAATCTGGGTCTGATAGAGGACTTTGTCAAGGCCATGGACAAAACACAAGGAACTTTCAAGTACCTCTATAGAAAATGTCCAAGGTTAAGTGAAGCTATGATAAAGGAAAGTGTCTTTGTTGGTCCTCAGATTCGTGAACTTCTTCAAGATTATGCATTTGACCATATATGGCATGGCAAAGAAAAGGTGGTATTGAAAGCTTTCCAGTCAGTGGCAATAAATGTTATTGGAAACAACAAGGGAGACAACTACAGGTTGTTTGTGGAAAAACTCCTCAAGCCATACAAAAGACTTGGTTACAACATGTCACTAAAGATACATTTTTTGCACTCTCATCTAGAATTGTTTCCACTGAACTGTGGAACAGTGAGCGATGAGCAAGACAAGCGATTTCACGAGGACATTGCAACGATGGAGAAATGCTATCAAGGCAAATGGAGCACATCACTGATTACAGGCTGTTGCTGGATAGTAACAAGAGATGCTCAATTTAATGAATAAAAGGGACAAGCCAAGAAGCATCGAGTAGATACTGAATAGGACTAAACTTTGTACAGTTTTTTTGCCTTTTTTCATAATAAATTTTATTTATATAAACCTTTTGCTGATTTTTAAAGTGTTACATAAACAGGACAAGTAAAATATCATGTAAACCAACCATAAGTACATGAAAAGACCTAGGTTTGCAATTTATGATTAAAACTACCATCTAAACAATATAGGTAAAGACAAAGGTTCCCCTTGACATTTAGTCCAGTCATGTCCTAACTCTAGGGGGCGATTTTCATCCCTGTCTCCAAGCCGTAGAGCCAGCGTTTGTCTGTAGACTGTTTCCATGCTCATGTGGCCAGTGCAACTAGACATGGAATGCTGTTACCTTCCCACCATAGTGGTACCTATTTATCTACTCGCATTTACATGCTTTCGGACTGCTAGGTTGGCAGGAGCTGGGGACAAGCGACGGGATCTCACTCCGTTGCATGGATTCAATCTTATGACTGCTGGTCTTCTGTCCTTGCAGATGTAAAATATATGAACTTGGATATCTTGGAAACAGTAGGCAATTAGCTTTTTTAATTGTCATATTTTATTTCAGCACATCAAAATACATAATAAATATCATGTTTTCTTTCTGAAGCAGACAATTTCTAAAACACTGTAGACCAGTGTAACTAAGCCATTGTGATCAAGCCAATAATTGTTGTTGCATTACTCAAACAATGGAGCTCTCCAAGCAATGGATTGTGGTTGTGTAACCTTTCTTAAGGGTGGCCTGAGCATTTTTTTCCAGTTGAGGCATGAAGCAAAATGTCACCCACCATATGGCACTGCTTTTTTTTGGGGGGGGGGTAAAGAAGGAGGGGGGAGTGATGGCCATAGCTGCGTATACTTTCCCGCTCTGCAATGAAAATAGCAGCAATGGGTAGCTGTGACCATGCTGACCACACCCTCAGAAAAGAAACTACCAAAAGGATGGAACAGTGAATGCCTCTGTCACTCCACTCCCAGCCATATGGCAGTGGTCCTGTCTGGCCAACTGGAAGGCAAATAGGGGGCAGATGAAAGAGGTGTCAGCATTCCAGAAAGAGGTGAAAGGAGAAGACCCTTTCCTTATTCCCAGTTTCAGCTGGCAATGGATATCACAGAAGGCTTCAGAGACAGTACATAGTCTAGGTAGATAGCCAAGAAGCCTCAACAGTGGCAGCCATACAGGGAGCATCCAAGCTAATGCCAATCATCCAAGATCTGTAAATGATAGGAATAATCAAGTCCAATGATGAACAAAAGCTGGGCACAACAGTAAGTAGTCAGGTCACTTGTAACAAAACACAACACAATAACATGGGATCTAGCAGCAAAAACTGGCTGGTACAGTGAAAAGCATATAGAACGTGTGCATATGTGCTGCCTCTGAGCTTGCTCTTACTGGAGCTATACTCAAGACTCAATAGTGACATGGAGGTCATCTAGTTCTAGGCCACTCCATGAGCAGCAGCTAAGTTTTATGGAAACCGATGAAGACTCAAGTCAAAAGGACACCTCTTGGAGCAGGAAAACAGGCTTCTCTTGAGAACGACATGGAACAGGAGCAGCCCTCTGATAGAGAGTAGCCAGAGCTGGAAATAGGTGGCAAATTTGCTGCCCCCAGCATCTCTATACCTGAGGTGATTGTCTCATCCAGGCTAATTGCACCTCCCTTTTTTCTATGTCTTTTGGTGACAACATGGTGAGGATGAGGAAAAGATTTGTATTTAATTCTGGGCACCGATCCTTTGCTTCTTGTGATATCTTCAGGTATCCTTGCAAAGTAGAACCCAATTTGACAGCCCCATTCTTACTGAAGGTATACTTCAACCCTTTGTGAGTTATCATGTATGTGTAGTGATTGGCATTCAACCTGTTGGATTAGAGCTATGGACACTTACTGCACCATGTCCACATGCTGCGTGATTTTAGATCCATTTTCCTCCTGTGTGACCTTTTGTCCCTAAGTAAAAGAACAAACAAAAACCACAACTTTTACATGGCAAAGCTTGCATCCCTTTAAAAAGATTGCTGGATTAAAAATGTAATTAAAGTTGTCAATGTTTTTCATCGGAATGTGTGGACTTGGCATCTCTTTATGTTTTAGAAATTCATGGTTACAGTTTAAGTCAAAAACCATTTTATTCAGCTCTCAAAATGTCTCAAACCATCTAAAAGAATTTTGTTGTGGAGCTGAAGTTTGCAGTTTCTACGCAGAATAAAAGTCTTACAGCACATACATACTGGAAGTTCAACCTGATGAGTGACCTTCTGATAATTCCGTAGTAATACAAATAAAAGAAAAAGACATAAGAATTTTTAAAAAACCTGTCATGCTTTTCAAGGCATTATCAAAATTTTATGCAGATGAGATAATTTGCATCCAGCTGGATCAGACTGCAATCTTATCTCATTACAGTCTCAAGTTGATGTGTCTTCCTCTTACAGATGCCATTAAGTTTTATAACATGACTACTTGTAGTGTGTGCTAAATGTTTGGCTACTACCTCTGCTATCTATTATTATAGAAAAGTGAATGTGGAAGAGGCCTGCAATGCCATCAGGTCCAACCTCCTACTCAATGCAGGAATACAATCAAAGCATATCTGCCAGGTGATTATCCAAGTTCTTCTTGAATGCCTCCAGTGTTGGAGCACTCACCAACTCCAGAGGTAACTGGTTCCACTGTCGTACTGCTCTAACAGTTAGGAAGTTTTTCCTGATATTCAACCAAAATCTGGCTTCCTTTAACTTGAGCCCATTGTTGCATGTCTTGCACTCTGGGATGATCAATTTCTCCTTCAACCTTACCCCAAAAAAGCAGACTTCCAGCAATATTTGATATGGACAGGTTTGTTTGTTTGTTTTTGGTGGAGAGGTCATTTCAATCAATCAAAAACCTTTATTGGCATTAAAACCAGTAACCGTACAATCAAGATTATACTTTCTAACTGCAATAAGATAAATATGGTCAAGTTATGTCAAGGCTCTAGTTTATTACAATAGCAAGATATTCAGCTACACGCTCAGTCAAATCAGGATGTTTATCTGCTAACATCATTCAGATTAAGCTCTCAGGGGAACCAGAGAAATTTGAAATAACAGAGTTAAGTAGTAATTGAGGTAGCTCGCTAAATTTAGGGCACTGAAGAAGAATATGTAAAATTGAGTCCAATTCCGCTAAGCAATGCTTACACCGGCGATTCTTAAAGGAGCTGTTACGATATTTGCTGGAAAGAACAGCTGAGGGAAATATATTAAATCTGGCCAGCATAGATGCCCAGCGCCACAGTGGGTTAATGAGATTGGTGAAATAATTGGCACCAGTTACAGACAAACGGGACAAACCATAAAAACAAGGAGAGCAAATTAAAATCAAATCAGCTGCCAGAGTCTAAAGTTCAATGTCCCAAAATCTTTGGTGGATAATATGGTAAAATTGAGTTTCTCCACAATTTGCCAGATTTTGGTTGAATATCAGGAAAAACTTCCTAACTGTTAGAGCAGTATGACAGTGGAACCAGTTACCTTGGGAGTTGGTGAGTGATCCAACACTGGAGGCTGGGGAGCCTCAGTGATATCCCCAGTGATCCCTATAGGGATTAAATAGTTGTAAGCCATCCAGAGACCTTTGGGTAGTGTGGGCAGCATATAAATTAAATAAATAATAATAAACTGGCCCCGAAGCATGCCCAGATCTGCCTTAGGGAGACGGCTCTATTACATCATCCCAAACCTAAGATTAATCCCTTCTGAAGAGTACAGTAGGATGCTTATACATGTTGGGGGGGAATTATCATTGCCCATCAAGTTATTTATATTAACAGGCTATCCAAATAACATACTACAGGGAAAGAGAAACACAAGTAAACAGTAGAAAAATAAACCACTAAGTATATTTCTTCTCTTTAATCTAACAAATTTCTACTTGTGTGAAATTATGTGACATAACTACTTATGTCAGGTAATCTTTAAATGCTGGAATATGTAATTTGCTACTCTTGTTAAGATTGGATAAAAAAAATTATATGCATCTGAAATATCCAGTATTATTATATGTTATTTAAAAAAAACCCTAAATCAAAAATCAGAATTGTAAGCATTTTTCTTCTAGCAGCCATTTCAATCAAGTCAGGCCTAGTACCACAGACAATGTAGTGGGTGGAACCCAAGATATTGCCTTCCTCTTGATGCTGATGAAAATACACTAAAGGGATTCAACATGTGATCAAGGAGAAGGCAACACAAAATACGTTTTTGCTGACCTCAGTGTAGAATTATAAACTCACATTTCTCAAAATGTTCAATCTCATGGACTTGAACATGCACTTTTCTGTAGAGAATAGTAGAACCTGTGTGAGGCACATGCATGCCAATAGCACCTTAGGTGTTCTTTTAAAAGCTGATGCTGATATGGCATGTGTGTAATGGACTTTGGAATCAGAGCCTTCTCATTCTTCATCCCTCCTCATATATCAGTCTATCTGTCTGTGGTTTGACTCATTGACTAACTGACCAGCCACATTTCTCCCCAGGAAGTCTGCAGATGAAATCTCAGGTTCTAATACATCATAGTAGCAACCCACACAGTAATGAAGACAGGAATAACAAACCAAGAACAAGGAGTGCTCATGCCAGGAATACAGGAGTGTATTTCAGATTTACATGCATACACACCATGTAAGCTATCATCCAACATTAAGTGGATTGCTTTGCTGAGGGAATATATTACCCTTAGGGATTGCTCTGACAATCTATTTTCACACTGGTTCTTACACCACAATGAAATATATCACTGGAGTGATGGCATTTGGTACAATACTTCACTGGAACAGCAGCTCTTAGTGTTATACTGTACATCATCAAAATGACAGCCTCCCCGTGATCTGTAATACATAACTGCCCTAATTTCATTTTGGGTTTAAATGCCTGGTTCTCACATATATTATTAATAAAGTAGTGCTTCCTGGTTTAATACAGTGAAGTCAATGGTTGTACCTGTAGTTTAGCCTGGAGTAGAGTGTTTCATGAATAGCACAAGATGAGTTTCTGTCTCGGTCTCCTTGCATCAAGAAAATAATTCACACACTGTATTCTAAATATACATGTTGTCATCCTCTCTTCCAGGACATGTGGCAGAAGTTAGGTGACAAATAAAACCTTTAGGAAGGTCTTAAATCTCTGCAGTTTCACATCTCATTTTTATGTATCCCCTGTTATGAGAATTTGAAACTTCTTCTTTATGATCAAGGTAGCATGCAATTTACAGCTGCCAAAGGAATATTGAATGCCACTTTCCTGCCCATTGATTATAGCTGTCTTCCCATTTTCTCTACCATACAGTGCCTTCTTTGAAGATGGGAAGAAAGGAAACAGTTATTTACTGAATTGGAGCTGTCTACAGCATAATGACATTCCTGACTTCCCTGCCTAGTACCAAATAATCTGAGAAACTACTAGATAATGTATAGCTCAATGTCATCTTCCAGGACCACCATAGTGATTCATCCGTCCAGTAACTCTTGAGAAGACATTGGAAGTAAGAGAATGTGCTTTTAAATGAAGGCCTTTGGAATTATAATGTAGTAGGCAGTATAGGAGAGAGATGGAATCTCAGACATCTAGATCCTGGTAGGAAAAACACAGAAAAGTTGAATTTGATGGGCTTATATTTCCTAGAAATAGATCATAAAATCATAGAATAATTAAATTGGAAGGAGCCTATAAGCCAACCAAGTCCAACTCATGCAGGAATCCCAAGTCAAAGCAGATCTGACAGATGGTTGCCCAATTTTCTCTTGAATGCCTCCAGCATTGGAGCACTCACCACCTCCCAAGATAATTGGCTCCATTGTCATACTGCTCTAACAGTTAAGACATTTTTCCTGATATTCAGCCTAAATCTGGCTTCTTGTAGCTGAGAATGTTTAAAGTGATCCTGATGATAATGATGTAAAAACTATGATTGATAACAATTATTATATAAATAATATTATATAAAAAGATGGGTCTAAAAACCAAGATGGTGACCATGGACAAATTTTTTACTAACTATAATGGTCTGAATAAGGCTAAGTAACTAAGAATTATAAGGGGAGGATATTCTGGAATGCCTCCCTAAAAGCACAGTTTTTACATGTTTCCTTTGGAGGGATGGAGCCTGGTGTACTTCCACAGATACAGCATCCCATAAAGAGGTGGCCACCACAGAGAAGGACCAGCTCCTGGTCATAGATTTCCTGGCCTTTCTTGGGTCACCACCTGCACCATTAGTGCCTGAGAGGTTTGACTAGCATGGGAAGTTGATCTTAGGTAGAGGTGCTACTTATTTTCATGTATTTTCTCAGTAATTCTTTGGAAATACACTTACTGTAAAAGCCCAAAACCAAAATCAAAGAGAGAAAGAAGATGATGTTGTGGCACAATAAAGATGAACTGCTATATTTTAATGTAAGCTTTAGACATATGTTTTAGAATACAGAGACTACTCATCTTGGCAACCCCCATAGCTGCTTTCCCTAGGGGAGTCCCAAAATATAGGCAGCTATACTGATCTGTGTATCTTTCTGTGTGTAATATGTCAATCAATCATTTTGCTTGTATACTAAGCTTTCCATAAAAAATATGCTCAAAGGATTTGGCAAGAGTTCAAGCTAGAACAATAACAGCAATGGGTTCCAACTAAAGAAACAGCAAAATGGTTTCATAACAGGTAAATAAAATATCACTAACAAAATAACATAACACAGCAGGCATTAATAACAGAACAACTAAATGCAGCAGCAATAATGAAACAATACTTAATAATCTCATTATCAGCTTAGAGAAGATACATCCTTTGTCAATACTGCTTAGCAACAGGAGGAGAAAAAAGTAATATCAGCTAAAAGGATATAGAAGAAAACAGAGCCAATTTTCAATTCCCAGTATCAGTAAGAAGCAGGTTAAAACATGCAATGCAGAGTTAAATATGTGCCAGCTATAATGGACATTGGAATGGGCCAAAATCAGCCTTGTAGTGGTTGATTTCAGATCTTCCAGTGCAATTGCTGTGCTGGCTTACATCAGCCTGCAGAAGTCCCAGAGAAGGGACAGAGAAGAACAAGGAGCAGGGGAGAAGCGGAGTTACACCAGATAGAAAGCACTTTCAGGCTTTACTCATAGGCACTATCCTGGCACAAAATCAGGTCAGGGTCAGGATAGTTCACCCAGCACAGGCCCAGTCAGCCCTCAGTCATCTTGTCTAGTTAGGGTTGAAGTCCTATACTGTTAAGCAGAGCTCTCTCTCCTCTGAGAATGGTAGCCAAAGTAAGTGAGGAAGAACTTGTACCAGGTGCAGGGCAAATACACATACACATACATTGTTGGCGAGAATGTGCAAATATTGTCAATTTGAAGACAGCAGCTAAAATCACAGGGAAGAGGACAATCTGGAAGAGGTGGGGGTAATGATACAAAAGTAATGGTAGACAGTGTTGCCATTCTTGTCAATCAAAAAGTCTTGACACTTCCACTCTGTGAGCTTGGTTCCACTACAGAACTAACAGGCATAGAAATAACATGTCCCCAAAGCTGCAATGGAGTTGATTTCAGGTACCTTAATACCAGTAGATGTAAAGATTTGCCGCATCACCAGTATTCCATTTCCTGGGAATGCAAGTCTAAAACCTGAGAGCAAGGGGCAAGTCCTTGTGATGTCAGAGGGGTGGATCCTTGTGACATCACAGAGGCAGGGTGAGAAAACTTTTGGATGAAGGCCAAAACTGCCCTTAAGACAACTGATTATGGGAAAGCGTTCAGTGGGATTCTGGGTAAACAGACCTAGAATTCACATGAAACATGTTTAGGGAATACAGCAACCCAAAGTCAGCAGGGGAGATTTTGAGGCAAATGGGTAGGCAGCGAGATTGCTACTATTTCCCACTAAGACTTGTATCTTGCATGGCCTCTCCACAGCACACATGACATGTGGAGTCTTTTACTTATATTCATTAGTAGTGCTTATGGAAGGCTTACCACCAATCATATGAAGTTCTTATTTCCCAGGTCCTGGGCTTTTGCCACAGGGCTTAAACAACAAAAAGGTTCACAATTCACAGCATTGGCTTTGCACTTTCTGTCTTGTTCTGAATGGTACAATAGATCCAAATGCATTCACCCATCAGCCCTCCCTGCCTTTTGGGTACACAGATGATCCACGGCACACAGACACCTCTATACTGAACCAGGGAGCCCTGGTACCAGCTGGGAATGGGTGAAGATGGGCATCTAGGTGTTGAAGCCACCTTATTTACAAAAAATAAAACTTTCTCCTTCAGTACCACTCACCTTGTGATCTTTTTCTGCTTCTGGGGGCCAATGAAAGCATAACAAATTGAGACTTAGAATCCCTATCAAAAAATGACCGTGATGCCATGTGACTTAATTTCATGGAATCTGTGTCTTGCATAACAACAAGAGCAACCAACAACAACAATGCTTACCAGTCTCCAAAAACCCATGAGAACATCTGGTAGAGCAGGTGTCAGAAAATGATGAAATTAACATATTGTGGAATTTCCAGATTCAAACTGATAGACACCTTGAACATAACACATCAGATATAGTAGTGATAGAATGAAGAAATGTTTGTATCATTGACATTGCAATTCCAGGGAATGCCAGAGCTGAAAATAAAGAATGGGAAAAACTAACAAAATACAGCTGTAATGATAGATTAGACTCAAAGTGAATTAGAAAAATTGGATCAAAAAACACATAAATTAATGAACATGTATCACATACTCCAGTGATAGTGAACCTTTTTGAGCCCAAGGTCCCAAACTGCAACACAAAATCAACTTATTTATTTCAAATTGCCAATACTGCAATTAAAACCCAAATGCTGAGGTTTTAGCTTAGGGGAAAAAACTACTACTGCAATGGAAGGGTTAAATGTTGTGTTTTTTTTTTTTTCCTATGGATGGTATTAACAAAGAAATACTTACTGGTCCTCCAATCCCCCATTGGGCTAGACTGGAAATGGTCACCACTGAACCCTTCTGCTGGACCACTGCACCAGCAGAGGGGAGTGCCAAAATCCGGGATCAGAGGATGGGTAAGTATTTCTCAATGGCAATTTATGGCTTGCGTGCCCACAGAGAGGGCTCTGTGTGCCAGCTGTGGCACACATGCCATAGGTTTGCCATCACTGATATACTCTATTCAAAAAAGTGATTATATTTAATATGAAAAATTGGTAGTGGTGGATTACTACAAATACAACTGGTAGTTGAGGAAGAAAAACAATTCTAAATAATTAAGTTAAAAGAAACAGAGAAAATTACTTAAAGAAGTGAAAGTGGAATACATTTTGAAAACAACAGACATAAAGATTGAATATAAGAAACAACAATTTGAAGATAAATTAAACAGCTGGAGAAATAAATAGTTCCATGGACAAGCTCTGAGAATTGATGAAAAACTTGATAATAACGTGGACATAACTAAGGCCACAGTCACTCAAGAGTCTAGACAAATGTCCCCCTGTTTTCTCATGTCTTCTGCTTCCTATGAAGTCACACAAAGTCACATCATATATATCCCATGATAGTGGTTCATATGTTTTTTAGCATTCTACATTTTTTAGTTCAATTAGATGTGCTATGTTTGTCTACAGTCCTGCAGTGGAGTGTAACCCTTCCTCTTTGGGGGCATTTCTTTGCCTCCCTGTCCTCCTTTTTTTTTAATTGTGTGGATAAATTGGTGTATCAGCAAAATGCGCTTGCTGGCCACACACTGATATGGGGCATTTCTTCCTGTTTCAATATTATTTTACCCCCAAGAAGAAGATGAAACTGGCACACATCTATGAATGATAAAAAATTGTGCCAACACAATTTTGGGGTTGGGAACAATGGACAGAATTTTATACAATATAACCATCTGCAGCAATAGGAATAAGAACATCTGCTATTTCAACTATATAAAGTCAATAACATTTCTTTCTCATTCCTGACACCCACCATACTGAATATTTAATTCATGTTTTACTATCTTGTATGAGGAGTATGACAGAGAGACAAAGTATTTTTTTCTTCTAGAACCTTCTTTGGATATCTTATACGTTTGAAAATAAAATATATATCCCACTCACTCCATTCTCCTAATGGGAAAATGTAATTTATTCTCATTGTAACTCTTATGCTCCATTTTGAAAAATTGGTCCCTTTGGATACAATTTGGAAAGTGCTATTTGAATACTGTTTTGAGGTATGTTTGCTACATACCTATAAATACATCAAGCTGAGCATCGTGGTAGCAGAAAAGTCATCTGGATTACTTCTACACCTCTAACCTCTCCAAACCAATCTAAAAATTGAATTAAAGGGAACAAGGTGATGCAGGTTAGTTCTGTGGAACCTGAAGTATGAACATAATATCTATCTCCTTTACTCAATGGCTAAAGGAGCTGGCTTTTACTGCAGAAATACAGAAGATTGTTTAATCTATCAGTTAATTAATTAATGATACTTTTAGCTTGGTTGTCTAAAGGTTTCTGAGGTAGAAGTGCAATATCTAAAAGCTTTAAAACTGATAGTGTGTTACATCCAGCCTGTTTGTGAATTTTCCAGCATCTCACTTTCAGTATACTCCAATCATGCATCTTGAATAATTCTTGTACCTTTTGCCTTCTGCTTTTTAAATGTTTCCTAGGAAAACAGGGGATTAACATTTTTAGAGCACTATTGTGATGGTGGATCAGTCTGCAGAAAGATGCCAAAATCTCACTAAAATATATGAGATTGAAGGATGTGGAGACACAATCCAACCAAAGTGGAACACATTTAAAGCCTCAATCCAGTAGTCTGTTTCTGACTTCCAGGTAAGCCCCCTGAATTCAGTGAGGGCTCTAAGTAATCAGACACAGCTCAAGTTGCAGTTCTCCAGGTAAATGAATTAGCTAACCATGTGTTTAGGCCCTAATCCTGAATTCGCTATAGAGGATTAAGCAACAGCAAACAAAGGCAGCCTTCTTGTGAGTACATTAAATTGTGATAAAAGACATTTAATTCCGGTACAATATAAAACAGAAAATTAATTAAGCACTATTGCTCTATACACTTTGGTACATATTTCTGCCTTCTTATAGATGAGGTGTAGATAACTCATGCTCCTCCAGATGTCATTAAATTGCAAATCCCATCATGCCCCACCACTGGCTATTCAAGTCAACACTATTCTAGCTAGAGTTGCCTCTTGACAAGCTTCTCAGCAAAACAACAAAAGGGAGCATGCATATTTCTGTGGAAAACCAGTAGTCTTTACTGTTTTTTCCCTGCTCCTGCCTGGGTACCTTTATAGTTTTCTAAGCATAGAAAACTGGCCATCAAGCATCTTCTTCCCTGATTGGCAGGTACCTTCTTTCTGCATACATAGGCTCCATTTCCTTTTCACTCTAAAAATCGTTCAATATGCATAGGCCCAGCATTTGTGTTTTACATGAAATTCTCTTTCGATCCTTCCTTCTGACTGCTCTACATCCTTGGAGATCAGCACTCTTCTTCTTTTGAAAGCATTACTCATTCATGAATAATGACATGAAAGCTTGGCAGTGCTTTAGAAAAAGAGCCTTTTATTATACTGTTCTAGCAACCATTAATATCTATAATACTCAGCAGTTTTCTAATTTTCTTTTGTGAAAGGACAAGCTGTAACTACATGACAAAATGGCACGGGTTCCAAAACTATTACCAATTTCATTAAGGTATGTGAAACAGGAGAAAATGAACAATAGCTTTCATTTTTGCTTCTGCTTTGTCCCATAATCTGTTATCAGCTTTCAGCTGAATTTATAAACACTAATTAAACTAGAAAAGCCAACGATGACATTCATATAATTTTCTTCCCCTCGCCACATTCTGAACTGGGACAAAAGAGACAATGCAAATCATAGCGAGAAGTGTTCACGTTGAAGCCCTGTGTTCAAATTAAGTTCTAGGTGCAAAATATAATTAGAATATCACAAAGGAGCAGATAGCCTTTATTGCAAATTATGTATTATACTTAACCTCTTTCATTGTCAGAACTCACACAAAGGAAGCATCATCTGTTCCTCTTGCAGGTCAGAAATTGGCCATACTTATCATGCTTGCTCTTCCTTAAAACCAATGTTAATGGTTACTTCAAAATAGAGGTAATAGTGGAGTACCAGTCTGTGAAGCCTTACAAGGGGACTCTCTTTCAAGCCAGATTGATTTTCTTTGTGATATTTTATAAAATGAGCTCTAGAGGTTGGAAGGAGGAACTGGAAATATTTTGGAGAGATTTATATGCAGAAGAAGGTTGAAAGGAATGGTCTGTTCAGGTGTATTAGGTGGACATTAGTCTAATCAGGGAAAACACTGCTTCTGTTCCTATGTTAAAGTGTATAAGCAGAGTTATTTGACATAGTTTACTTATGCTTCAGTGTCATAATAGAAGCTTAATAGAAACCCTTGTGGTTTTTCGTTTTTGTGGGGGGGGACTTCATTTGCTTCAGTCTTGACAAGAGGTTGCTAAAAATCACACTTGTTGTTTAGTCATTTAGTCGTGTTTGACTCTTCGTGACCCCATGGATCAGAGCACGCCAGGCCCTCTTGTCTTCCACTGTGTCACAGAGTTTGTTCGATGACACTGTCCATCCATCTTGTCCTCTGTCATCCCCTTCTCCTCTTGCCTTTACACTTTCATAACATCAGGGGCTTTTCCAGGGAGTCTTCTCTTCTCATGAGATATCCAAAGTATTGGAGCCTCCGTTTCAGGATCTGTCCTTCCAGTAAGCACTCAGGATTGATTTCCTTTAGAATTGATAGGTTTGTTCTCAGTGCAGTCCAGGGGACTCTCAAGAGTCTCCTCCAGCACCACAATTCAAAAGCATCAATTCTTTGGCGGTCAGCTTTCTTTATGGTCCAGCTCTCACTTCCATACATCACTACAGGAAAAACCATAGCTTTGACTATGTTTGCAAGAAACTTTGTTGCCAAGGTGATGTCTCTGCTTTTTAAGATGCTGTCAAGGTTTGTCATTGTTTTCATCCCAAAAAGCAGGCATCTTTTAATTTCGTGGCTGCTGTCACCATTTGCAGTGATCACAGAGCCCAAGAAAATAAAATCTGTCACTGCTTCCATATCTTCCCCTTCTATGTGCCAGGAGGTGATGGGACCAGTGGCCATGATCTTGGGGTTTTTTTATGTTGAGCTTCAGACCGTTTTTTTGCACTCTCCTCTTTCACCCTCATTACAAGGTTCTTTAATTCCTCCTCACTTTCTGCCATCAGAGTGGTATCATCTGCATATCTGAGGTTGTTGATATTTCTTCTGACAATCTTAATTCCAGTTTGGGATTCCTCCAGTCCAGCCTTTCGCACGATGTATTCTTCATATAAGTTGAATAAGCCAGGGGACAATATACAGTCTTGTCATACTCCTTTCCCAATTTTGAACCCATCAGTTGTTCCATATCCAGTTTTAACTGTTGCTTCCTGTTCCATGTATAGGTTTCTCAGGAGATAGATAAGGTGGTGAGGCACTCCCATTTCTTTAAGGACTTGCCATAGTTTGCTGTGGTCCACACAGTCAAAGGCTTTTGCATAGTCAATGAATCAGAAGTGGATGTTTTTTTCTGGAACTCTCTGGCTTTCTCCATAATCCAGCATATGTTAGCAATTTGGTCTCGAGTTCCTCTGCCCCTTCAGAATCCAGATTGTACTTCTGGGAGTTCTTGGTCCACATACTGCTGAAGCCTGCCTTGTAGGATTTTGAGCATAACCTTGCTAGCATGTGAAATAAGTGCAATTGTACGGTAGTTGGAGCATTCTTTGGCACTGCCCTTCTTTGGTATTGGGATGTAGATTGATCTTTTCCAGTCCTCTGGCCACTGTTGAGTTTTCCAAACTCAGTCACACATTTCTTTATAAATCAACAAATTTAAAAAAAACTAAATGCAATACAAAGAATAATTGACAAGATTCAACCATCAAGGCAAAGAGGTTGCAAGTTTTGCACTTTAAAAACTGAGTTTGAATCCCTGTGTTTCAACTGTGTTTCTGGGGATGAATTACGATTTCCACTAGTTTTTTCTAGCCGAATCCACATCTTTAAAAAAAGGCATGAGAAATAAATTCAGCATAGTCTTCTCCATATGAGGAATGATTATTCCATTTTATGAATGGCAGATTAGAATTTGGCATCTACCGAATTGGAAGATAATTTCATAAATTAATTGCTGATAACCCTGGCAAAATTCACAATGTTATTTATTATTAACACATTTGACAGAAAGAATGTGAGAGATAGTGTATGTGTGAGAAAACAAGACTGACAGATTTACTCAGCTTTTGGAGCTATACCTAGACTTAACTAGAGTGTATTGTCAATAGAAATGGCCTCAAAACACATTCTACCATCCTACTTTAACTCTCACAGAAAACGCAGTCAACACAGCTTCCCTTAGCGGGGCAACATCTGAGCATATATTGCTATAGAGAATGAATTTGGGAGCCTCTAAGTCTGGCACAGCAGCTATCCCCAGTTGTGGTTCCTTCTTCTGAACAAATGATATGCATCCCTGATAACATTTCCTCAGGGGACAGGTTACAGAGGGTGATGTGGTAGAGGCAGCTTCATTGAAAGAAGGAACTCACCACCTCAGAGTCTTGTAGATGAAAGAGAAGGGTTCAGATGCTTGCACTGTGAAACTGCTGGTCATGTGATTTATGATAGGTATGACCTCAGTGGATGCTGAGGCCCAGGTTTTCTCACTGAGTAAGTTTGGTTAAGTCTACATAAAGTTGAGTAGACATTTCTCTGGATTAGAGTATGGAATATGTTGAATACCTAGCACCCTCCTTCTCTTTTTAATGCCTTGCTGTTGTGTCCCCAGTAAAGTTGTTCTCATTCTACTAGATATTCTAGCTTCTTTATGTTTCATCTACAAAAGTTGTTTCTTTGTTTTGAAGTTTTGCACAGCTGTGTGAACTGGTGTCACAGATGCACTTTTTTTCTGAGAGCAATGAAAACTTTCTTATTTCCTCTTTCTCAGTAAATACGTATGGATGAAACAAGATACAATTTATGTCCCTATGATGATGCTTTTGCTGGGAAGTGACATGGTTTCTTTCCCCCCCTCATCATTATAGATTGGTTAAACAGAGAGTTTATAGCAGGTTCAAAGTCACTCAGGAGACACTATGGCTAAGTGAGAATCTGGACCTGAACCTGTTTAATCATCATCCAATGTTTGAACCACAACATCATATTGATTTCCTCTTTAGAAGACTCCCTTAACATGTTATCTGACACATGCCAGGAGGGGGCACACAGTGTGATGATTTTATTATTATCTAATATGTGATGATGATTGGTGAACAATTTGAGTGGCTATTTTGGTGTCAACTGTATAACAATGTCATATCTAGTGTGAGCCTTCAAAAATAATTGTGTGACATCAAGTAAATTCCAACTTATAGTGACACTTTTCAGGGTTTTCTAAGGACACTCTTCTGAGGACACTGCCTTCTTTTGAGGGCCCCTTGAGACTGTGAAGCTTGCTTAACGCCACTTAGGCTGGCTGTTCTGGGATGTACAGTTTGGAACTGTACTCCCAACCTCTGAGCCTTAGATAATGCATGTTAGTGCAAAGAGCAGTGACAATCAGGTGCACCTCTGTTTTCTTGTATAAAGTAGAATATAAAGCATTAGCGCACATGCTCTGTATTTGTGTTTAGAACGTCCAAAACAAAAAAGATTATCTTACCTTCTAAGATAATCTATTCCACTGTTGAACCACTCTTAATGGTCAGAAAGTTCTTCCTATTGTTTAGACAAGAACTTCTTTAATCCTACCATGGGGGCCCAATTGTATTCTTTTAGAAAACCCATCTGGAGGTACTTTTCTAGATCATCTTCCACTCTGACGGTAGTATTGGAGTGCGTAATGGAGGGGGAAGCTAGCTGGCTTTGGAAACAGAAAAATGATCTGGTATTTTTATACTTGGCCATACGAGTTTCTTTCTTTCACTTTATTTCATGTATCATTTTTTCCCCACAGGAATGAGTTGCACATATTTTAGGCCCTGCCAGACATTGTTCATTGAAAAATGAAATGCAATTTAAAGAGAGTGGATTGAGCATAGCCACAGGGGGGAGTCACACACAAAGTCAATCAGAAATATTTTCTGCAACAGTTAATACCACAGTGACTGTATCATATATCTGATATTGCCTGAGTAACCAGATCAGTTGATGCATTGACTTGGTTTCCCTCTTCTACCTTAACTTTCTTACAGCATGCTGCGATGCTGTGCTTAAAGCATAATGTCTGGGTACAGGAGAGATCACTGAACTTTGTTAACCAACTGAAAGAGGATAATTAAGAATAGTATTTTAAGGTTAAAATATTTAATAAATAGACTGGTTATTCATACACTACAGTTAAATAGAGATGTGAAGAATGCTTACCAATTTCATTGCCCTCTTCACTTTAGGGAACATTGACTTGACAAGACATATTCACAAGGGTTTTAACAGCTCCATGTGATACCTTGGCTCCCGCTGATTCAGGGTGAAAAAGGAGTGTTTCTCCCCTAAAGTAGAATGGAAATCACCAATACTAGTCCCAATCTTGAGGGTGGGGCCAGCGACTGTGATTTTCAGGTATTAAAGGCTCCTTTCTTTCCCAAAGCCCCAAAGGCTTCTGCAGGGATCCTCAGGGAGCCTTGGAACATGGAGTGGGTGGGAATAGGGCACTTTCAATAAGCAACAACAACCCATGGTTGATGACATCACCTGCTTACATGGGTATAACTTTACACATGGGAAATTTGGCCACTGTGTCATTCCCTTGTTCCTAACCTTCCTGAAAAATCATCAAAAGACCATAAATGTTCCTTTATACTTTCCCATGTGAATGCAGTTGTGTTAGTGTACAATCTGTTCTTGCTCCAGACAATCATGTCAAAACAGGTAGCCTGAGCTCTCAGTGTTCCAAAGCTGCTATCTTGTTAGTGTTGTTGTACAAATCTTAACTCCCAAGATTCTTTGGAAACTTGTATGGTATGCCCATTCTGACAGCCACCTATTTAAACAGGAATCAAGGCCATATGTGTTACATAGTTAACATTTTAGCAACGTTATGGCATAGACAGAAACAACACTCCTCAGCATAAACAGATCATGATCTTCAACAGATATAGACGACATAGACTGAAGATACTTGGACTGCCATTGCAACTTAAGAAGGTGTCCCTGAAAGCCAGTCTTTTCCAACGTGTTCCACGTTGTTCCACCATTTTACCATAGTAATATGGCTCATGAGGAATAAAGAAAGTGACTGATCTGAACCTCTTGTCCAAACAACTCACAATGGTAGGAGTGTTGTATGACCCATAAACCTCAGCCTTTTGGATTACTGAGAATTCTTACATAAAGCCACCTCAGGAGCAGCAACAGAATGCATTCATCAGTATTAAACTTAATCCAGATCCCATTAGGTCATGGGTAAAGAGAAGAGAAGCAAAGGATGTGACACATGTATGCAAAAGTTCTTATTCTCATCTATTTTCTGAGTCTTGTATGGTAGGATACTCCACTGAACTTCCACCTGTATTGGGGAGATTTTCTGACCTCATGAAAACACAACTCCCCCTCCCCCTCCCATCCCTCCCTCCCTCTTTTTCCACTCATTCTGTGCAGCTTAATGTTCTTTCTGGCAAATCTTGTGTAGGAAAAAATGCCACTCTGCTCTAGAATTGGAATAATCCTGCACAGCTTGGCATTTCATGTAAGGAAAAAAAATGACCAGAAACTGTTGAAAAATCCCTCAAGACTTTCCTTGAGACGTCTCTGGGGGGCGGGGAAATCACATGGAGATGAATTTCATGTTGGGAAGAAGAGAGTGTGGTTCTTTTAAAACTCTGTCTTTCCAAAAGCAAGACGCTGCAAGAATCATATCCCTGAAGTGTAATATGATAGCAGAAAAGACAATGCAGTGACAAAATCCTGTCAGAGTCCAAAACATTCCTTGAGATTTTTATTTTATTTATTTATATTGGGTGGCGGTGGTGGTAGTGTTGGTGGTTTATATTGCATTGACAATCACTGGACAATAGCTATGGCAATAACTATTTGACAGTCTTGCACACTGCCTCCAAGCCTTCTATAGGTTCAAGTGGTTCTCTTTTACTGAAACCCTTGTAGCCAATTTGTGTCAATCACATTGACAGTTTTTTTATTACCCAAGTCAAGTTCCTCAAATTTATAGACTTCTAATTGTTTATACCTCAGTATGAGCTATATGTTTTAACAGCAATGCTTTTCTCTTCTTCTCTATACCATGTTGCAATAGGAGGGAGCTTGTGTTTATTGGCATAACTGTTGTATATGCAAGAGCACCTTGACAGTCTCATAAATCACATTTTGTTTTTGTTTGCTTTGTATTGTATTTTTTGAGAATGTATCTGTATCAGAGTTCATTCCTCTAGAACTGTAAACATTTTAATTTATTCAAATAGGAAAAGTTTGACATTTCCTGACTGGCGCCCTCTCCCTCCAAGTTTAAGGAAGAGAGGATTTAAAAAAATCATCCGTACTGAATTATTTTGCTAATGCCTTCCACCCTGTCTGGAGACCAAAACCATTCTGAGAAATTGACATTATAGAATTGTAAAGTATAGTTTTACTACCTAAGCTACAAAGCTATAAACACTACAATGCTGCAGGCAAAATATTGTGCTTTCAAAAAAGAAATGGAGTCTGTTATTAAGCATGGTAGGGTTGAGAGGTCCACAGCCTGAATCCATCTTTAGTCATCGAAAACTAATGGGATTCACATTTCAGCTACATTTGTGTCCTGTTAGGGTTATTGTGGAACCAAATATTTGGGAGGCTCTACCCCTTCCTTCCCATGAGCTGTTTAAAAGCCTTTAGCATTTTACTCTGTGAGTTTATTTCAAATGCATCTGTTCAATTTTCTGTAAATACAGGAAAGCTGGATATGAAATGACCTTGATTGATATCTAGGTTTTCCTCCTGATTGATTCCCAGGCTGCCAAGATGAGTGATGTTCAGATGAGATTGCATATCAAATCCAATAAGCAAATGAGATACAGAATGAAGCATTTTTAGGAATCATATCTAACTGTGATAGTGTTACGAGGGCTGTGTGAGTTAGGTATTCGCACAGCCCAGTTAGGCATTTGGTTCGTTATCATGACTTTTCCTCCCCCTTTCTTTCAGTGCTCATCATAATCACACAAAACTGATTGCTAGAGGCAATCAACACAGCTTGTGTGTTTATACCCCCAAACCTGATTGTGTGGGATATACACATGGCAGTGCTGTGTGACAGAGGTGGGCTATCCTTAACTTTTGTAATAGCCCCTTTTGCAAGAGGCCACCAGTTCATAGAAAACTGTGGAAAAAATTTTACAGGTCCTGCTCAGAACTTAGAATACAATTAGTTACTGTTTTTTATCCAAGGTGCCCATAGGCTTGCCATGATATTTGCAATTTTTTAAATATGTCTGCTTATTTTCCATTTCTTAGAAGTAACATGAAGAAAATAATTGTATGTTTTGAGTTGCTTTAGAAATCTGAATACATTATAAAATTAGTGGGAAATAAGGAAGAAGACGTGATCCCTGTAATGTCCCCCCCCCTCAAAAAACATTCAAAGTATGGGTTATCATTTGGGAATTTGTTAATGGCAATCAGTGGTGGGACCCTCAGCCACACAGGGCATCATCAGCCTCTGTGTGTATCAATGAATTCTGTCACTTCATTCTGTTTTCTTATGTGAAGAAACAATATGCCCTGTGTGAATTTATAACAGGTTGCCTGACTCTCCCCCTGCCACTTTTCCCACCTGCTATCTGCCAGGATAAGAATTAAGAGAGGAAAAAGGAGGTATGCAAGAAATTTTCAGGGGAATGGGATGTTTGGAGGATAGATTTTGCAGCTTTACACATGCTAAATGCTACTTGGTTGACAGCAGGGGTAATGACAATTGTGTGCCTATCAGCTATAACCCAGGAGTGGTTTTTGATTCTCACACATTTATATTCTTTTGATTTAGTTTACTTAATTATAGTCAAAAAAAAAACCTCTGGCTTATGAATGCAGGATATTATGCCTCTGTATCCATCATTCAAAATGCCGGGAAATAGCCTAATATTGCTACACAATATTGTACCCACACTGACAGCAGGAAAAAGGATGCCAAACTTACATAGCAAAGGGTGGTCGTGTTAAAAGTGAGGATAGTCCACAGGATACCCTCTTGTGTTCATGGCCATTCACAAAGAGACACCAACTGGGGGGAAATTCAAGAGCCTTGTTCCTTTTTTCATCAATTAACCAGTTCTCATCTAAGCACAAAGCAATGATCGGGGCTGGTTTTTTTCAAGAGGTTTGTAGGTATCGATTGCTTACAAAATGTGTTGATCATCAAGTGCCATGATTTAACCTTTGCTTGGTGGGGCAATTTACAGGAGCTTATACAGTACATCCAGGTGGCTAGTCACATTCATGGGTGAACTGGCCCTTGAACTAGTCACAGATTTGTATCAAGAGAGATGCCTTTGCCTTGACATTATAGATATTGGATTTTGCAGATTCAGAGGATTCAGAGTCATTCTGCTTTCTTCTCATTTGCATCAGGAACCTTCCTTTTCTTTGCAGAAGCAAGATACCAGCTGAATTTGATCTTTGCTTCTGCTCATGTTTTTGAATTGGGATGTTGCCAATGTTTCAAACACAAGGGGATGATTCATAAATTACTGGGGAAGATGCTGAGAGAATTATTGGCAATATTTGCTGCTGCCTTCATTTTGATGTAGAGCAACAACTCAGCAAGTATAGAAAGGTGAGGAGTCTTGAACTTGTTTTAGCACAGGTTTTTCAATCCAAGAGACAGCTAATCACTTTTCTCCCAAAGTTTCAAGTAATTCCCCAGTAAGCATCATTTTGCTAAGAAATACCCACCCTGCACACCCCTGAGAGTGGTTTAAAATGAGATTTAGCAACAAGTATCTGTACCTTTCCTTTAGTCTTCTCTCAGATTCTGGAGGTGCCAGGCTCCACCATTGCGCATTAAAAAAAAATTGTCCCTGAAGGAACATGGCTTGTTGGGAATTGGATTTATCCCATATATACTCTGAATGTGTTTCTTTGACTTAGAACAACTAGACAAATAAAGCATCTATGCTACTTATGTTTCCTAGAACAAGATCTTCTATCTTGTTTGATTTTCTGTGCCCTAAAAAGGTATAAAATCAAGATGCATTTCTGAGGGATTGAGTTATAGACATTATTTCATATATTTTTTACTGTTGAAAGAAGAAATATATGTTACACAAAATTGCAGATTTCATTGTCCTGCAAAGCATCTTCACATATTTCTGACACAGGGAATCCATTGTGGATACAGTACTTGCAGAACGGTGAGTCATAAATTCTAGATAAGAAGGCCTGTTTTTTTCTTCCTGTCATTGTGAAGTTCTTGATATCTTGGAAATGTGCTCTCATAACTCAAAGAGCTGCCTTGTCTTTGCTTTATATCATCACAACTCAATGAAAGACAAAGGCCCATAAATACTGCAGGGCCTGTATATTTAAATTATGTTGCAGTATCTGCAAATCCATCTGAAATAAAAGGTGAGAAATAGTGCCACGGACAGTTGCAAACTGTGTGTCATCCTTGCTTTAGTAAAGTCTAAGATGTTTTGATTTAGAAAATAGTTGAATTTAGTAACTGGTTCTTAAAAACAGTCAAGAAGCAAAAAGATAAGGCATGTGTGTCATGAAACAGAAACAGATGGGGAGCTCCCTGATTTGCTAAATTTCTTTGGCTAAGATCCAATGCAACGTTCTGCTAGTTTACATCTGGTAGAGTTGAACTGGACCACACCACTGTGAAAGTGATGGTGCAATGGGCATTGTAATCCCATGATCTCTGTTGCACAATCCTATTGCCGAGTGTTAGGGATCCAGAAAAAGGACAACCACTGGCAAAACCTTCTGGAAACAGAAGAGCTATTTGCACAAATGGCTTCATGTAAATGCATACAATTGTGTGAATTGTACTAGTTGCCTAAATCTAGACCGACAGCTGCTTTGTCTAAGCATTTGAAGTACTTCACGGCCTAATTGTTGCTTCTTTTACTGTCAATAGTAACGAAGTGCTGTGCTTGAGGTTGGGCACACCTTACACCTTAGTGAGACAGAACATACATGTACTTTTTGCATTAATTACAGAGACGTGAAGTGTAGGGAAAATCTTGCTATCAGCTGAAATCAGGGAATCTTTTAGGATTTTAAACATTCACTTGTGCAGCATGATACTGTGAAAGCTACATTATTAAAATTCAAAGAAAAAAAAGATAAATGTATTGCTTAGGTGGGCTCTACATGTTTTCCTCCACACCCATATGTTTGTTCATTTCAAATCTCACTTTGAACCAAAATTCATATATTTTCATGTGGGCCATTGATTTGCACAGGAATGCACAAACAGCTCTGTTCCCCCCCCCCAATAAGTATATGACGCTTAGTGATATGGTAATATTTTTACAGGGGATTAATCTTGACAAATAAGTCTGGATGATTTTGTGCTACTGATGCTGGCCTTAAAAATAACAATAACTCTTTTTTTCCTGTTACAAAAATGTGTAAAATTGAGAAACATGATAGCTCTTTCAGAATGCATTATCTCTGAAAAACTGCAAAACAGTTAAGTTTAGGCCTTTTTTCTACTAGTCTCCTTTAAAGTTTGCCTTAATGTGTTTAAAGCTTTGCAATGTTTTTCTATACAGTGATGATATCTGTGAGGTGCAAGTCTTCAAATAATACTTCAGAAAAAAGGTAGATAAATACAAGGAAAAAGTAATAAAACATCATCCAATTTCTTCTTTTCTGCTTCCTCCCAACATTGATTGCTGTACCAACTACAGTGGGTACCAACTGCTATGGGAGTTGTGGAAAACCAAAATAATACATTCCTCTTTTCAAAAAATGGAATTAGAGATTATTTACCCCAAACTAGAGATTTTTACCCCATACTAGAAACTGAAACTGCTGATAGAAAATGTAGCTCCCTTCTTCCTTGCTCTATCCCTTATCTGGAATTTTGCTTTGATGGTATTGTTCTGCAGTATCTCTCAGACACACTTTGTGTATTTCTTTCCCTATGCAGCTCACTAAATCAGTCCAAAGCAAATCAAACAGGATTCAGACTGTTCTGATCTGATCCAAGCCAGACTTGATCTGGTTTGGTTGAATTCACCCATTTTTATTTGAGATTTGGTCAAATCAGTTGTACATCACCTTTTCCTTGCCTTGCATGTTAGGCTCCTGCTTCCATACATGCATATTTCAGCTTTAAAATATATGGTTTACATGAAGGAAATTGATTTGTTTCCTGAAGTGTGAAAAACCTACATTTCTCTTTTCTCAGGCAATGTGTCTGTATGCAGTAGATGTGTCTGTATTCAGCCAGTGCAGCTCTTTGGTTGAGTGACACTTAGAACTGTTTTCACTTAAACAAATGGTGGGCATGGGTTTGAATTTTGTGTAGTTTTTTAAAAACTACCATAACACCCAAATAACCTGATATCTAGTTAGTTAGTTAGTTAGTTAGTTAGTTAGTTAGTTAGTTAGTTAGTTAGTTAGTTAGTTAGTTAGTTAGTTAGTTAGGTAGGTAGGTAGGTAGGTAGGTAGGTAGGTAGGTAGGTAGGTAGGTAGGTAGGTAGGTAGGTAGTATCCTGCATCCATTAGTATCACAGCACTACTTTGGGCAGGTTACAACCCGTAAATTAGAAAACGAAAATGAAAATAAAAATATTAAAACCAGTAACAAGAGCCCTTAACAAAAAATATGTGTGATTTTGGAAGCTAAACAAGATTGACTCTGGTTAGTAACTGGTTTGGGAGGCTCAGGAAATATCAGGGTTCTCCCAGTAGAGTGAGGAAAGAATTCTGCCTCAAACTGAGGGTGTTAGGCTAAGGCAGTGTTTCCCAGCCTGGAAGTTGTGACCCTCAAGGGGATCATAAAGTGTTTTCATGGTGGTTACAGGTTGCCTTACATGTGTTATTGGTAAAGGTAAAGGTTCCCCTTGACAATTGTCCAGTTGTGTCCGACTCTAGGGGGCGGTGCTCATCCCTGTTTCCAGGCCATGGAGCCAGCGTTTGTTCATAGAAAGTTTCCATGGTCATGCAGCCTGCGCGACTAGACATGGAACGCTGTTACCTTCCCAACAAAGTGGTACCTGTTTATCTACTAGCATTTTTACATGCCTTCAAACTGCTAGGTTGGCAGGAGCTGGGACAAGTGACAGGAGCTCACTTCATTGCATGGATTCAAACTGCTGGTCTTCCAACCTTGCAGCCCAAAGGCTTTCTGCAGTTTAACCCACAGCACCACCACACCCCTTATATGTGTTATGGCCCTTGTTAAGTAATTTCTTACCTGACCTTTCAGAGTATGATATTAAAGGTAGTGTGTATGTTTACATATAAGAAATAGGCCCTTTGGGGGAGAAAGAAGCCTCTGCTTTCTGAGAAGAGATGATTTTACCCCATTGTGATTGGGTTCATTGGCCTGATTTATGCTGCCAACTGAAGATGGCTTGATTTATATACTCTTTCAGGTCTTAATCTGAAGCTATGCATGCTCAGCTTTAGACAGAGTGAAAAAAATCTTCCTAGAGCAGAGTGTTTATGGAACTGGATTTGCTTACAAACATTCCAGTGAAAAACTCATTTTGTTCTGCATGTTGTCACTCCAGTGACTCCACTATAGGCACATGCTACCCTAGCATCAATCCTCCAAAACAATTCCTTTCACCTTGAGAAATATATTTTACCCTGGCAAGTGATCCTACAGTATATATATTAGCCCATTCCATGTTCCAAGTCGTTTTTCCCTAATCACTTAAAAAGAAAATATGGAAATGCTGCAAAGAATTTTAAACTAACCCCTTATCCAAAAGGATCCAATTTGGTTTAGTTTCTCCTGTGCTAAATTTGATGCTGATAAGCCCGAAAGAGACATGAATGTGCTGAAGGCCATTGCAACCAGTTGCTTCATTATGCTGTCTTTCTAAAGCATGTTCATTGATTTCTTTGTTCAAGGGAACCTCAGCTTGTCTGTTACTTTTTTCATTAGATCAGGATTCCAGTATTAACCCACTAAAGCTAAACTTCAGGTCAAGAAACTTAATCTCTTGACAGATGAATCTTATGGCAACAAAATAGCAAGATGATGCTGGTTGATGAGGCAGGTTATAGGCTTTGAAGGCAAGGGTTTTTTTGTGCTGTACAATACTAAGAAAAAGGGGTCTTAGGCACAAGCTTAACAAAAGATGCACTGTTTCCCTTCTTTTGTTAAATGGCTCCAGTGCAACATATTTTAAGATTGTGTGTATGTTTTAATCATAGTTTTTGTAGACTAGGAGCCTGAAAAATGGGCTTATATGTATCTTATGAGGACATTGCCGACAAGTGGATGTTTTTGTTTGATATTTGCAACTGAAGTACAATCATTCAGCATTTCTTCTGATGAAAGTACGAAATATGTGAAATGCATAAATGCTGAGTGGAGACTTCCATGGTAGGCTATTAAAGATTTCATTTGAGTGGGGTGGCTATTACTACGAGGGAGATGCATATTTCCCTCCAACCATTCTGTGCCTAAATTACAGGCATATGGATTGGGGCAAACCCACCCTGTCACCATTTGGCTGTGGATCTCCCATTAGCAGCTTCATAGCCTGCCCTCTGCCCCTGTCACCTCCCTACCTCATCCTGTTGCTTCCTCCTCTTCCTCCTTCTCCATTGCTGCCATCTTGAGAGACAAGCTGAGCTTCCTTTCCAGAAGCCCCGTCTGCAGTCTCTGTGCATGCCCCGCCTGTCAGCTGATAGGCAGAGGCATGCCCAGAGATTGCAGGCCTAGCTCCTGGAGTGGAAGCCAGGCCTGCTGTGTCTCAAGATGGCAGCAGAGGCAGAGGACTAAATGGAGGAGGCAACAGGATCAGGTTGAGAGGCAATGGGGGCAGTGGGAAGGGGTGGGGGCAGACTGTGGGGGCAGAGGGGGATTGAACCAAGAAGTTCATTAAATCATAAAAATGTTTAATTCAGACTATTCTAAGGCCTGATGGAAATCCGATGAAGAAATTGACATGTATTATCATATGTAGTGGGAGTGTAAATGGATTCAGAAATTTTGGAAAGTAATTTTTAAGGAAATATATGACATATTTGGAAAAGATATTGAATTCAATTCTAAAATTGCTTTGTTGTCAATTTTTGATAAGTTAGAACTTGATTATTGCTCAAGTGAATTGATTTCCATTTTTATAAGTGCTAGAATATTAATAGCTAGATTCTGGAAAGATAAAAATGATATTAAATTAGAAGATTGGTATAATGAAGTATGGGTCATTGCATTAAATGATAAATTGACTACTGAACTGAAGGTGAAAAGAGGGGAAATAAGTTCAAATATTTGTTATGCTATTTGGGGTAGATTTATTGAATTTGTATTAGTGAAAGGAAAGGGGAAAGCCTCTAAACAACGATCAATACAATTTTGGGAAAGAGGTTCATATTAAAAGTATTGCTCCAAAGGGTCTGGTGGGTATGGGGGTGCACTGTGGTTTAGATTTGTAATAGTAAGCATTTTGTATTCTTGTATTTGTTTTGGGAATTTAAAAATGAAAAATTTTAAAAATCATAAAAAGGTTTGTAGTTCGGGTCAGTCCAGGTTCTTCAGTTTTGATGAACCTGGACCAACAAAATAGTGATTTTTAACAAACTTCCTGGTTCGTTTTTTAGTTTGTGCCCATCTCTGTACACAGCAAAGCCAGGGCATAGATCAGTGTAAGCAGAACAGAAGGACATCAGCAGCCTTTCGGTGAAATACTTTGACTCAGCCTAATGCTGTTCTTTAACTAGGTTTTCTTTGGTGCAGTTGATGCAGTCCTTTGGTGGAGCAAGGGCTGTTTCCAAGGGCAACTTTGTCAGTACTAAGGAAGAGAAATAATAAGAGAAAAGCAGCATAAATGAGCAAATTTGAGCACTTAGCTGAGATTACTTGCTTTTTTTCAACCGTGTTTTGGTTTTTGGCAAAAGTTAAAGGTTTCTAATATGCAAACTCTTGAAGCTAACTGTCCGAAATTTGGCAGGTTTGCTTTCTAAATGGCATGTAATTAATTTTTTAAAAAAGTTATAGCCATATTGGTTGATGAAAATCAGTGGGAATGCAGATGATCTGAATTAGCAGATTGATTTAAATTCACTGTCCAAACCAAATCAGATGGAGTCTGAATTTGGACCAAGTAGGGATCAGGTCTGAAACACAAAACTGGATTCCAGACTGAATCAGCGAACCCAACAGAACTCTAGAATTCTCTTTTCATTTCATTGCTTAAAAAGCAACTCTTTACTTTCCTGTTTCATAGAAGTAAGTCAGTTGCTTCAACTTTCCCATCCTGAAATGCTACAAATCTCTTTGTCTTATAGTATGATATACATTTTCCTTCTGTCCACTTACTTTATCATCATCTCAGCACCCACAACAGAGCATGGGGTACAACATGTCCCAACACTTGAAAGTGTGATAGTCTTCGTTTCTCATTTAATGGAGCTCCCATCCTTAACTATAGAAATACCTAAACATTACAGTTACATGACAAACAACATGAAGTTAACCTTGTTAAGTTACAATTATAATAACATGAAGTTATGCCTTGGTTTTTTTTATCAAAGTAACATTACACTGTAAATTATTTCTAACTAGTTACTTTCAGAACCTGGATATGACTATAGAATACTTGTACTTGTAGGGATCCAATGCAGTTCCATGGCACGTGTACTTTTAGGAAATATCAGTGCAATACATTGCCAAAATGCAGTGATCGTAGTGATGGTTATGGATTCTTCCAAATGCATGGACTGATCTTCAAGAAAACCTGCATTTAAAAAGCCAGATTGCTCTTGCCTTTCTCATTTGTATATTTGGAACCAGTAACTCAGCATGAGCTCTATAAGAAGCACAAATCTAATGAATATCTATCTATCTATCTATCTATCTATCTATCTATCTATCTATCTATCTATCTATCTATCTATCTATCTATCTATCTATCTATCTATCTATCTATCTATCTATCTATCTATCTATCTATCTATCTATCTATCTATCTATCTATCTATCTATCTATCTATATCAACTAGAATGGTGACTGAAACAGCATTATTTTTTACAAAATTCTTGGCAAAAAAAATCTTATTAGGTAAGTTACATTTTCTTGAATTCTTTCATCAGCTGTAATTAAAACCTTTCAGGAAGTTGAATTTCAGACATTTAATTTTACTCACCTGAAATAAAGCATGAAGTAAGTAAATTTGTAATTCATAGCAGCTTATCCAGCCAATTCAATTTCTCTTTCTGTTCCTGATGTCTGTGTTTTTATAAATGGTTATACGGGAAATTGGCACAGAATATTTCCTTGATCATCTAAAAGGCTTATATATGAAAAAGCGTATTCATAGTCCATCAAGCACAGATCTAAAACATTTCATTATGATATTCTGAAAGTTCTACAAAAGTCTTAATAATATGGCTATCCCTGTGTGTTTCAGCACATGTACAATATTTTGTTATACATTGGGGTTAGGAGGCGGAGATCAGGTGTCTACACGAGATTAAACATCATTATTCATCATCACTGATTTAAAGAAAGAAATTACAATCCTTGTGGTAAATTAAAGAAGGAGCCACAAAACAAGAACCTGTTGTTGTTTCTGCCACAACAGAATAGAACTGCTCAGTCTCCAGAAATCAATGTTTATTTATTGCTCAGGTAGAAAGGTGAAAAAGAACTTTGCTCTCTTAAAAGAAAAGTAGCTTACCAAGGAGCCTTTCAAATCTGCTGTAGTCCCTATATGGAAAGCACTTCTGGAGTGACAAGATTAAAGAACCCATGTGCCATTCGTAAAGTGGCAAGCACATCCACAGCAGTTATGTGCAGTGTTAATGTTTGTGCAACTCACTATTGGAGAAATAAAAAATGGTTTGTGTTGTGTGCAGATTTGTGGAGTAAGGAGATCAGATGTGAGCTAAGTCACATCTCAACTCAACCCACTCTGTGTCATTACTGAGTGAATTAAATAATAAATATGCTGCCCAGAATTCTTTTGAAGATGTAGGGGATACAAATTTAATTGAGGCTTAATTCTTTTCCAACTCCAGTCTGAAGACATTTGTGAGTCTTGATAAATGTTCTAAGATGAACTAGAACAAAGGTTTGTGCCATTTGCCAACTTGGATGTGAAGACCTTTTCCCAGCATGGAAGTAGCCATACACATACCATACAAGCGCTAAAGAGGAGGAGCTTCTCGGTGGGCTGATGGGGAAGGGGATGAAGAGAAGCAGCAGCTCTCCTTGAGCATTAATGTACTTCAACACTCAAACATTCAAATCCATATTTTTAAGAATTAAGCACTGAAAGTTCTGAACCTGGATAGTGGGCTCTAACCAGTTCCCTCCACTTTTGAATATTTTACTCTCAATTTCTTCTCCTTCGAGATAGGAATCAATGTCTAAATTTTGAAAAAAATAATTCTTATAAAAATGAACTGAGATAAATTTATTTCCAGTTCTGGGTCTGGTTTATTCTAATGCCACAGTGTGCTGAGAGAGATTAGGGAGCTGTAGCCTTTCTTGGTAGCCTTTTGCATTTTTACACTCAATGGCATATGTGGGCAGCCATCTCTGTTTGACAGCCTTTCCTGTTCCTACAGAGAACTACGTCCTAGATAGGGCATGTCTAATATTTGAAGTGGCCCTCAATGAAAGGGCTCTTTGCCAAAACACCCAAATTGCTGCCACTTTCTTCTAGAATCCCCATGTGACAAGCAATTGTAGAGTACACTGTGTTTGTACTATCTTTAGAAGTACAGAGGCTATATTCCTCTATTGAAATGAATTTTCCTGATGTAGGAATTATAGTCATTTCCTGGACTCTTATCACAAGACTGACATGGTTGGCAACACTATCCATGGAAACAAATGTTGTTTACCCAACATTACAAAATTGCACTCAGCAACAGAAACACTGAATCTGAAAAGGAAAGGATAATGCACATGTTGCAGTTCTTCTTTATGATGGTTTGTTTTTGTTCCCATACAAATAGCCATAACAGACATAACTGCCATATGGTATAGCTTTCCTTCAAATGGCAGGTGAATCAGTTATTTTACTTTAAAAGCAAAAAAGGATACTTTTACAGCATATAGGGGGGAAAGGCAAAGAAAGGCCTAGTTTTGGAATCTTTCTCATGTTCCACAGGAAAGGCAGTACGGATTATTGTTCTATTCCAGACAAGCCAAATTGCAGGGCCTAGTTTGCAGGGCCTAAGCTGAGAGAATATGAGCAGAAGTGGTAATTTAGGTCAAAAAGCCCTCCTTGAATCCCACTGTATTGGACAATTGTAGGCCAGTCTCTGATATTCCATTTTTGGCATTTGGAGTGTTTGCTGAAATCTCAACACCAGAGGTTATTGAATGAAATGTATTATCTAAATCCATTCCAGTCTGGCATCACGCCTGGTTGTGGAACAGAGATGCCTTGATAGATGACCTGCACCAGGAACTGGACAGAGGAATTGTGTCCCTGTTGAACCTCTTAGCAGCTTTTTATGCCATTGACCATGGTATTATTCTGGACTGCCTTTTTGGGATGGGTCTTGAAGGTCCTGTTTTACAATGTTTCCAATCCTTCCTAGATGGCTAATCTCAGAATATGGTGTTGGGGCATCCTATTGACACACTAGCCATTGGTCTTTGGTGTCCCTGAGAGCTCAGTCTTGTCTCCTATGTTATTCAACATATACATGAAACCACCTGCAAAGATTGTCTGGAGTTTTGGGGTTCGGTGCCATCAGTATGCTGATGACACCCAACTCTATATCACCTTTCTATCTGATTACAAGGAAGCTGTTCTGTGCCAGACCAGTGCCTCTTGTCAGTAATGGTTTCGATGAAAGCTAACAAACTGAAATTTAATCCAGACAAAACAGAGGTGTTCCTAGTCAGTCACAAGGCATAACAGGCTGACAATTGTTCAAGACTGATAAGCATTATTCCCAATATCTTTCCTTTCTAAGAACTGAAACTTAGAAAACTAAACCTCCTGAGCCCCACCCAAATTTAAGCCTCAGTTACTTGCCAAGAAGTGTCCCTAAGAGAGGACTCTCTTTCACAGAAGCTCCTCCTCCCAAGGAGTCCCCTCTTCTGAATACCCCCAATTTGCAGACGGCTATCTGATATCCCCCTTTGCTTCTAATGCTCCTATATACTGGAAGTGCCACTATTGTTATTTGACTATGGGGAAAAGCTTCCAACTTAGTGCTACACAATGTCCCCTACCTTTACCTACAATGGTCCACAGTCCATGAATGTGGCCAATTCTCTCTCTCCTGCCCCAGGAGCTGGTCGTCATCATGTGTAGAGGAATCTTCTGGTATGGTCATGATGTTCTGAGTTTTGCTTTCTTCATGTTGAAGGAATGGATGAAGAACAATTGGTGAGTCTTGTAAAAGGAGGGGGATTTGTGTCGACCACATCCTGTATACTCATTTCTTTAAATCGCTAAGAAGCAAGTCATCGTTGACCTTTCACCAATAAGTTGTTATTTTGTATGTATGCTGGGGTTTTTTTTTCAATAGATTGACCTATTGACATGAAGCAAGCACAGTGATCTGTGTTGCCACAGCACAGGATGAGTAAATCCAGATTTGTGATAAATTATAGTTTATTCAGAGATGTGAAATGTTGAGTCCCTTGCACAAGGAGAACCTTACTGGCACATTGGCTGTGAGATTTTGAAAGCTGTATGAAACATTTAAAGAAGTTTGGCTTCATCCAAGGCAGATGCTTCGGCTGCCTATATAACTGCTTTCAAGATGAACCTGGCTTATGTGAGAGGGTCACATCTTCTGGGGTTTACAATCTCTTTCCTCAGTATTACAAATCTTCTGGATATGTTGTCTGAACCCAGAGTGTGAAACAAAGGACGTTTTCCATAAAATCTCTGATTCTGTTGGTATGCTTTATTTTCTACTATGATTTACTCTCCTGTCATTTATTCTAGCACATCTGCCATGCTTTGGTATTGCCCCAATGCAGCTAATATTTCTACTTTTTAGTGACTTGTCAGGGATTCATAAATGGTGCATTTACCATTTATTTGCTTAGGTATCAAGCCCTGAAATTGGTTACTCTTTGGTATCTATAATACAATCTTTTTAATTTTTAAATTGCCACCTTGCTTTAGAAATGCTACTGCTTTTTAGTGAAGAAAATTGCCCCCCATATAATTAGCTGATGATGTTTTTCTATTGCATATTCAAAATAACATTATATTGCACTATGTATAATTATAATAGTTTCTGTAGATGTAGGATTATGGCCTTTTTGGGCTGTTTTCAATTATTTAAGACAGAGATGTAATAAAGTACAGTAGTTCATAAAGAAACTAATGTGCTATTTGTGCTGGATTCTTTACATGCCTTTCAATGCATTATTTACATCATTCCTTTATGGAACATTTATGAATACAAATATAGCACAAAACATTGAATTAATTATAATAGTTTTGCTGTGTTTGCAGTTGCCTTTTTCATTATAGAAGCAAGGAAAATAAAGAGTTTTGGCTGGAAAATTAAAATACCAAGAGAAAACACAAGACCGAAGAAAAGATTTGGTGTAATTGACAAAAACCATTTTATAAGACTTCCCCAAGCGATCTGAATCATTACATGCTTTCAGGGGAAGAGGATACAGTATATTGTTCTAGTGATGTAAGTCAAATAGTCATGCCCTTTGATGTGATTCCTAAACTATTTTGAATGAAGAGAGAGGCTTAGGGGGTGTGGGTTATTTTTGTCTGTTACACTTGAACAGTTGGGCAAAATTCTTTACTAGAAAAAGGGACTAAGATTTGTGTTAACTGTAGAATCACTGTGATTTTGTCACAGAATGATAATTCAGAGTTTTCCTGTCTTTCTTTGACTGGTGTATGAGACCTGTGCTTGAAAAGATGCCAGATCAGACATCTGATTCCCACTGGGGTAGTGGGATATGATTTGAAATAAAGCATTGAAATGGGGGCCCTTCAGAATCAGTGTGTTAGAGGCAGATTTCATTATAAATGCAGTGGCACCATGGAAATGAATTGATTTTATGATGATTATTGTAACCCCAAGTCTACTTTAAGCTAATGGATTCAATCAGATGTATTTGCATGCAATTTTATTCATTTCAGTCCAGGCAGTTATTTGAACTATGCATTGGGAAAAAATGAACTAAATGCATTTTATGAATTATTGTAATAATGGGTTTCTAGAAATGTTTGGCTCTGATTAAGATGCCACAGACAGAAAACAAACTCCATTTCTCAGTATTGAGGTGATAGTATTACAAGAGAGATCCATGGGAAACCCAGAGTTGAAATAAAATTCTACACAAATTAAAAATGTAATTGAATTTGAAACTTACAGTTTTTGAAATATGAAACTCACCCATTGGCCCAATCAGGAATTCCACTCCTTGACCCACAACCCTCAAGAGAAGAAAAAACCCTATCTCCCCCCCCCCCAAATGCCAAAATATAAACCTTAGAATAATAAATACACAGTAAATCCACAATTTTTTTTTTAAAAAAACAGCCATTCTAGCATGGGAAGCACCTAGATACACACAAGGGAATAAATAACAAAATAAAACACACACAGAGTCCCCCTCTTGTAAAATCCAAATAAATAAAGGCAAAAACTACAACTTAAGACCCAAATCAAACCAAACTACTAGAACATGGAGAGAGTCCTCGTCCCATCATCACTTGATGCTTTCTCTTCTCTTTGGGTTCAACAGATCGCAAATCCTTTCAGAGCTGCAAAGCAGTGCCCACTTTTCAGCATAATCTCTGCAGGCTCCTTATCTCCAATCATTGATTGGAAACGAGGGCAGAAGAATAAAGAAATCATGAATCAAAATCTGCTGTTCATTATGCAAAATGATGAGTGAGACCTGTATTACGTTAACAGAAAATCCAAAGTTCCTTCCTCTCATTACTGTATTTGAAAACTCGAAAGAATCCATACCATGTTACCATTGATACAGAATTTTTAAGCTCTGACTCTGATACATAAGATCTAGATTTCAGCTCTTCTGCATCAGTAGAAAGAAGTACAGCAGGGAAAGAAACCTGTCTAAGATGCCTAACCATCTGTATTGTTTCCTTCTTTTAAATCCAAAATTACATCTTTATATGTTAAATGTATTGGCAAGTACAGGAGGTGGCACTCCTGTTCTTAGTGTACTGAATCAAACAAAGATTTTTAGAAGCCTCCCCAGTTTGCAAATATCATTCTGAGATTTTTCTGGATGATAGGCATCATGCAAATCATGTTTAAAAATCTCTATTGCCATCATGTTTTTCTCTGAGGCAGATGGCATTGTTAAATTAAGCTGAGTGAAAAAGCAATCCATTGACACTGTAGTTTTGCTGTGACTAAGAACAAGTGTACACTTCCTCAGGAAACATAAGGAGAATAGAGACAATTTTTATTCAATGGAATCTTGTGGGTGTTCATAACTGTAGGTCAAAATTAGCATATTAGGTATCTGGGGACTGGCAAGTTCACAGCCCCCATGTTTTGATAGCTCTCAAAGCCTGACATCCAAGGAGCAAGTTATACATCGATTTGGAGAAGTGTGTGCAAATAATTTGTGAGCTGTGAAATGGTTCCATTAGATTGCTTATTCCTTCAGATCCCCCCAAATAAGTTTTCAATCACATGCTAAACACATTGATAGTTTCTGTGCATGCTCAAAATAATTCGGCTTGAAAACATATTCTAGATCAGTCATTATATTTATTTGACAATAGCTGTACCATTTTTGTAAGTCAATAGGCCAAAGCTTTGTTTAATCTTCTGAGCTTTTGGAATCCAATTGTACAAAATTCATTATAACAGTTGTTGTAACAGTACAAGCTTTATTGTAACAGGAAAATAGTTCACATACAACAACTTAACTTCTTTCTGCCCAGTTCTCTTCACTGGGGTTGAATCACGAACTGTAGTCTCCTGTCCCTTGGGTCATTTCACGAAAGGCTAGGGATTGTTTCTCCTGACCTCAATTCTATTCCCTGATGTTGGTGTGGGTGGTGGAACTAAGACTCCTAATGCAACTGGTGTCAGCAATCTTCCTGCCCTCAACAATGAGCGGCAGTATGGCTGTGATAAGGGTAACAGGCTGGGAGTCTCTTCTAGGTGGTCCAAGGCTGGTTGATGGTTGGACCCAGACAGATGTTCTTGCTGTCTCTTTCTCTGCCCGCATTGCACCTGAGTGGTGGACAGTTCCCATGGCTGTAGATCAGACTGCCGCTCTTTCCCAGCCTTCTTCTATTGTTCCCCCATCAGTAGGGAGTTTTGTAGGGGATCTGGGGAAACTCGTGGTTCTTCTCTGCTCCCTTTGCGATTCTCAGATGAATAAGAATCCTTACCAGGGGGCCTTTTAATAAATGTAATCCTACTCTCCGGGTGGCTTGGAATCTTCCTCAAGTGAGTCCACTGCCTAGTAAGCTCCCAAGAAACTCTCTGGGGTGTCTCTCCAGTCCTCTTCATCCAGGGCTTCTTTGTCCCCTTGTGGCCACTGGTTTTGGCTCTATTCAATTGGGCATACCTGCTCTTTGCAGGTCCTCTCTGATGGTAGGTCTGCCTTACCTTGTGGCAAGGTCCCTTTTATATCTCCCATCCACCCTGGGCTTCCTTTCCTCTATGGGGTGCCTGCTTGCCAGAGTTTCCAGAGCCACAAACCAGGGCAGAAATTCTGTTTGAGACCCAGCATCCTTTGCCTGAGACTTCCTGCCCCTTCCCTCCACTGATTATTTAGGTTCCTGCTATCTCTGAGAGTAAACTGGTCTGCTATTTGAGTGCTGGGTGGAAGGGTGCCCTTGCCACTGTCCTTACTGCAAGGTACATACTGCATCAAACAAACTGCACCAGAGTACAGAGTGCTACTCCTGTCCCCTGAAGATGCCGGCCACAGAGACTGGCAAAACGTTAGGAAGAACAACCTTCAGAACACGGCCAAAGAGCCTGAAAAACCCACAACAACCAGTACATATTTTAGTTCATATGAATGTAGAAATAACCTTTCTGGATCAGAACAACATTCAACATCCGTTTCCCCACACTTGCCATGCTTGGTTCTGTTTTTGCTTTATTCAAATCAATTTAAATTGCATTAATTGTTTATCACCCACTTGCATTTGTTTTGTCAGAGATTGTGCTTATAGTTCTGGGACATAGATATAAACCCCGCCTGATCGATGAGTGTTTTGTCATTGATTGAGACAAGGGAGGAGTGCACCAATTATCTGCCGTGTTGCTGTCTCCCAGAAGGAAATTAGTATGAAATTAGCCTGAACCAAGCCCAGTGAATTAAACTGGAAGACATTTATTGATTTCAATGTACTTTAGATTCTGGTTACTTTGCTGTCTCTTAGTAGAACTGTATCTTGTCGTTATAATCAAAACCTTCTTCTTAGCAATTATTTTCTTCTATAGTTTCTGGACAATTGCTTGCTTTAAAATTTATGATGTTATTAAGCCGGACCATTGATAGATGTATAGGTTCCCATATACATTCACATACATGAAAAGTTCAATTTGATTTGAATGGAACTGGACTAAATCTGTTGTTAGTTTGTCAGGACCATGCTTTTATTGAACTACCTACAACACACGTATGAGCAGAACCTTCGCTTCTTGATATGAAGCTGAAAAACAATAAGAGAAAACAATTAAAAAAATAAATAAACATACAACAAAGTTTCTTGAATAGTAACAATAACAGGGAGGAAATGTGCATCTCAAGGCTTTTCATTTGGGCATTTTTTCTGCTCTTTGGTGCATTGTAGGGGTAGGTTGGTTTGCTCTTTTTTCTGGTGACCACACAACACAATTGCTAGAGCACACCAATTTGCCCGTAGAGCAACCCAACTTACACCTTTTTGAGCCCCTGTCAGAAGCTTCCATTTTGTGCTGGTGGTGTGCGGTTAATATGCACTTATTTAATCCATTCCCAGTGTGTGCAATTGCTGGAAATGGACAAAAAATTGCTTTGAATTTCTGTTATCATGGCTTAATGAGCAAGTCACTTCAGAATACCAGCAAATTGAACACTTCCTGTACTGCTTTATGGAGTGGTGGGGAAAGTTGTTTTTTTTAACTCTGCTAGACTGCTGTGCTGAATCACTCAGATTCAAGTATTGTTATTTTTCTTTCCTTTGTGTGAAGTCAGGATTAGGACCATGGCTGCAGACAGTTTTTTGATCAGCTCTACACACAAGGCAATGTAATTTAATCTAAGTGGTTCAGTGCATGAGTGATGGTCTGTCTCAGGCAAAAATAGTAATTTCACTTCCCCTGCCCCTCTGCAGAGGAGTAGGGATAGTATTCAATTGACAACAGAAGGAGCTGGAGCATCACTTGAAGTCAATATGCCATTTGGACATGAGGGTCACACTAATGGCAAATTGATCCTCCCTCTGACCTCAAAGAGCTCTATTTAGACCATGCCAAAAGTGCCAATGTAGATACAACCTCACTTTTGTTAGGAAAAAAAATTGTAATCACAGTACCATTTACTTAGGAAAAGGTTTCATCAAGTTTCGTAAAGCTTATTTTCAAATCTACTAGGGAAATGGTGAAAAAATGTGTTATGAAAGGAACAAAAGCATGTCTTTCTTTTTGGATGCTACTGGAAAAAATAGGTCTGCACTGCAAGAACTTAATCTACTTAAATATCTATCTGAAACAAAATATAAAGGAATGAGAGATACCATGGGAAGAAAAATATAGGGGATTGGGGCCAGGAAGTCTTTATGCCTTTGTTTTCTTGCAATGCTATTAAAGTAATATTGCTTATGATAAGAGAATAAATGTAGAATAAAAATAAAAATTGATCTAATTGACTGCAGTTTCTTGTCCACGCTGCACAAGAGCATACTGGATTCATTCTGAAAAGCTTTATACTTGGGACCATCTTGCTGCTTGAGGAAAAGGATAAAATGGGATATCTCCCCCTTTCCCGCTTCTACATAAAGAAGTTAGCTAGACTGGCATGCTTGGTGTTCTCTTTCTGACAAGGACAAGCCACCTGCTCTGCCACTGAATCTGTCCTTAAAGCCTTTATCTCCTGACAGCAAAATCTGCAACACCTTTTTGACTTTATATTAAAAGTTAATTTATCATTAATAGCTGTATTCCAAAGTTCTTTATACCAGTCATTTAACTGAAATTCATGCTTTAATTTCCAGTTCTTTGTTGTAATTAATCTTACGGCTATTAATAAATTTATTGTCGGGGTTTTTTTACTGTCCATTCCCCTTGTTTCATATTAGAAAATATTAACCTTGCTGTTTTAGGGCTTAATTCTACATTTAACTTCAATATGTCATTAGTTCCCTTCAAAAGCCAGCCTTCAAATTTCATTACACTCTCACACTCCTACCACATATGGGTATAAGTACCTACATCTTGTTCACTTTAAAATGTATATCAAGATGAACAAAATACATTTTTAATAAATTAGTTTGGAAATGCAAGTATTTAACACTAGTAAAACTTAATCATATGGATAATAAAGTTTTGAACTTTTGTTAGGTTTTACTTGCTTGTTTTGTAGCCATTTCTGTGTTTTGGGCAGCACATTAGAAAACAATGTCCAAGCTGTACAAGAGCTTCAATTCATTCTTCAGCTCACATTGGTTGCTCTCCTTCATCTCAGGTTGGCAGTCCCCTTAACCTGCTGCCCTCGAAGTGCATTTCAACCTCTCCAAGATGCTTCATGTGTGAAGTGGGGGAGCATCAGCAAAATGGCACCAGGCAACTGGCCATACAGTGGACCCTCAACTTACAGACGGCTCGACTTAAAAACTTTTCGAGTTACAGACTTCTCTGGCCGTAAAATTTAGGTTCGACTTGCAGCCTGAGAATCGACCTACAGACCAGAAAAAAACCAAAATGGTACAAAAATGGAACAAAACCACCTAGTTATGGGATTAATCGGTTGTCAATGCATTGTAGGTCAATCGAGACTCGACCTACAGACCTTTCGACCTGCACCCACCGTTCCAATACAGATTAATTCCGTAAGTAGAGGGTCCACTGTATTACTCACCACTAGAGCACACCATGGCAGTAGCAATGGGAATTTTTTAATTGTTTTTGATATTCTGTAAGCCGCCCAGAG